>NW_009953218.1:1395892-1465656 GCF_000747805.2 Chaetura pelagica
CGCCGAGGAGCGCGGTCCTGTGGGTGATGGAGGGTTCAGGCGGCATCTGTTCTTGAGGTGTTATGGGCTTAAACGTAAAAAAGTTCTGGCGTACTCTGTGGGGTATGAAGCGTTTGGGTGCTGTTCCTTGCTGTTCAGAGAACGGCCGGGTCGCTTTCGCTCTCCGGTGGGGGCGAATCCCGCCGCGTTTCCCCCCAGCAGCGGGTTGTGCCCCGGGCGCTTGACACAGCCCTCTCTGTTCCTGCAGGGCCTGAGCGAGTACAAGAGAAGCTTCAGATGGAAAGCCCCGGAGCTGTGTAGCCCGTCCCAAGAGCAGAAGCCCCTGTGGGCAGGACTTCGGTCGGATCAGCTCGGTAAGAGCCCCCGAGAGCTGCAGCCCGGGCTGCAGGAGGGCTGGGGGGGTTTGCAGTGACCCGAGTGCCTGAGCACAGCGCGCTGGTAGTTTGTACCCGGTGCACTTGGTACAGCTAACGCTGTGTTCTCGGTCGTAATTTAGGGTACGTTTTTGAATGCCTTATTCTTTCTGGCTACACTGAAAGTTTCTTTTATTGTTAGTGTTGTTTATATAAAACCTGAAAAATGCGTGGTTTCTGACATGCAGGCTAAGCTGGGTCCCAGATGTGAAGCACAGGTGCAGTGTTAACCCACACAGGGTGTGCCAAAGTAGGCATTGGGTTACCTGTGGCGTATGGAAACAGTAAGTAAAATGCCATATTTAAGAGGAGACGGTCTTGGGGCAAAGTTTGATACAAAGTAAAATTGTTATGAGGACTTACAGGGACAGGTAACTGAAAAAAACACAACGAGCATTAAAGGGAAAAGCTTGTGATGTTGTGTCTAGGAGTTGGGGGTTTTAGATGTTACCATGGCGGGAGAATGTAGGGTTGGGAAGCAGAAGACAAAGGAAATAGCACCTGGATTAGAAGGCCTTTAGGGAGTTGAGGAATAGGAGTCAGGTGGAGAGTGATCACAGCTGCAGTGCTTTGAAAAGGAGCAATAAAAACATACAAGTTATTGTAGTGACCCAAGACAGATTAACCAAATTGTGCCGTTCAGTGCAGTCATACTGTGCAGTCTGTAATTGGAGTGCAGTATAGTAATTCCTGCAATATGATAAGTGTTCTAAATCATGGCCTAGTAATTAAGAACCAACTACTGGGAGTATGGTTTGTTTTCAGTTGAGATACTAGATGTTTTAATAAATAATTTAATCTTGCTAGAGATTTTGCTTTATATATATTACTGCTTTCTCCCATTACTGCAAAGTATGTACTCCTTTAACCTTGCTTTCCCTAGCATATGGCTCTGTATGGGTACCTGTATTGAAGAGTTGAACTTCCACAAACATTCTGAAACACTCAAATTCATTAATTTATTTTAAAAATTGTTATCTGTGCTTCTTTTCCAGTCAAACTAAACTGTAAATTTTACAAGACTTTCAATAAAGTCACAAGGTAACAGTACAGCACTTTCTCCTCCATCTCTTCATTATTGTAGCAATGTTTTGGTGTGTTCTTGGTTTAGTTTTCCTACATATTTCCTACATCTCTGCATTCGTTGTCACTCCCACCTCTTTTTTTGGCCGTTTAACCATCTACATCTTCAACTGTCACTCTTGACACCTCATAGGACTTGCAGATTCTTATTGATAATTCACTTATGGTTCTTTATGTTGAAACACAAAGTTTCAATTTTAAGAATGACGTGAAACATCACTACAAAGAGTTTAACAGCTGCAGATGCTCTGAGTTCCTTTCTGCTACTTTTCCATGTTCTTCCACTGAAATTATTTCCTGCCACCTGTATGTGTAGTGAGATATCCAGACCTTCTACATACCTTTCACTGTAGGTTGTTTTCTCTTTCTGTGTTGCTTTTTCATGAGATAGGAGTTCTCTCTCTCCTGCGAAGTGCTTCTTTTGGACAGTTAGGGGCCTTCACTTATTTTTCCATCGCAGTTGAGGCCTTTGCAGTTAGATTATGCTTCTCACTTTAGATGTGTTCAGTCATTCAATCCTCTTAAAATGGTGACGAAATTTTATTTTTATCTGCATGTGGAATGGCAAGCACTTCTTTAAATGAGCTTGGTATCTGGTTTTGTTACATAGTCTTTTTACAGTACTGTTAAAAAGTCACCAGCTATCTGAGATGGTTTTAAATCACAGTTGCATTAGATGGATAGGGGTGTGTCATTGTCCTGTCACAATCTGTGAGAACCTGTTTAGCAAGGTGTGTTGTGCATGTGTAATGAGAAGTGTTTTTGGCATTCTTTATCACTGCAGGTTGGTTATCCTGTATCTGTATTAACCACATCATTTTCACTGGCTGTGTTATTTTTGTTGTTCAGGTCCCAGAATCGAGTAGCAAAAGATTGTCCCGTGGTTATGTTTGGTTTTTTATACAAATGGTCCTGGAGCACCATGTTCCCATCTCTCTTTAGTGGAAAGGAAAGGCATTTGCAGATAGGTAAAGAAGACAGACTTTGACAGTCATGTTCAGAATTCATAGACTGTAATTGCTCCAAGATACTAAAATATTTTTTTCTAATAGTAGTATGATAGACTTCAGCTTGTTCTTGTAATTGATATTATGTCTTCAGTAGACTGTTTTTTATTAAACCTAATGTGTCTTTTTCAGGAATCACAAGAGAACCAAACTTCATTTCCAAGAGAAGGGTGCCTTACCATCACCCACAGATTTCAAAATCCTTTGAATGGATAGCAGATTGTGATTCGAATGACCCACTTGAAACTGAGGCTCCTAAGGCTGCAGAGTTGCACACAGACCATAACAACAACAATGTGAATCAGGAAAAAATTGATACACCAGAAGGACCCAGACTCCCCCCAGAAGTTCAGTTAAATTATGTAGATTCCAGAGGTGAAGCAGCTCTTGCCCTTTCAGAAAACAACATGAAGAGATCAGCCTCTGCAGCTCCACCAAATCAGAATGAAGCATTTGCATCTCCAAAGAAGGAAACTGAAAAAATGGGTAATGGGGTAAGGAAAGATATATATATATATATATATAGTTTTAATTGGCCAGTATAAGAATTACTAATCTGATATTTACAGTAATACCCTACACTAGCCTCTCTTGTCTAACTCTCTCCTTAGTTCTGTATTTTCATGTTCTTTTATGTTGTAACTTCTCTGTTGGGAGAACAGTACTTTTGAGACCAGATTTTGGTTCCATTTGGGTCAGTAGGAATTTTGCCCTTCATGTGCTGTCCCTACTGATTTCAGTTAAACAAGGATTTAGCCAATAACATAGTGACTTTTTGGGGTTGTTGGCTATAATGAGAAAATCTACTTTGCATTCATTTCGTTCATACAACCAAAATACAAACTATTGGTTTGAAAGTGTGCATTGAAAGATACTTGACTTGCAAAACATTGTAGGAAAAGGAATAATCAGTGTTGTGGTGTTGTTTTTTTTCTGCATGTGTGTGTCATCAGCTTCAGAGAGTCCTTCAGAGGAAAGCAGGCGTGAACATTTCACATTTAAATACTTTCCCCAGAAATTCTGAATATCAAAGCCAATTTGTTTGGAAGAATCCTCATGAAAAGTCACCAATACTTGCAGCTGAACAGGTAACTTTTAAGAATCCAAAAAGTAAATGAATACTTTCTTCTGAGTATCAGAGAGTTGTAAGTGGGGCAGAGTCTAGTTGGAGACCTGTGTCTAATGGGGTCCCGCAGGTGTCGGTACTGGGTCCAGCCCTGTTCCGTATATTCGTTAATGACCTAGGTGAGGGGATAGAATGTATAATTAGCAAGTTTGTTGATGATACAAAACTGGGAGGGGTGGCTGACACACCAGAAGGCTGTGCTGCCTTCAGTATGACCTGGACAGGCTGGGGAGTTGGTCAGGGACAAACTTAATTAAATTAAAAAAGGGCAAATATAAAGTACTGTGTCTGGGGAAGGGCAACGCTGTGTATCAGTACAGGTTGGGGCCTGACCTGCTGGAGAACAGCTCTGGGGAGGAGAACCTTGAGGGTCCTGATGGACAACAGGCTGACCAGGAGCCAACAATGTGCCCTTGCAGCCAAGAAGGCCAATGATATCCTGGGGTGTATTAAAAAGAGTGTGGTCAGGAAATCAAGGGAGGTTATCCTCCCCCTCTATTCTGCCCTGGTGAGGCCACATATGGAGTATTGTGTCCAATTCTGAGCTCCCCAGTTCATAAAGGATAAGAAACTACTGGAAAGAGTCCAACGTAGGGGCCACTAAGAGGATTAGAGGAATGGAACATCTGCCCTATGAAGAAAGGCTGAGAGAGCTGGGCCTGTTTAGCCTGGAGGAGACTGAGGGGGGTTCTCATAAATGCTTATCTAAAGGGTGGGTGTCAGGAGGATGGGTCCACTCTCTTTTCTGCAGTGTCCAATGTGAGGCCAAGGGACAGTTGGCACAAGCCGGAGCATAGGAAGTTCAAGTGAAACATAAGGAAAAGTCTCACAGAATCACAGAATCCTAGGGGTTGGAAGGAACCTCTCAAGATCATCTAGTCCAACACCTCTGCCAGAGCAGGGTCACTTAGAGCACATCACACAGGAACTTGTCCACGTGGGTTTTGAATGTCTCCAGAGAAGGAGACTCCACAGCCTGTCTGGGCAGCCTGTTCCAGTGCTCTGTCACTCTCACAGTAAAGGTTTTTCTGATGTTTATGTGGAACCTCCTGTGTTCCAGTTTGCACCCATTTCCCCTTGTCCTGTCACTGGTCATCACTGCAAAAATCTTGGCTCCATCGTCCTGATGCTCACCCGTTACATATTTGTAAACATTGATGAGGTCGCCCCTCAGTCTCCTCTTCTCCAAGCTAAAGAGACCCAGCTCCCTCAGCCTTTCCTCGTAAGGGAGATGTTCCACTCCCTTCATCATCTTCTTGGCTCTGCACTGGATTCTCAAGCAGTTCCCTGTCCTTCTTGAACTGAGAGGCCCGTTTCTTTACTGTGAGAGTGACAGAGCACTGGAACAGGCTGACCAGAGAGGTTGTGGAGTCTCTTTCTCTGGAAACGTTCAAAACATGTCTGGATATGTCCCTTTGTGACCTGCAGTAGGTGACCCTGCTCTAGCAGGGGGGTTGGACTGGATGATCTTGGGAGGTCCCTTCCAACCCTGACTAGACTACATGTCAGCGAAGTTGTTGACTTTCCAAGATTTCCTTTCTTCCTTTTTGATGGGGGTGGGAAGGCTCCAAACAATGCTGTTATATAGTGTTTTTTCCTTCTTTCCAATATACAAAAGTGCAGTATAATTAGATTTGTTTCTCTGTGATTCTTTACTGTAGTCAAGCCAAATTATTTGTTCTCCTTGGTTGTATTTCATCCTTTCTAATGGCACCATTATCCTCTGTTTGCAGTAATTTACTGTAGAAGTGCTAAGGTCCTACTCAATGTTACCCTTCATTTTTATAATTTTAATGTTATCTAATACATGGCTAATAAACAGATGAATGTTCAGGTGTATCTGAGGTGTATTTTCTTTCATGAGAACTGCATATACTTGAAAGTGGAATCATCTGATTTTAAGATAGTCTTGTGGCATTTTGATGTGTATCATGAACTTTTGGACTTTGTAGGATTGGAAATGGTGCTATTTCTAATCAGACCTCAAAGGGAAACTCAGATTGTGAGACAGCTTTGTGTTTTCATTTCATTGTTACTGGCATCAAGACTTGGGAGCCTTGGTCCATCTTTTGGTCATTTTACAGTATGAAATAGGGACTTCTGCTTTTATTTTTGTCTTCTGTTTTTTCACTAGGAGCATACACATTAATGAGATTATTACAGGTAGCGCTCTGTTTTTACTGACAGGTTCAGTAAAAGCTTTCAGAGGCAGTGTAGGTTGATAACTAGGATCAATCATTATAAAAACTGTTCCTGTCTTTTTCTTGTTGGAATGTGAAGCAGGTGTACTTACTTCGGTATACCTGTTTCCTAGCAGTGCCTTGTCCAAGGAAAACTCACCGAAATACATGACAATACTATAGAGGCTGAAATACCATTTGAGAAAGAGGCAGGTCCCAGAATGTCATTTTATGGAAAATTTTGTAGAGAATTCAGTTTGATTCTATTAGAAATGATCAAATCAGTTTGATAATTTCATTATTGATGCTGCAAACGTGATTTTTTAGAAGAAAGACTGCGGAATCTAAAGTAGCAAACTTCTTTTTGCACAGCTTATACAGAATAAGAAACCATGAGTCCATAGGCACTATAAATCCTTGGATAAATTGAGAAAATCTAAGTACGTAGAAGTGTTTGCATGTTATAAACTTAAGATTGGAGTGATGGTAAAAATTAGATGTATTAACAAACTGATTTTCTTTTGCTGTTGATATGATGAATTAATAAACCTGAATACTGAACAGTGACAATACCTTTCCCTTTTAAGAGATTATGTGAAAATATCAAGGTTATCCAAATTAGGTTACAAGTCAGGCCTAAACTCTCATAGCAAAGCTGGGTAAAATGTATTCTTGTGACATCTGGCATATTCTTTTAATTCAGGCACCCCATGAGGAGATGATACCTGACCACATAGTAGGCAAATTCTCTGCTTTGGTTTGTAATGTGGTATTGATTGGAAAACAGTGGATAGCACAGTTACCAAGCCCTAAGTACTCAGTTCTAACAGAGTAGTTGCCTGTTACTTATGGTCTGGATGTGCATTGCGGGCTCTCAGAGAAGTTTTATGTCAGACATTTAAAAAGTATGATCCTGTGTACAACTCTGAAGGTGAACTGTTTTCTCAAGTAAAGAAAACCTCTGTTAGTGAACTCCACTAAAGACAGTGTTTGACCACAGGGTTTAACTGTGTCTGACTTGGTGACTTTAAAAGTTTCTCTTCTGTTTGTTGTAGAAGTTAATTGCTCTGCACATGCTGTATTTGTACTCATTACTGTCTCTGTGTTCATATGAATGGTCAACTGATCTTGAAAATTTAGCCTTAACATAAGCAAATCACACTTTTTTTCCTGTGGTTTTCTTTCCCCAAAGATTATTAGCAACACAAGTAAATCCACACCTCCATTTAAATCTCCTGCAATTACTACAGAAACTGCACATGAGAGAAATTTTAAAGCGTCTCCTCCTGCTAAGGATCCACAAGAAGAGAGAGGTGGTTCAGAAGAGAAAGAATTTCAGGTTTGTGAACAAGTTCTTACTTTCTTAAAAGAAAGGCCTTAGTATACTTTTTGCTACACTTTTCTATAATGTGTGATTTGGTTTATTCTGGAATTTTTAAATTACATTTTATAGCTGTTTCTAAAGACACTGGACTTGGTGATTTTGCCATAAAAGTCTGAAAATAGCACTGTACATCTGTTTTCTCTTAGGGGTTTCTGTAGTGGGTTCTGTAGTTTTTGTAGTATATTTGCTCAGTTTGCAATGATATTTTAACTGTGTTTTTCCTGTCATCTTAATTTGTGAATTTTCAAGTAGGTCCTTTTTTTTCCCTTGTGTTTTGTTGTTGGTTTTTTTGTGGTGTTTTGTTTTTTTTAATTGAAACTTCGTTTAGTTATTAGGGTAGTTTCTGAAATGTAAATCTCTGATTCCTACTCTCATTAGTACCAGTGTAAGCTCTTGGTGTACAAGAGGGCTGCATGGGAGATCTGAAACTTTTTCGATCTCATAAGTCAGACCTAGTATGAATTAAAAAAATATAATTTATTTATGGAAGATGTTATATAGTTGGAATTGATTTTCATCCAGTAGTTGTAATTGGAAGAAACGTGGAGGAAGGGTTACAATTCATTTGCCTTTGCCTTGGCAAGTTGAAAGGTAAGTTATTGTATTTATCACTAGGCTATAACAGGGCATTATGTAGCCTATGTAGGCTCTTTTATTCAGCTCAAAACATTAAAATGTCTTTTATGAAAGTAATTTGGCTTTCTGAGGCCTTGCATTTTCTTGTCTTGCTGTTGATGGGCAAACTTAGGTGGGTTTTTAGGAAACATGGCTATGGCGATTTTAGCAGATACATTTAACTCAAAGGAATTGTTTGAGACTGAGACTTTGTAAAAATACGTGAGAGCAATTTGGACTGCCTGTCAGCTAATGTGTTTTGCAAGGTGGACAGGCAAATGTCTGTTCTTGTAGCAAGCTGCCAAGTACTGTTGCCTGAATTCCTGCAGGTTAGCTAACTGTCTTTCAGGTAGAAGGACCACATGAGTCTCATCAGTACCCATCTCTGTTCCTTGATAAAACATAAAGAGCCATTGTGAGAAACATGTTCACCAGCACCATTGCAGAGCAAAACTCATACTTAACATGGAGTGCCTGTGGCTCACTGTAAGCTGTTGGTACATTTGAGGTTAAGATGATTATTCGCTTGGAGGCTTTATAGTTTAAAATTCAGAACTGCCCAGTGCTTTTAATCTCTTCTAGCATTGAGGAATTTTTTATGCCCTTTGGCCTCTTTTAGCAGATGTGAAGAAAACCTGAAAGGCCTGAGGCTTTCAAGAAGCATTTCTTTGTGATATTGGAAATTCAGGTTATGTTTCCCAAGAGAGCTAATAAAGTGAAGGAAGAGATGGCATGAGAAGGGAAATTTGGTGAAAGTGTCTAGAACACATTTTAATTATACTGGTATCTCTTCTCTGGTTAATATCTTGAAAAAAGGAGATTTTGGTGGGCTTTTTTATTTTTATTTTTTCTTGAATTTGAACAGTATCTGAAGATCTCTCGCAGAATCAGAAGTGGAGCATGAGATTTCTGAGAGAATAAAATAAGCAGGAGAAAAACCTCCTTTGTGAAAACTGAACAAGTCAGGCTGGAGCCTGTATAAACCAGAATGGCAGCAAATGAAATGTTTGCTTTTTAGTTTATTATAAATTGGTTTATATTGCTTTGACTATAAAGCTAGGAGTTGTTTTTTTAATTTAGTACAGATTCCAGAAATATGTTAAGTTTTGCACAGCTCAGGTTAGAATGCACAGGCATTGTATTATTTTACTTCTGTGTTTTGTGTTAAATTCCTTTTGTAGAGCACATAATCTGACTAACTGAATGTTGCATTCAAAATCTTAGCTTTGACGTTTTGCTGGTTAGTTTTTGTATTAGCAAAGGTATGTAAAATTCTTCTTTGTATTAAATAAGCAAAACAGCTAACACTAAAATAAATTTCATTTTATTAATTTTAAAATTAACACAATTTTGGTAAAAACTTGATGTAAGAAGGAATATGAGGGTTTTTACATTATTAGCTAATGTGGTACTTTAAAAATTATCTTTGCCTTAGAGTAAGAGGGAAGAACCACTTCAAAAGCCAGCAGAAGATACAGCAAAACAAGGGAAATTGGAAGAGAAACATCCTAAACAAAAAAATAAGCAACATATCAGTCCAAAGCCCCTCTCTTTACGTACAACTCGTAGGTATGTATAAAATTGGAAAACCTAGCCTAGTGAATAGGTGTACAGAAGCATAATACTTAGTGATGGACAGTGGACCTTGAACTACACCATGCTACAGTTGTAGGTGCAAATGCCCCCTTCCAGTGTTGGGATTGAGCTTCTTGTGGGTACATCTAAATCTGGTGTTCATTTCCATGTCCTTCTCTGGGCAGCAGAAGGGGAAGCTTTGTAACCACCCTCATTCAGTTGAACCTTCTGATGCAATAATAATATTAATACCTTTAACGTGAATAAAATGAAATTGGTGCAACACTGCTGATAAGCATTCAGCAAGAGCTTTGGGTGTTGTAGTTGCCTGTCAAGTTGCTCTCCTGTGCTTGTTCTCCATGCCGTAAAACTGTGGTGATTGTACTTGATTTCTGCTTTTTCTAGTCTGTACCACCTTCTGTCCCAGAGTAATAAAAGCGAACACATGAGGTAAAGGGAAGGAAATAAATCTGTCCCATTTAGGATAATCTGACAAGCATTGAAATGAAATGAAATGAAATTGTATGTTACTGAGCACCATCAAAGTATCTTTGTCTTCTGCTGCGTGCCTATATCGGAGGAACTGATGTCATGTTTCCATTTTCCCACATCTGAGAAATGCCAAGAGAAATAAAAGCCTAGAAAGGATGTAGGTTTTGAAATGCGTAACTAAATACATCTCTGCTGTCTTTGTGCTTGATGTGTGTCCCAGTGATTGCTTTCATTCACATGGCTTTCTAGCAGTGTTAAGGCGTTAGATTAAAGATGGGAGGGAGACTTATGTAGGTCAGAATGATGTTTGATAGTGGGACAAATGCAATCACCCAAAATTCTATGAAATAAAATAGATTTATGAAAAAGTGAGTGGATATAGTGTAGTTAAAACCTTTAACTCTTGGTTTTCATAGCTCTTTGATGCAGTAAATTGTAGTCTGTTTTGCAGTGAGTAGCGTGTACAATTCTTGATCATTTGCTATGACATTTTTCATTTAGGGACAGATTCCTACCTCTTACGCCTTCATTGCTGTAGCACAGAACAAAAATTTCCAAAACAGTCACTAGGCAAATAGCTGTCCAAATGTGGAAGTTCTCAGTATGCAGACAGGACTGTTACTTGCAGACAGGACTGTCGCTTTGTATGCAAGCTGTACTGCAGCAGGATGACTGGGATCAAGGCACAGCAGTGATGATTTTTTTGAGCTAATCCATTAGTTTTATAACCAAAACTGAAGGAATTATGTCAGTTTCAAAGAAAGGGACATATGGAAAGAAATTTTGAATATGAAGGGGTTTTTTATTATCTAACTTCAGACTTTTATGATTGTCACAGTTTGACTCAGGTCCGACAACAATGCTCTTGATCCCCCCTCCCCCCAACCCAGGTAGGGAAGGAGAGAGAGAAAAAGAGAGAGATTTGGCTGGATTGAAAACTAAACTACACAGCTTTAATTAAAACACTAATGAATGATACAAGAAAATATATACAATTATATACAGATATATTCAGGTATGGGCAAAAGCCTCTCGCCTCCCCCCCCACCCCAGCAACTCCCACAGCACTTCCCTGAACTGGGAAGAGTCCCGAGGAATCCTGAAGCTGCTGCTGGAGAAAGCAGAGAGTTATGGGGGTCAGGAGAGATCAAGCCTGAGGATCGACGGTGATGGATGAACAGAGTCCTCCCTGGACACCGGCCATGGACGGAAGAGAAGGGGAGAAGAAGAAGGAAGGAAATTGTCTTCTGTGATCTCTGACCTTCCTTTGAGCTTACGTAGATATATGGAATGGAATATCTTTGGCCAATTTTGCTGTCTGTCTAACTCAGCCTCCTACGGGGGGGGCACAGATCTCCCCATAGTGTCTGAGCCGGCAGAGTGCAGGTGCAGCCTTGAAGCCTCAGTAGTTAGAAAAACATTCCACTGTCTTATCAGCCTAGCAGAACACACTGTTGCTAGTTACAAGAAATCTTACTGAAGGAAAAAAAAATCAGTAAAAAGAAAAATTGGCTTCATCCTGGCTCAAACCAGGACAATGATCTATTTCTGAAGAAGGACTGAAAATGAGGGTTTTTTCATTCTGTGCTGTATATATTAAAGTTGTTAATGTTGTCAAGAAAGATTAAAACCAAAACCCTCTATAGATGCAAACTGATAAATCCACAGTTCAATGCTTAAGGACTTGGAAGTATTGCTTATTGTCTGCTTTAGGTTAGATGATGTTAGTTTTTCTTTGTATGGATGTGTGTGGCAGAAGGGAAAATGAATCCATCTTTTCAAGTACAGAGGTCTTTTGAAGATCAAAGCCAGTAGGGCATAGTTAGATGAATTATACTGACCATTGTTCTGGTAGTCAGATGTTTTTAGCCTGGACAGTTCACCCCACCCATATGCAGAGTGCCTTCAGAGTGGTGTTCATAGAAGGAAATGTCTCAGACACGTTAGTGCCAAACCAAGCATTTTTACTTAAGTTCATTTTAATCAGTGTTTAAACCAAGATGCTGCACTTTGCATTGAAGTAATTGAGGTTTATGTGTGTTCTCTGCTGATTTGGTTGTCAGGGCAAAAGCTTCTGGCAGAAGGGTTGTGAGGAAAAACCAAGAGGAGTAGCTACCTACTTGAAGAGCACCAACTGTGAATGAGCTTTGTCAGAGCTTTTCTAGTTCTATTGTTACGGATGAGCTGTGTTTCAAAGCATGTGTTTTTCACATCTAGGCTCTGGCATTTAATTATGAATACCCTTAACAATTGTTGATGTAACGTTAAAAGTACTCTTAAAGAGTCTTCTGGATATTAAGCTCTTTCTGTCACTTTCTGTCTTTTTTACATGTTTTGTTCTTGATTTCTTAGGAAGGTGAACACTGAATATAAGTCGAAGTTTTTGTCTCCAACCCAGTATTTCTACAAAGATGGAGTTTGGTCTCGTATTAGGAGTAAAGTTCCCAACCAGGTGAGTATCCTTAAAAAATCTGTAGCCTGAGTGTGCTTGTATTTTGGTTTTTAGTTGCAAAAAGCCTCAACGTTTTATTTTACAAACACCACAATTCAAAGTTGTTGTTTGGTTTTTTTTTCTTATTTTTTCTTGCTATATATTATACTGACTTGTCAGAACCTGATCGTCTTTGTATACTCACCTTGGGAGCTTGAGTTTCTAGCACTATGAGTGAGTATAATATATAGCAAGAAAAAATAAGAGAGAGAGTGACTTAAAGAATATATTGTGACATCCACAGTGAGGGGGGAGTTTTGTTTCTTTCCAGATACAGAACCAAGTCTCTTGGAGATAATCTCAGCATTGATATTCGGCCCAGCTTTAACAAGCAAGAGTTCTCAAAATGCAGAATTGGATGATAGGAAATTTCAAGGGGTTAAAATGTATGTATTAGCCTAGGTCAGCTTGGTAGTCAGGCTCAGTTTCTCAACTTGCCATGCTGAATCCATTCAACGCAGTCAGCTGAATTCAGTCAGAAACAACATAAAATCAAGAATTTCTCTTGCAAGTTTCAGCCAAGAAGTATTTTCTTGCAGTTTGTTCAGTAACCACAATTGGTGTCTTACTGTACTGGAAGTCATTTGGCAGAACTATGAAAATCTGAACAGCTTCAGGAACATAGGATTTCTCAGCAGCATTATTGAATATGATTTCTAGAACTAGTCAAGTAATTTAGAACTGTTAGCAGTGTGCTAAGAAACGTGTCAGATTTCACTGAATTGACTTAGGCTTCTCTCAGCCTAAAGAGGGAGCCTTTGTGAGACACTGTGTGCACCAAAGGTGTGGCAAATACTTGAAAATGTGTGTTTCACCGTCAGTTGAGAACAAGCTAATGCAGAAGGTAGAATTGGAGTGGATGGCTCATGGATGTGAACAGGTAAAGCAGGAACTGTGTGAGCAAAGCAAAATAAGGAGTTCATTCACTACTTGCCATCAGCAGGTAGGTGTTCAGCTATCTCCAGGAAAGCAGGGCTCCAACACGCCTTAAAGTTAGTTGTGAAAATGAATGCCACCACTCCAAATGTCCCCGTTTTCCCCAGCTTTTATTGCTGAGCACAACATCATATGGTATGAAATATCCCTTTGGTCATCTGGGGTCAGCTGTCCTGGCTGTGTCCCCTTCCCATCTTCTTGTGCACCCCCAGCCTCCTTGCTGGCAAGGTGGTGTGAGAAACAGAAAAGGCCTTGACTCTGTATCAGCACCGCTCAGCAATAGTGAAAACATTCTTTGTTGTCAATTCTGCTTTCAGCACAAATCCAAAACATAGCACCATAGGAGCTACTATAAATAAATTTAACTCTATCCCAGATAAAACCAGTACAGCATATCAAAATAGTTTTGCTAGTACACGAAGAATAATATTTTACTTGTATAAATATGTTACTACTGTGTGTGATTCTTTCTATATGTTGTTTTTTTAATTTGCTATTGTCCTGTTAGTATTTCCATATGTATCACTGGGATTTATATAATCCCTAAAAAGAAGCTTTCCGTGGGTGTAGTGAAAGCAAAGAGCACGGTTAAAGCTTGGAATTTTCTAGTCTTCTAGACAGGTTGGAAGATAACCAGTGTTAATTCTTAAAACCTTCTATTAATACAAGAATAAAAATCCTGATTTATATGATTGTTGGCCAGGCTTTTTGTTTTTTTAAGCATCCATCAATATTTTTTGGTATAATAACTACTGAATGGGATTCAGCATGGCTAAAATAGTAGGACTGAAGAAAAGCTTTCATTCATGGTTGAGACATAAAAAAGAATCTTGCCATTTGAGAAATATGTTAACAGCAGATTAATGTAAGTATGCATAACTTGAAAAAAGTGTCAAGCACATTGGTTTTGCAATAAAGCAACAAAGGTACTTTGGCCATTTACAGTATAGGCTGCTCAACAGTCCTTTTGGTTTCTAAACAATTCCATACCTATTTCCAGTAATTTTCACTGACATGAAGAGAAATCTGCAAAGCTGTATCTAATCTATACCTCTGGTTGATTGTTGAGACTCTCCCTTGCTGCAGGTGCCTACAGAACCTCTCTCTCTCTTAGCGCGAGTGATTAGATTATAAGCACTGACTGATTCAGTCTGGTTTCCCCTCGTAGTTGGGACCACACATGGATAACTTTGGCTCCAAAGCAGATTTTTTAAAGTTCTCAGCCATAGGGAGGCAAAGACCTTAATAGAATCCTGATATGACCTTAGCCATAGTGGTCTGTCCTAGGCTGCAACTCTACAATATATTATTAAGGGTTGTTTTCAGCAGCGAAAATATTTATTTGAATGAAAAAAATCTCTTAGAATTGTGCTTCTGAAAAATTAATGTGGGCAATTCATAATCACAGTAGGACTCTCTGGGACCTGTACCCTGTTGAGATAATGCTGCCCACTGAGTGACTGAAAGAGACAGTTGTCTTTGTACTTCTTCACAATTCACTGGAGACATAGTATTCTTCCTTCCCCTGCAGTGTCCTGTTGCTCTGGATTTATATTCCTTCTGCTTGTGGCAATCGTAATTAATTTTTCATTCTTCTACTTAAAGTGAATAATCCAGTAGATCACTTGCACCTCAGGCTTCAAACTCTTCTTAAAATGACAAGTATATATTTTTAATGGGCCATTCTTTGGAAGTTTCGTGGGTCAAAGTGTGGGTTGTTACCTGGTGTAGGCTAAGTAGGTTTCCATCTGCTGCATCTGGTTTAACAGAATTAGGCCCACTTAACTGTTCCGTGCAGGAAGAATGATGCAAAATCTATAATGAAAGAAGAATAATTAAGAAAAGCCATGAAAAAGTTCTAAAGGAAGTGTCAGTATAACTCTTCTGCTCCTTGACAAAATACTTATTTCCTGTGAATCATTTTTTAGTGAGCCAGAAGTCACACAACAATATCAAAAGTTACTTTTAATCATACAAACGTAAAAGTTTGTTGTTAATTTTTCTTCCTGCACTTTAATCGTGTTTGGGTGAAGGACACAAAACTGTGTGAGTGTTGAAACAGTTTTAGCCATAAAAATGATAGTGTAAAATCAGCAGTGTTTTGTCTAAAGGGATAGCTTATCACTTCTATTCTTTTAAGACTAAACCTGACATCTCTTTCTTAGTTACCAGTAGCTTAGGAGGAATTATTTTGGTATCATGTCTTACATAAAATAGAACCCAGAGTTTTCCTGTGATCAGCAGTTCCTCACTGAGATAGGATTGATGTAGCTAGAGAGGGCTGCAGTGTTCACAGCATACCAATTCAGTATTACACATGCACATAGATCTGCTGGCTTGAAATAATAATAATAATAAATCAGTGTGTGTGGTAAATACATTTTTGATGATAAGGCTTGGAGGTCTAAATCAAGCTCCTCAAGCTTGGCAAAAACGGTGTAATATCAGTGCTGATTTATTTGCTTTACAGCTTCTTACTGAATCTCAGGGAGGCAGCATAGAGCTATGTTGACAGGTTTTTTGTTATTTATTTCCTTCTTAGACTGAAATAAAGTTACAAGGGTGATAATAACCATACAGTGTTGAGAAAAAAAGAAGAAATTTTAAAATAATTTTGTATTCCTCTCCTTAGGTATCTCAAAACACCCTAAATTCCATGTGGTATATGGAGGTTGGTTGCAACAAAGTTCTTGTTTCAGTGTTTGGAGCACTGTGTCTCTGTGCTAATGGAAAAACTAGAACCCAGCACTAAACTTATGCATAGTTGCTGCATAACTTTTTGTGCTTATTGAATGAGTAATTGACAATTTTGCTTTGGCTTCATGGCTCAAACATGCTTACTAAGTATACACATTTGTTATTTTTTGCTTCCTTTTGTTGCATTTACTGTGGCATGCAATGTTTGTGCTGTGGGTGGCCCTGTATTATCGGTAACTTGCCTTTCTCCTTCAGCTGCCATTAGCTAATGCAGATACTTAACAATAGCCTGTTAGTGAGCTTTAAACAGACTTACAACTTAATGAAACCTTCATGTGCAGGTGAGAGAACTTCGAGAAAGAGCAAAGGCTTACAGGCAACAAGTAGAGGGAACACACTTCTCCCGATACCATCTCAATCAGATCCTGTCCGATAATAACAGTCTTTGGGATGTGTCTTCAAATTCCAGTTCAGAAGAAAGCATCAGCAACAACATCAGAGCACTAGATCTTGCTGGGTAAGGTTGTCATTCCTGCCTGTTACTCTGCAGCTTAGAAACAGCAAAATGCTGAAAATAGGCTTAGCATAGTTGTGAGATATTGGATGTTTGCTTGTATTCAAGTAATCTCATCTAGGCTCCCTTTCCCCACAAAAGGCTGGACTAGTTAGTCTTTTGAGGACCCTTCCAACCTGGGATGTTCTGCAACTCTGTGGTATGTACATTCTCTAGAGCAGATGAGGGCATTTACCTTTTCACAGAAACATCAGTTGATTTGTGCTCAAATTGCATATGAGGCACAGTCCAGTCTTCTGAAAGAAGAGTAAGTTACTCCTTTATGATTTTCCACAAATGCATATTTAGTGTGGCAACATTAGTCTCATCAAGTCTGGAGGAATTTTGTACCAAGTCATACTGAAGTAATATTATTTACTCTGGAATGATATGAAATATATTTTGCCTATTTAGATGTTATCAATGTCCTTGTCAGGATTAATTAGTCTTGTGGTTAATTAGTCTTAGATGCTGTTTATTTCTGAGATGAAGACTTAGAAACTGGAATGGTGTACATCCATTTTCTTCCTCTCTTTGATGGCCATCAGAATTTGTGGATTTTAAATCTCTTGCTAGGAATATTCAGAATTAGTATTTTAGTAAAATGGATGGACAGCTATGGCTGAAACAGGGAGGAAAAAAACCAACACATTTGAGTATTTTCAGAGATCTGATATGTAAGAACAGTGCCTTGGCTGCCGCTATCTGCGGTGCACTAAGACTGCAGTATGTGTACTACTCGTGTGTGTAGGAGACATTGTAGAATCATAGCATGGTATGGGTTGGAAGGGACCTTTAAAGGTTACCTAGTCCGACCCCCATGCAGTGAGCAGGGACATCTTCAACTAGATCAGTTTGGTCAGAGCTCCATCCTACCTGACTTTAAGTGTTTCCAGGAATGGGGCATCTACCAGCTCTCTGGGCAACCTATACCAGAACTCACCACTCTCATTGTAAAAAATTTCTTCTTTCTATCTAGTCTAAATCTACCCACTTTGAATTTACAACCATACCCCTTGTCCCATCACTACAGGCCCTGCTAAAAACTTTGTTTCCATCTTTCTTATAGGCCCCCTTTAAGCATTGAGAGGCTTCTCCAGGCTGAAAGACTTGAACTCTGAGCCTTTCTGCATAGGAGAGTTGCTCCAGCCCTCTGGTCACTTTTGTGGCTCTCCTCTAGACTTGTTCCAACACCCATTGGTGTGACTATAGCTCTAATAAGTGTTAGGAGATGACATGTGAAAGAGTATTTATTATACTATAATGTGTGATACTAAGTATGGTGTAAAGTTTTTGGTTTACTGGTTTTGGGGTTTTTTTGCCTGTGAAATACAGATCCTCTTACTACTCTAATTTCTGTGCATGGGTCTAATTTGCACAGATTTCTGTGAACAGCTGAGAGTTTAAGTCTTTTGAAAGCTGTATCTGAAGAAGGGTCTTCTAAATTGCTTGGCTTTCAAAATTGCCATTAGACAGACCCTACCCATGGCTCGAGTTAGTTTTTTAGCTCTTGTGATAATCTAACTTTTTGTTTAAATTGGAAATAGAACCTTGATTTTACACTGCATTTTTGGAAATGGTAATCTAGAAAGAGTTTTCATATAATCTAGGTTGAAAATGTATTGTGCGTAAACTTGGTAAAATTTCATTCATTGTGTCAGCTGTACCACTGTTTAATATCTGAGCTGTACTTTTGGGTACAAAAAAAGGACTGATCTGGATTAATGTGTTCTACATAGACGTGTGTATATCATGCAGATCAATGGTACAAAACAGCATGTTCTTTATTACCTAGAGTTTCTGAAAAAGAGACTGCACCAAGCCTTGAAATGCTGCAGCAACCTGATTCCAGAGAACAGCCACACCAGGACAGCACTGAGAGGAAAGATATGTCAGAAGCTTTAACTGTTCCAGTCAAAAAGCGCTTAGCTTGGGGTGAACAAGAAGGTACAGAAAAAAGGGAGAATCAGCAGAGAACAGAAGAGGAAGAAAAACAAGATGAACATGCTGCAGTTGAGGCTCAGCACTTAGAAGAAAACAATAAGAATGCCAACGAAGATAAGAAAATTGAGAAGTAAAAATTAATCTTTTTGTGGTGTATATATACATATATTTCCCTCTAACATCTCAGAAATGTGTAGAGTAACTGATTTTAGTTTTTAAATCACATTTACTTGAGAGGGTATAACCTGGTGTGACACTACTTCTATTTTTAACAGTATGTTAAGGAATGAGAAGGTTCAAGACATTGAACTGGTTAATGAAAATAGATCTATCATTAAGAATACCAGATTTATAACTTGCAAGATAAAAGTTTGTAGAAGCAGGAACAATTCTAGTTGGCATTTTTTTCCACAACTTGAACTTTGCAGTATGTGCCCCTTGGAACAGAATGTTAATAGCGCAGCAGCCAAGTGTATTAAAAAATTAAAGCTCACAATTAGCTTCAAATTGGTAGTGTAGGATTGATAGGACTGAAAGAATAGAATACATGCTAATCTTGTGATTAAGCACCTGCTTTTTGTAAAAAAAAAATTCATGGGCAAAGAAGAAAGGACTTAGGAGAAAAAATAACTAGCATCCAGTAATCACTGGTCATTATGCTTCTGAGGACAGGTGGGAAAAAGGTGGAGAGATCTCCATCCTACCTGACTTTAAGTGTTTCCAGGAATGGGGCATCTACCAGCTCTCTGGGCAACCTATACCAGAACTCACCACTCTCATTGTAAAAAATTTCTTCTTTCTATCTAGTCTAAATCTACCCACTTTGAATTTACAACCATACCCCTTGTCCCATCACTACAGGCCCTGCTAAAAACTTTGTTTCCATCTTTCTTATAGGCCCCCTTTAAGCATTGAGAGGCTTCTCCAGGCTGAAAGACTTGAACTCTGAGCCTTTCTGCATAGGAGAGTTGCTCCAGCCCTCTGGTCACTTTTGTGGCTCTCCTCTAGACTTGTTCCAACACCCATTGGTGTGACTATAGCTCTAATAAGTGTTAGGAGATGACATGTGAAAGAGTATTTATTATACTATAATGTGTGATACTAAGTATGGTGTAAAGTTTTTGGTTTACTGGTTTTGGGGTTTTTTTGCCTGTGAAATACAGATCCTCTTACTACTCTAATTTCTGTGCATGGGTCTAATTTGCACAGATTTCTGTGAACAGCTGAGAGTTTAAGTCTTTTGAAAGCTGTATCTGAAGAAGGGTCTTCTAAATTGCTTGGCTTTCAAAATTGCCATTAGACAGACCCTACCCATGGCTCGAGTTAGTTTTTTAGCTCTTGTGATAATCTAACTTTTTGTTTAAATTGGAAATAGAACCTTGATTTTACACTGCATTTTTGGAAATGGTAATCTAGAAAGAGTTTTCATATAATCTAGGTTGAAAATGTATTGTGCGTAAACTTGGTAAAATTTCATTCATTGTGTCAGCTGTACCACTGTTTAATATCTGAGCTGTACTTTTGGGTACAAAAAAAGGACTGATCTGGATTAATGTGTTCTACATAGACGTGTGTATATCATGCAGATCAATGGTACAAAACAGCATGTTCTTTATTACCTAGAGTTTCTGAAAAAGAGACTGCACCAAGCCTTGAAATGCTGCAGCAACCTGATTCCAGAGAACAGCCACACCAGGACAGCACTGAGAGGAAAGATATGTCAGAAGCTTTAACTGTTCCAGTCAAAAAGCGCTTAGCTTGGGGTGAACAAGAAGGTACAGAAAAAAGGGAGAATCAGCAGAGAACAGAAGAGGAAGAAAAACAAGATGAACATGCTGCAGTTGAGGCTCAGCACTTAGAAGAAAACAATAAGAATGCCAACGAAGATAAGAAAATTGAGAAGTAAAAATTAATCTTTTTGTGGTGTATATATACATATATTTCCCTCTAACATCTCAGAAATGTGTAGAGTAACTGATTTTAGTTTTTAAATCACATTTACTTGAGAGGGTATAACCTGGTGTGACACTACTTCTATTTTTAACAGTATGTTAAGGAATGAGAAGGTTCAAGACATTGAACTGGTTAATGAAAATAGATCTATCATTAAGAATACCAGATTTATAACTTGCAAGATAAAAGTTTGTAGAAGCAGGAACAATTCTAGTTGGCATTTTTTTCCACAACTTGAACTTTGCAGTATGTGCCCCTTGGAACAGAATGTTAATAGCGCAGCAGCCAAGTGTATTAAAAAATTAAAGCTCACAATTAGCTTCAAATTGGTAGTGTAGGATTGATAGGACTGAAAGAATAGAATACATGCTAATCTTGTGATTAAGCACCTGCTTTTTGTAAAAAAAAAATTCATGGGCAAAGAAGAAAGGACTTAGGAGAAAAAATAACTAGCATCCAGTAATCACTGGTCATTATGCTTCTGAGGACAGGTGGGAAAAAGGTGGAGAGATCTTCACAAATAATGAGAGATCAGTTCAGTATGTATATAGTACAGGGCACAGGACCTTAATTGTATCTAGTTACAGAAGTCTCTGGTTTTTACTTGTGCAAGATTTGCATACTTTTTTTGGTAGAACAGTATTTTGTTTTGGTAGATAGTTAAATCTGAATAACTTTGAGCCTTGTTACCATACTATCTAAACATTTTGTATTCCTTCTGGGGCTTTATCTTTGGTCTTGCAGCATAAATCTAAGGGAAGGAATTATAATTGTCTCCTTTGCAGATAATATCCTGTATACAAAACCCAGGCAAGGAAAAGTTGAGATGCTAGGCTTAAACAGAAATTAAATGCAGACTTTCAAAACCATCATCCTGAAAACCTTCTTAAGTTTCTGTCTAATTCTAGAGATTATCTAGTTCATAGATGTGTCTCTCTGCTTGACACTGAAGATTTGCTCTTATCCCTCAATATGTCTGTGTGTGCTGAGATCTGCTTAACAGAGCAGCTTAACACTTGCATGTTATCTAAGCCTGCTTGAGAGCAAGAACTGAGGCATTCTTTACCTGGATGTACTCTGAGCATGCAAGTTCCTTGCAGAGTGGGTGTGAAGCCACCTCCTTTTGAAGTGCATCTGGAAGAAGACAGAAGTAGTAGTGCTGATGATTTATTTAATAACCTGGGGGCTAGAGCGGTTACATAAATGTGGAATACTTGGTTTCAGTTCCACCACATTGACTGAAAAAGAGTCAAACCCACATTCCCACTTCTAAGGTGGAAACCAGGTTCAAAGTTTTCCTGAGTGAGTGCTCCTTCCAGCCCTATTGTTGAGTCTCTGCTGCTGGGCAGCATTGAGATTCATTGGGACAGAGGGAGCCTGAATTTACAGCTTGAGACTGTTTGTGTATTTTATCCAGTTACATTTGAAAAAAAGCAAATACAGAAACCAAAGCTCAGGGACTGGAATCCAGGACTCCTCATTGCAAGCAGATGTTTTAGCTACAGGCTGTTGGTGTTTTATGGCCTTGACTGTCTTTCCTTATGCTTCATTGAAGCGACGTATTAGAAACAAAAAGCTTGAGTGCAAGGCTTCTGAATCCTTAGCTAATCCTTTAATAGTTTATCGTTTTTTTTGCAGTGAGAATGCCTCAGTATTGAATTCTTCTGCAGCGGTGTCAAATTCTCCTGTATCCTTGAGGACAGGCGGCAGGCTTCCTACTCCAAAGCTGAGAGCGCTTGGTGGAGCTCAGAGGACTCATCATGATCTCACTACTCCAGCTGTTGGTAAAAACTTTTAAATGCAAAGGAGTATTTTTAGAACTAAAGAAAAAAAAAAAAAAGACATGTATTAATCAACTTAGTAGGTTATTTAAGGTAATAAAGCATTTTTCATCTTCTCCACTACAATAGGAGGTGCGGTTCTAGTGTCTCCTCCAAAATTCAAGTCTTTGTCTTCGCACCAGAGAGCACAAGGTTTAGGAACAGTCCCTTCTTCAGCTAAGCAAGGTGCAAGAGAAGCTTCAAAAAGAAGGTCCTTTCAGGTGAGCCAGAAAAGGGACTTTTAAAACAAAAAAAAAAAAAAAAAGACATGTATTAATCAACTTAGTAGGTTATTTAAGGTAATAAAGCATTTTTCATCTTCTCCACTACAATAGGAGGTGCGGTTCTAGTGTCTCCTCCAAAATTCAAGTCTTTGTCTTCGCACCAGAGAGCACAAGGTTTAGGAACAGTCCCTTCTTCAGCTAAGCAAGGTGCAAGAGAAGCTTCAAAAAGAAGGTCCTTTCAGGTGAGCCAGAAAAGGGACTTACCATTATACATATTAGTAATGTGCCTTTTAAGTAATTGTGAATAATTTATTTAATAATTATTTTTATTGAGTTGTCATTTACTGTTTTAAAATTTTCAGCATCTGTGACTAAAGTAGGCTGATGTCTGAATAAAGAAATTATTTGGGCTATCAAGCTAAGGGGTTTTAGACTATTGGAGTGACATTGGATGAGCTCCATTTTGTTTTTTTCTGCTAAATGCACAGATTCTCTTTATATATTAAAAAAAGTTTCCAAGAGGGGCTGTTGATTTTCCCCAGTAATGTTACTGCAGTTTGCTACTGACAGAGTACAGCTTCAGGTTCCTGGACTTGAATAGAGGAGGAGAGGTTGGATACCTATGTATAAGATAGATGTGCCATAGTAGTTTCATTCTCCCTTTACTTTTGTGCTTCTTTTACTTTGCAGCTTGCACAGTTACTGAAAGAAAATTAGAAACATTTAGGAGTTGTTTAACTGTCTTCCTCAAAATTGTAGGTTTTTTGTCAAGTGCTGTTTAGTCCATACAAAGACAGCTAGCGCTTCACTGCGTGCATCCTCTGTAACTCGTTCTTTAATAGAAGCAAACAAGATTGCATGAGGAGTTGGTTGTGTTGGTGTAACATCTAAGATAATGTGTTTTTTTTCTGTGAAGAAAATAAGCTTTCACTTTTAAGTGACTTGCTTTCAGACCATGTTAAACACTTGTTATTAGGAATAGATTTTCTTTAAGCTGTCTTGCAAACTTGAAATAGTTTTTCTTCCAGTACCCTAATGAGAAGTGCGACAGTGTAAAGCCAACATTTGCTGCATATGTGAGGATCTGTACTGGAACACTGTATATGAGATGTTGAGGTGGTTTGGTTTTGGCTTGGTTTTTATTTTTGGTTTTTGGTTTTTGTTTGGTTTTTTTTGTTCTTCTTTCTGTTGTGCTTAGCCTGGTGCGGAAGTGGAAGCTGCTTCGCTCCTTATGTCTCCACCTGCTGGGCTTGGAACTTTGGATCCTCTGCCACTTAGGCAGGATCAGCAGCCTCCTAACAGTATTTCTGATGAGCACGTTCTTGCTTCAGCTCATCAAGAGCATTCCTCTACACCTCCTGTGCTGAAGTCAGTCCAAAGCTACTCTATGCCTTCCTGGAGTCCCTCTCGTCGTATTCAAGGGACTCTCAAGGATCCAGAATTCCAGCATAATGGTGGGTTTTTTGCATTAAGTGGCTGTGTTGGAGTGCAGCAGGGTGGAAATGGCTTCTGTGCAGTGTTCAGGCCAAGAGCATGCAGAGCTTGCTGCCTTACACAAAATGTGTTTGTAAGCAAAAGCTTTTAAACTCTTGCTGAGGAAACACGCACAACACCACCTTGGTTTCAGATTCCACTGACATAATTGTGTTTCAGTGACCTGTTGTCTGATGTTGTCTTATTAATTTCAGTAAGTATTTGCTCATTATTAGGCGACAACCAGATGCTGTGGCACTTTTCCAGATGGAATTACCAACAGTGGTGTGTAACTGGGAACTTTTATAGTGTGGTATTATTTTGCAGGAGTTAGGGGTTTCTGAGACATAAGCTCCTTAAATATTTCTGCAGGATATGGGAGAAAAAAATCCTTCTAGAAAAGATTTATTAAACATTGAGAAAAGCCATTTCTTGCTGAGGAGGAAGGAATCTTAACAATGTTTAAGGGTGCTGGGGGCATAAATTTCATAAAGAAAAGAATCCTTCTGCCCCTTAGTCAAAATAAAGTTTATGTGCTAAAGTATTCATCCCAGAAAGACTTTCTGTAGCTGCTTAAGGTCCCACAATTCTTGGTCATTTTATTATACAGATTAGCTAAACTAAAGTAGTATTTCCATTCTAAAATGTAAAAAGTAATTGCCAGATTAAGTGTGATAGTGAAGTCCAGAGATTTCCTCATAAAGAGGTTAGAATCGGTGCTGTGTTCTAGCTCTGCATCTTGAGTGCAGTTCACAAAGTATGTTGTAGCATCTGCCCAAAATAGGTGGAGTAGCCTTATTTTACCTCAACCTAGAGTAAAAGAATCTGGCGCAGTTTTTTGGCACGTTTGCTATTTATAAGACTCATGTTTGGGAAGTAATGTTGTAGCATCTTTAAGTGTTCTAAACTGAAATACTGTCCTTTTTTGAGGTTATTCAAACCTGCCTTTGACTTTTTGTCTTAGGGAATATTGGCAATCCGAAAAGGAGAACTTTCCAGTTACCCCTTCAGGAAAGAAACTATAATGATGAAGGTATTTTGTGTCCCAAAGTATTATTGTATATTATGTGTATATTACCTAGATTAACTTTTGCACTAATACTGGTTTATGTGCTTGCATGAATAACTACTGTGTTGTTTCATGAAGATAATTTGAAAATGTTCATCCTAGTAGTCTATGTATATTAAAAGGTATATTCTATATATAAAAGGTATATTCTAGTATGAATAAGCCATTAAATGTGGTTGAGAATCAAACAGACCATTGTGGCTCAATATGGTTACTATAGCTTGCTCAGTTCCACACCTAAAATAGTTTCTTCCCCACGCATTTTTTTTAAGCCTTTTTGTTGATAGCAACAGAAGCAAACTGCAAAACTATCACAGCCCAGATTGCAGCTGCAGAAACTTCAGATGCAACTAAAAATCTTAAGATAAAGATTTTGCTTGTGAAAAGCACCATATATGCAGCATAAAATTATTCCTCTGACTTTAATTTTCATACATGTATCTCTGCTCAGTGTATTAGGGGTACTTATGACATGCTGTTATTCTGATTGATGTTTTGGTCTTCTTTCTGTTTACTATAAAGTTAATCTGGGGGAGCAGCCAGTGCATCATCTTGGCCCTTTTGTGGGCAGACAAAAATAATTTATTTCAGTGATGTAAGTCAACCAAAGGCACTGTAGCCTCCTTAGCCTGAGCTGCTATACCTTGTTTCTTAGCATGGTGTGTGAGGTTGAGCTTGGTGTGGTGCTGCACTAGTCACAATTACCTGTGTTTGGGTCACAGAGCAAGTTTATATCTGATTGATTGCAGTTTATTTATAAATATACCCCAGAGCAACCAAAAGCTTTTTTCTGTACCCCTTAGGCTTGTTTGCTCCTTGGTTTTAACCAAGGTTCAGGCTGACTCTCTGTTTTACTCATTACAGTTGGCTAGAAAATGTGTGGGTTGTGCAGATGGCTCAGCCAAGCATCTGCATATCTACATAAAACATGCAAAATCCTACAGTGCTCTGCAGCTTCCCACAAGCTTGCTGCACACAGATTAAATGCTGTGACTGCTGTTTCTTTTGCTTTTTTTTCCCCTACAAGCTGAATGATAAAAACAGGTGCAATGTGCCAGCTCACAGATATTTCACATGCCCATATTAGTTAATGTACATACAAACCTGGGGCTTACTCCAATTACGCATCTGTTTGCAGAAGTGGAGCTGGTAGTTTTCTCATACATGGAAATACAGTTGTTAGGCATAGGGTGTAAGCCCGCTACAGGCTGTTTTGATCACTGTATTTCAAGAATTTAGAAATGCTGCTGAAAAGTTAATTGAAGCACTGAAAAAGTACAGGTCCTGTTAGGATTTAGTTGTGGAGTTTTTTGCTGTTTTGCTGGGGGAGGGAGTGGACTGGAAAGTAGTAATACAGTTCTTTCTAATCCATCACAGGACAATGGGTGTAATTAAGGGCATTTTTCATAGGGGCATCTTGACAGAGCTGTAGCAACATTTAAATAATGTTGAAGAAATATAAAGTTGTGATTTAGCAGAGAAGCAGCATCCAAGCTGCTTAATTCTAAGAGTTCTGAGTGTGAAGCAGACCCTGTATTCAAAAAGAAGACCTTTCAAAAGTACTTTTTTCAAGCATGCTTCTTCTTGTCTTTAACATAAGCTTTCTGTTTTCTTCAGAAGACACATTTCTTCTAACAGGTTGTGGCACACTAGCTGCTTTTGGCATAGAAGGGTTCTTCTGGCAGCACGTTCTGCTAATTTAGTAATCTATTACCCTATGGCTGCCTTCTTTGTTTGTAGTGGTGGGTTGATCTCAAGAACGTGCCATTATGACAGCCTAATCTATGTAGAGTTCAGTGGCAGAGGGACTATTGCTGAGGTCTTCTACACAGGAGAGTAAGTGTAAAGATGGCTTGGAAGATTGGGCAATTCCCAGGTGACAGTCAGGATCTCATTCTGTGGTTTATTGAGTTGGGCATGGAGCTCTCTTAAGCTTACCAGCATCCCAGTAGCTTTCTAGTGAAATTCTTTTCCAGCATGTCAGTTACCAAGTACACAGAATTAAAGTGCATTGTGGTATTATGTGCCCTCTGTGAAAGAGGGCATAAAACTGTTTGCGCTTTCATAGTCTGCCATGAATGTCAACTGTGTTTTAAAATGTGTTTAACCTTCCTATTTAGCTTTTCCCTTGTTGCTTTCCCCACAGATGACAGGTTGTCTCAGATTTCTGCTCGCTCAGCAGCATCGAGCTCCCTGGCATCTCAGATACTGGAACGAGCTCAGAAGAGGAAAGATTTCTGGGGCAAGACATAATCTCTCCCACCTGTTGTATAGAAACTATTCTGTAAAATGATTTATTTTTTATAGTTTGTGGTGTACATTTTAAAAATTGTGATTGTAGTCACAATCATGCAGCATTCTTTCACTTACCACTAATATGGCCCAACTTTTAGTACTTGCCATCCCAATTTTAAATTTTAATATTTAAACCATTGTTGAAAATGTAGATCCTTTATATCTGAGAGTTATGTCTTAAATTACTATGTCACAACAGCCATGTGGAGTTTGTTTGTTTGTTTTTTACAGTGGCACCTTTTGCAACAGAGACAATTAATTTTGTATGCAGCATGTGTGTTACTTTTCAAGGTATTCTGCTGCATTCGTGCCGTGTGACCTGGGACAGTATAGAGGGGCAACACCATCATTCACTGAACACCTCAGTTGCTTGATTTTAACCAGCTCTCTTCTATCAATTGTCAGTAAATCACAGTGCTGTAACAAAAAATTACTTTTTCTTCTTGCTGCTTTTAACCTTTTACAAAAAAAAATCTTACTATTTCTTAATGAAACTAATATGGAACAGACAGCAGTTTGAGAAAAGGACATTAGCCTTTGGGGTTTGTTCATTGTCCACAGTATTTTGACTAGGATGACTATTAGAGTTCAGTGGGTAGAGTACTGCAGCTTGTTAGAGGTACTGATGTGAACATTTTTCCTTTCATAGGCAAGACCTGTATTTATTGTTAATTTCAACTTCTCTGGAAAAGCAACCTTTGCCACCTTAAAACAGTGGCCTTCCCCAGCCTCACTTCAAACTCAGGTATTCAGGAGTAGTTGATTTCTCTTAAAGCAAACTCAGGAGAATGTTTTGGGTTTTTTATTTTCTTGACTCTGAGATTTTTATTACCTCTCCTCCTAGTTGCTTGTTTCTGGGAGACTGACTGTTACGATTGCTGCAGTGAAAAATGTTCACTCAGATTCTTGTATCTTTCCAAGCGAGACAAACAAGTTAACGTGAAGTAGAGGACAAGGGTGGATAGCAGGCA
Source organism: Chaetura pelagica (assembly GCF_000747805.2). NCBI lineage: Eukaryota > Metazoa > Chordata > Aves > Apodiformes > Apodidae > Chaetura > Chaetura pelagica. Next base: position 1,424,194 of record NW_009953218.1, read on the forward strand.
TTTGGGTTCTTGTGTGGCTTCAAGTGTTAATATTATGTCATTCAGAAATTTTATACAAGAACTATTTGAATTTTGTACACATTTGCTTACATTTGAATTTTGTACACAGATTACTGAAAATAAAAAAGGTTGTTTGATTTGTTTCTATTCCAATTACATGAGATCAATTGGTAGGGCTGATTATGTTGGCACTTACCTGTTTAGTTCAGTTTGGAATCATGACCCAGAACAAATGGCTGCTACACAGGCTGGAAGGTGGCAGTGTCTGAAGGGCCAGTCCCCAACCAGTAGAATTGTTTGAAACACACCACAGTATTTTATTTTATCTCAAGGCCTTTGGGGATTATTTTGTGTGGTGCACTTAATATGCAAGTTTTAATTGATTAGAAAGTTTCTCCTGAAAGGGAAACTTTATTTGTGTGTAACAGCCTTTGTGAAAATTGCCAGTTTTCCTCTAAAATGATAGGTTTATAGTGGAAAATGTAGTGGCTAAAAATGGAAATTATTTTGTTTAGAAGGGAATGTTGCTGCAATGTATTGTCAGAGCGTTAATTTGTGTGTCTTCTGTCCACATTCTTCATATGGTTCAACATGTTCTCATGGTTCTCTTGGCTGACAACTCTCATCATACATTACTTCTCCTCTACAAAAAAAACCCTGTAATTTGAATTTTGTGAGCTATGTCCCCTTTCAAAATATTTTATTTTTGTTTTTCAAGGTTTGCATGGGATTCCTGGCTATCTGACAGCTCTGTCAGAGTTGTTTGTCCAGGCCTGAGAGTCATAGATATTTGTAACAACATAAACGCAAATTTTGCTTACAGCATTGCACCATGAGTCTGATGTCTCTGGGTTGCTCTGGGTTTGCTAGATGTACAGGGACATCTCCCGCTAGACCAGGTTGCTCAAAGCCCCATCCAACCTGGCCTTGAACACTTCTAGGAATGAGGCATCTCCAGCTTCCCTGAGCAACCTGTTCCAGTGTCTTAACAGTAAAAAATTTCCTCCTAATGTCTAATCTAAGTCTCACCTCTTTCAGTTTTAAGCCATTACCATTTGTTCTCTTGCTACAAGCCCTTGTAAAAAGTTCCTCTCCAGCTTTCATGTAGACCCTTTGGGTACTGGAAGGCTGCTATAATGTCTCCCCAGAGCCTTCTCCAGGCTGAACAGCCCCAACTCTCTCAGCCTGTTTTCATAGGAGAGGTGCTCCAGCCCTCTGATCATCTTTGTGGTCCTCCTCTGGACTTGCTCCAACAGATCCATGTCTTTCTTGTGTTGGGGCCTCAGAACTGGACACAGTACTTCAGGTGGGGTCTCGCGAGAGCAGAGTAGAGGGGGAGAATTGCGACCCTTGATCTGCTGGCCACGTTTCTTTTGATGAAGCTCAGGATATGGTTCTGGGCTGCAAGCACACATTGCCAGCTTATGTTGAGCTTTTCATCAAGAAAACACCCCTAAATCTTTCTCAGGGCTGTTCTCAATCCATTATCTACCCAACCTTTATGTGTGTTTGGGATTGCCTTGACCCAGGACCTTGCATTTGAACTTCTTGAACTTCATGCAGTTTGCACAGGCTTGCACCTCTCAAGCTGTCAGGTTTCCTCTGGATGGCATCTCTTCGCTGCAGCACGTTGATGGTGTCACACAGCTTGGTGTCATCAGCAAACCTGCCCTCAATCCCACTGTCTGTGTTGCCAACAAAGATGTTAATCATCATGACATTATTTCCCATCTGAACAAATTTTAACTTTTGCCTGAAATGTTCTAATTGAATTTACTTTTGTAAAGAGGTATTTAAGGAAAATGTGGACGAGACCTTTTTGGAGTAATGCTAGTGCAAAGCTTCTGAAAGGATGGTCTTCTGTAGTCTTATAGGCAGACAAAATTATGACTGCTTTCTGCTGTTGCTACCTAGTCCAAGAGGATTTTTGTTTTGTTTTTCTCAATATTTCAGTCCAGCTTTCAAACATTTCCTCTTGTGTTTTCCAGCAAGCTGAACATGGAAAAAAAGATTCTTAAGTGCACCATTTATTATTAAATGTGTGCTGTACAGGGAATGTGTATTGTTTTCTGTCAAGGAAATCTTAAAAGCCTTGACGTGGAGAGACCAAGTAGGTAAACAAGGAGGAAGGCAGTTGCCAATAGGAGATCTATCTAAGGAATAAGCAGCTTTGGGAGCTTGTCGACTTAAGGTCAAGATGTGCAAAACCAGTGCATTAATAATGGACCCAGTCAGTAAGTGTTGAATTAAATGTCTTCAGCTGCTGTTCCCAGGTTGGGTGTGCCTGCTGGGTGAGTCTCACTGCTGGGGGTTCACAGCTCTCCACCGCTTGCACAAGTACCTAAGCTGTCTCTTCCTCAGTGACTGCTGCCAGCTAGGAAAAGGCTTTCCTTTACTCAGTATTCCTGCCAATAAAGCATTCTGCCCCAGCCAGCCCACAGTGAGCAGACTTGATTCCAGTCTGTCACTTCTCAAAAACTTCCCATCTTGCCAGACAATATGCCTGGTGACTGTCTGTGGGAATGAGAAGCAAGCTCAGTTCCTTCTGCTGAATCTTTTTTTTTGGCTAAAAATGGTTGGTGGCCTGGGGGTTAGAACAAAGATCTCCCTCTTCCTAAAGCTTTAGCATCATCTGCCTCTTCTCTCTGGTCAAATAATTCGTGGAATGATTTTGGCACCTTTCTCAGCACTTAGGCAATTCCCACAGGGAGGTTTGGATGCCCCTGAGTATAAGGAGAGTTTTGAGGATTTAGGTTAAATGCTTACAGTAGCAGCAAAGTAGTATTTAAGCACTTGCATCCTTTTATGGCTCTGGGCTTCCATTTCTTTTCAGTCACAATTTCCAGTGCCTTTCATGATGCATCAGCCTCCTCTACCTAAAATGCTGAAATTATCCCTGAAACTCTAGATTGAACACTTTGATAAGAATCAGTTGAGGCTTTCCAGCTCTGCAGGAGAATTTGGGAGAATATCTGGGACTGTGGAGAATCCTGTCCAAATTAAAAAAATACTGCTAGAATGTATTCGCTTTGCAGTAATATGTTGTTACTTTCAAATTTTAATGCTTTACCCAGGTAAATTCTGAAACATAATGTGAAGTATATGTGTCATTAACCTTAAAAATGTAACAGTTGAGTTTTTTTGTTCGTCAGAGCTTGATTGCTTTTAAGGAAGGTGTAGGCAACAAGGTATGTTTTTGGGACATGTGATCTGAATGAAGTTCCAAGGCTACTCATTGCTCTTCCAGTGATACTTCAGTTGTTATGGGTATGTTGTTACATAGGGATTTTTCAGCCTTTTTTGATCAATAGAGTCGTATGTCTTCTGTATTGCTCACGTGGATCCCTACATAGTGAGTAGCAACCTCCTGAAAACAGGTTTGACTTCACTGATACCTTCCAGGCAGCCTGAGTTCCCCCTGGGTCTAGGGGCCACAGCCTGAAACCCAGTGTTTGTTGCAGAAAAATGACAGTTACTTACCAGCCACCAGCTTTCTCCTTCATTCACTCTTTGGGTCCAGGTACTAAGATGTTTTCCTTATCTGACTCTTGGTGTCCTCGCTCTCTGGCAGGTGGCAGTGGAGGAAAAAAGGGATTTCCAAATACTATCTGTAATACTCAATTGGCAAATTTGTAGTACTTGAAGATGGGGGAGGAAGCACAGCTGCTTTGAACAATTTAGTGTGTGCTTAATTGCATAATGCCATATTGCTTCATTACATCTCCCTGTTCTTCCAAGCTGAGTTGGCATGTCATGTTCTGATGTCAGAGGAGTTCTTACTGTCTGGTAGAATTTGTCAGCAAAGAGCCTCATTGCTGTCTGATGTAAGTGGGAATTTTGCTGTGCCCTCTATGACCAATTTTTAATGTATTCTGAAGCAAAATTGTTCCATTACCCAGATGCACACGAATGTGTGATAAAGAAAACAAGCTGACTGGTAATTTTCATGTGAAGCGACCTAAATTAATGTTCTGATTCCAGCAGCTATTCAAACCTTTGCAGACAGGAGCCTGAGGAAGAGAGAAGAGGACAGGAGCTGTGATTAACTCTTTGGGGTGCAGTCAGTTCTTTGGCTTTGCTTGGATCTGAAACTTAGTGGGAAAGTGTTAATCACAGAACAGTGATCACACTGAAAGCAAAAGCTAGAGAGCAGACAGTGGATGCTACCTAACCAGAAAACTGCATAAACATAGAAATCCAAGTTTTGTTTTGCTTTTTGATCCAAGTTTAATTCTGTATTGAAGAAGGACACCTGTTTCCACATTAAAAATGTGAATGAGCTTCCTAAATATTCTGGTATTTACTACAGTTCATCTGTGTTGGATGTGAGCTGGTCTCGTGAGGTTTCTGTTCCACAGGCTGTGTTCTAAAGAAGGATTGCCTGAGCCCTGCCTAGCAGATCTGAACTTGGTGTGCTGAACGTACTGCCTGTGGGAAGAGTCCTGAGAAACTCTGGAGGATGGTGCTTGGTGGTCCTGCAGTGTCTTGTTAGGTTGGAAGGCTGTGAACTGCGGAAGATTCACCTGAAGACTGGCAGTCTCCTGATAGTGTTTAGAGTTTACAGACCTTTTGCTGGATCTTTTATCCATTCATGGGGCTGGATTCAAGCTGTAGGAGCAAAAGTGCTCATGTGCTGATGAGCTTGCTCTTTGCAGGAGGAGTCATGGCAGCACATTGTCCTTAGTGCAGACAGTTCTTCAGTGGAGGGGAAAAGGACAACTAAAGCTTCTTCTTTCCACTCTCTTCAGAAGTCTTGATAAAGTTGTCTGGTAAAGCACATGCCAGCTTTGTACATGCAACTGATTTATGTTTATGCCAGTTTACCTTCCTTGAAGTAACTAAGGCAGTATTCTGTGAAGGTGTCAAGTAGGCCTTAAAGCTTTTCCTTTTAACTGTGTTTATATCAGATATACATGCATATTCTTTGTGTCTCTATGTATATACATGTGTGTAGAAATTTTTTTTGCTTCAGATGACTTAGTTTAACACTGTCATGTGCTGGGGTTTCTCCAAAGCACCTACTCTTAGACCTGAAGCAGAATAGGAATGGTGGTGGCAAGATCCAGAAAGCCCATACTTCTGGATTTCTTCTTTCCTAGGTCCCTTTGTTGGTCTGGCACACATGTACAGGCATCTGTGGGATGCAGCCTGTTTTGGGGAGCTGGGTGCCCAGATCTGGCTTTAAGGTCTCTTGTGCAGATGGGGGAAACCTGTCAAAGCTCCATGCCCACCAACTGGAGTTGGTTTGTGAGGTCCCAGAGCAGTGCTCTTGTGAGAAGTGAGCTCTTTGTATTTCCAGTGGGAAGCTGGCTCCAGTCTGTTTATGTATTTTAGCTTACACATGTGGCTAAAAACAGATAATCCAGGAGAACAGCATCGAAATTGCTAGGCTGTACCTGTTTTGTTTTGTCTCCTCTTGGCTCCGTAAACCTCACTTTCTTTGACAATCCTCCTATTCCAACAGGAAACTTGCTGACACAGAGGCTCTCCTGGGAGATGGGCAATAGCACAACCTCGGGCTGGGGAAGGGCTGGGGCATAGGCTGTTGATTTCCTAGGGATGGATACAAACTAGAAGACTACTGTCCACAACACGAGAACCGTCACCTCCTTCTCTAGCAGCCCTGTTATGCAGAGTAACTGAGCAGCCCAGGACTCATCTTCAGGAGATGATGCTGAACTCAGAGCCATCATGTAAGTGCTAGTGTATGGGCACTGTCTGGGCAAAAGTACTTCACCTTAAATAACATTGCTTTCCTTCAAAATAACATTATTCAGCTACTCAAGGTGTCCTGTATTTATTACATGACGGAACTGATGATACCTGGTAAATCAAGGTGCATAATGCTGGGGGTATTTCTTAATCTGAGTAACTGTCACTGAATTTTGGATTATAAACCAGCTTGCAAATATTTGTTCCCAGTTAGAATGGTTTTCTTTAAGATGCAGTATTTCAATAATTCCACTTTACCACTGAGTCACTGCTTGTAACCACATCACATTAACAGGAAGCACAGAAGTTTCAGTTCACCTGATCTGACTATTCGCAAGACATGGTTGGATATATGTAGGTCACTATGTAAAGTGTCAGAGTCTCAGAATATGTGCACGATTTTACACTGAATTAAAAGAACTAGCCATCCAGTGGAAGGGTTAATAGTGGTGTCTTTCATGGCATCAGGCTGTGTGCACTGAGATGGTCTAAATTACCTTTTCTCCCCTCTGTGTGAGCTAAGTGATGGCTCCTATTAGTAAGTCTTGTTAAAACTCATTTATGCTTTACTGATGTTGGTACCAGTTGTTTGCAGAGGCAGGACTACTGGACTAACATCTATTGCACTTCCATTGATGCTGTAGGTTGTTTTTTGTTTGTTTGTTTGTTTTTTTCCATATTGATCACTGAATCCTGGCACTACAGTAACAGTACCACAGCAGTGGTCGTGGTGTAACAGTAGCAGTGTTGGTAGCAGCTGTTTAGTGTTGTCTCAGTGTGTCTCTGGGTGGTTTTCTCTTGGAGTTCCACTATATGAATGTTTCTGAGGCGAGAACAAAGTTATTTAAAACAATAATGTAATTCTTGATTTAAATATAGTTAAATATAATTCTGGTTCTCTTCCACTTAGATATTTTTTTATTATTATTATAAGAAACACCAATTTTTATGATATATATAGAGAGCATGATTTATTATAGAGCATCTTCCACTTCAGAGACCCAGAAATTATCTAACAGAACCAAGTGAAGGTCAGAAACAAAGATGCTTGAAGAAATATCAGATATATAAGCAAAAGTGTTTGTGTCAGAGGAAATCTGTTACTGGTTGTGTAGCAAAAGTGTTACTGTCAGGGGAGGTAGGTGAATTGCACATCCTCTGCAAAAATTTTCAGTCAGCAGTGTCTGTGCTAAGATCTGGCACAAGAGTCTTCCAAAGTCACCTATTCACTCTCAGGTTAAGCAATTATAATAACAATACTACTTGTCCTTCCAAAAGATTCACAGTGTCTTGCTCAACATCAAATCTATAATAGAAGTGCAAACCTATCACAAAAGTGCAAAATTATAATGTCTTAATATCTGTATTGATATAATTTCCTCCATAGAAAATTAATCCCTTCTGTCACTCCTAATGATTGTGCCCAGAAGACGCCTCTGTACTAGCTTATTTCCAAGTTTTATAAAGAAGAATCAACTTCCATTGCTGATGTTTCCATTGCTGGGCAGAGGGCCGACCACAATAAGGCTCTACTGGAGCTTGAGCTGAAACGTGCTCTAATTCTGCTTTAATCTTTTCAAGCTTGAAAGTCTAGGCAAAAGCAGAGAAGAAGCAAGAGAAAACACAACGAACTAGATCACAAAGGTGCTATAACAAAGTGAAGGTCATGAGTATGACCTGGAAGTTGAGGATGCCTCCGGATAGATTGCCTTTTCAGTTTTAGGCACTATGTGACCTATGGTCCATTTGTACCGATGTTTAAGGAGGGAGAATTTCGTTGCCAGGTAAAAGACCCAAGAGGATGATAGACAGGCCCATTCTTCCACATGCCTACTTGTGACAATGTTCCAAGCCCAGTGTCCGATCCTGAAGATCATCCTATAATGCATTATAATTCTAGCTGACTGAAAATGTATTAATTCCTACATGCCAGCGTGGTAGTGATGGTACCAACAGATGAATGTCAAAGTACAGTATTGGTTATTCACCTGTGGCCTCATTCAAAGTAAGAAGGAAGTGTCTGTGGCTTTTGAGGCAGACATGATGCATGCAGAGTTCCAGTCCTCCTCAAGAAATCCTGTCTTCAATATGGGTCAAGAAGTCATTGTCGAGAATATTCAACCGCTATGGTTTCTTAATGAATTAGGGAAACTTCATGTAATGACACTTTAGAAGTTTATTGCTGAGGTCAGTGGTAGGATGGGGACAGCAGTTAGCTCTTGGGACAGCACTGGGGAGGGAATAAAACCTGTGAATAATTTCAGATTTTTTAAAAAAATTAATTATACTTAAAAAACAATGCAGAAGGTACTTCATAGAAGTTCAGACATCTTTGGTAGTTTTTAGTTAAAAGCATAGCGGGTATGTATTCATGTAAGAATTTTGTGTTTTAAACAGTGTTATTTGCCTCAAATATTAAAAATAGTATTAAATCTAGAAAAAGCCGTACATGAAAAATTATAATTTCTTTTGCTCCTTCTCTCCTGCTTCCAACTCCCCTCCCCCTAACCCCCCAAGTTTGGAGAAGCAGTTTTTTTGTTATTTTGGGCTTGTTTTTTTTGTTGGCTGGTTTTTTTTTTCCCCCCCCAAGAATACATTGTTTTATAAAGAAAAACTTGAGAGTATCCTGTATCATAGGAAATCTGCAATTCAGGCTTAGAGAGGAATTACCCGTTCCCATACAAATTGCTAGGAAACTTGACAATGTTAACATAGGAAAGAGTTGATGAGAAAGGCTGGTCTTTTAAGACAGGTTCTTAAAATGCTTTTTTCCCACTTTGCTTTCCTTCCACTGATCTTTTCTGCCAGCTCTACAGTTCAGAGCAGCCTAGCAGCACGCCAGAGGGATGGAAGATAGGTTATGACAATTCACAGCTGGAAAAAAAAAAAAAAAAAAGGTTAAATAGTGTGAAGGCTTTAGGAATGTCATAAAAAAGGAATTTGTGAAATATGAATTAACAAACTTCTAATGGGCATTTCAGCATTTCATTGTCATATCAGAGGCAGGAGACAAACTAAACAAGTGAAATCAAGCTTTTTTAAGGTGTCTGCAGGAGGACATTATGGCACAGCCAAAAAACAATGTGACTGACAAAGGTGGCTAAAACACAGATGGGGGAAATACTTCCTTAAAGTCTAACTTAATATTTTCTATAAAAATAGATATGTCCCAATGTATGGTTCCTAATACTAGAGAAGCAGAGAGAGGAGATCCTGTGATCTCTGCATTAAAGAAGGCAAAGATTCAGGATCTAATTCCTCATTCTTCTGCCTTATGTTGTTTAAATATCTAGCAGGAGGCTGTGTGGAACTTGGGATGAGGTGGACTCTTCACAGCTGTTTGAACAGATGCTCGTGGCACAGCACCTGCTTACCCAGGTCTTGAAGCCTTCTCATGGGATTGGAGCCTGTTCTGGTTTATTTTGGTGTTTTTTTGGTAGCGGGGAAAGGGCCACAGGAGGGGCTCCAATAAGAAGCTAAGAAGCTCCCCCTGCTCCAAACCCAGCCAAGGAGCCACTGGAGGGACAATAGATGCACCTCAGTGATTAACATATGAAAGAATAGCTATAACACCTGAGCAGAGAGGCACCTGTGGGGAGAAGAGCTGTGCTGGAGGAGGAGAGCAGTGCTGGTGGTTGGTGAGGAAGAAGAGGAAGAAGGTGCCCAACAGAAGTTTCCCTGCAACCCATAGCGAGATGGCAGCTGTCCCTCTGCACTCATGGAGGAACGTGGTGGAACATTCCCTGAAGGCACCAGGAGGGGTGGACTTGGCCACTGGACTTGGGTTTTGTGGCCAGAGGATTTGCTGCCAGTGGAGTCTGATTGTGCAGCTTTGGAAGACCCCGGTGCCAGGGGAGTTTGTTCCCAAAGCAGCCCCTGACTCTGTGGGAAGCCCAGGCTGGAGCAGCTCCGGACCTCATGGGAAGGACTCATGAAGGAGAGGTTTGTGGAGGACTCTCTGCCATGGGAGTGACCCAGTGGGGAAGAAGGGAAGGACTCTAAGGAATCTTTTTTCCTGAGGAGGAAGGAGCAGCAGGAACCACCAGCCTGAGAACTGACTCTAAACCCCATCCCCTGTCCCCCTGTACCGCTGGGGGGAAGGAGGGAGAGAAACCGGGAACAAAGGGATTTGGGCCTGGGAAGAAGGGAGGGGTGGGGTAACATATGCAAGCCCTGCTCTGTGTGTTGTCTGTGTCCTGTGTGTGTTTGATTAGTGTGAAATTAAAATATTATTTTTTTCCCCAAGTTGAGTCTGTTTTGCCCGGGACCTTCATTGGTGAAGAACCCTCCTTGTCCTTTGTCTTGACCCAGGAGCTTTGTCCTCCTCATCCCAGAGTGTGTATGTGTGTGTGGGGGGGGGAGAGTTGAGTGGGGTGCCATGGGGCTGCACCTTTTTAGTTTTGTTGGGCCCAAGCCATGACTTTAATGGTAAGCAAGGCAGAAGAGAGACAAGGAACCACAACAGAGCCACAAGAAAATGTCAAGCAAGCTGGATCCATGTCTAAAAAGAGTAAGTGACCACAGGGATGGAGAGGTGAGATCCAGAAAGATGGGAAGACAGGGGGCCTGGACCAGGAGTAGGGCTGTGATGCCTCCTCAGGGAGGGTCCAAACATCCATTCACAGCTTTTGTTTTGGGGTCAGGACTTCTGCTGCATGAGCTGGTGGAGAAGTGCAAGAAAGCTCAGCTAGAAGCAGACTGTGGTTATCAGACTGTATTTAACACCCGGCAAGGAGCTGGTGGGACTGCAGTTCAGGGGAAGCCAATCCTTCAAAACAGTCTCTCTGGGTTTCTCCCAGTTTAGTCTTTAATGTCTGTCTTTTGGTTAAGTGTAACTCAGCCTCCCATCTTCTCATCAACGGCTCCCCCACTGGGCCTATTAGCCTGACAAATGAAAAATTTATGGAAAAAAGTTTATAAACATGTTCTTGAATAGCTTTGTGCTACATATGGTGTATGAGCTAGGTGTTGACATCTGGGGTCCAGGCTTGCTTTCTGCCTCCTGCTGCAGCTAGGATGCTGTTGGAAGCTGGGCATGGGAATGGGGGGTATACCATGAGAAGAGGGTCACGGAAAGGGACATGGTCTTATGTCTCCAGGGTGAGAGGGGCAGGGATGAGAGGCAGAGACCTGTGCAGAGCTGATGTGGTGGGTATCTGAGGAAAACTGAGAAAGGACTGAGGCATGGAGAGAAGAATTTCTGGTGTGGATGCATCAAGGGAGGCTAAAGTATAAACCTGGATACAGGGAGCTTCTCACTTCTTCTTTCAGATTAAGGAAAGGAGTCAGGCAACTAAGCCTACAAGGTAAAGCTGATTCTGGCTCTTGCCCCAAGACCTTCATCTGTGAATCCCAGCCCCTGGAATCCTGTTCACTTTCAGAAGCAGAGCTGGAGCCTTAGTTTTCCAGGTCAGATTTCTTGTATTTGTCACTGTGTGCCATGTGGGCATTAGACAACAAGAAATTTGCATTTTTAACAGTTTTACATCCTCATGCATTACCATCTCAGCTGGGTTGCAAATTACTCTCTGAAGAGAGCACAGTTTCCCTTTAGCAACCTGCATAATATTTCAGGCTGAAGGTGCAACACTGCTTTTACATTAGCAGAACACTATCAGGAACATGGAAATCACCTGGATAAGTAAATGCATGACACCAACTGTGGTCATTACACCCAGGTATAGACTGTAATGCAGGTAATTTTTTTAGAAAATGGGCATTTGGAGGTGAGGGGTGTGATTAATATAGTTTTGATCTGATCTGTCAGACAGGATTGCACAGTGATGGGCAGATGGCTGGTGACTCCAGTGAGCCACTTTGTGGGAAAGGGTATTTGCAGGGTGGAAACCATAGGTCGTCAGGGCTTTGGGTCTGGTATGGTCTCCGACCATTTGTGTACACCAGTCAGCACCAGTGGTGCACCAGTCTTTTACCACAAAAGATATATAAAAAAATATTATAGAAATAATATTATCTGCCATAAATTGCCAATCCAATTAGTGTGTCACAATCTGGACAGAAGGCACAAACCCACAAGCTTCTCAAGCACTTTTATGCAAAAAGAATTTAGGATTCCTGACCCAGTAAAAGCCCCTACTTTGCCCTGCATTAAAACTTTGGTTTATTTTATAAGAAACTAAAGATTACAGTGGCCTCAAAGTTGTATTTGTGGGTTTTGAAGTGGTTAGGTACTTCTCAGAAGAGGATACTGGAAAGTAATGCTGAGGTAATTTTTAATTCATCACCGCTGGCTGGAAAAAAAAAAAGGCTGAGAGAGATGTTGGTGGCCCTATATAAGGTGCACCTCACCTCCTGCAGAGCACACCAAGAATCACAGCAAAGGTAAGGCTTGCAGCCTTTCTGCCTCTCTCCCTTTGCCTTGCCCACTCTCCCTGGTGCTAACACTACTCTCTCATCAGCGCTGAAGCTGCAACCTGCTGGGACAGACGACTTTGAATTGTGAGCCATGGCCTCCCTGCAAACCTTGACCAAGAGCTTCTCAGGATGGGTTGTCTTCTGCTGCTGTTGCTGCCTCCCTCTTTTTCTCACCAGCCCTCTACCTCCACAAGGGGTAGGGGTGGCTTCTACCACCCATCATGCCTGCAGGCTCAAGAAGACCCTCTTCCAGCCACCCTACATCAGGAATCGCACCTACACTTTGGCTAAAATGGTACAGTAACCTATGTGTCCATCGTGGCAGGATCTGAAGACCTCCTCCTCTGCTGCTGCCCTGGCTTCTCACCTTCAGCATTTGTCTGTTTCTCATTACCTTCTCCAGAAAAATGTGTATTTGCAGTAAGGCAGAGTCTGGGCATGTGATGTGGGTCTGTTACCCTCTGGTTGTGTACCTTGGGAAGCTGCTGCTTCTTCTCCTCTGGCTCCCCAAGGGAAACAGCTTCTGCTAGACTGGGACAATCATGAAACATGAGCTTAAATGTTTCTGTTTGCTCAGTTCATTTGGAGCTGGACCTGTCTGAGACTCCAGCCATGGCCAGGTAGCTCCTCAGGCACCTTACCAGGCTCTGCTTGGGCAGGTTTCTTGGCTGCTCTTACCAGGGTGGGTCCCCCTGGGATGCACCACTGAGTGCTGCAGCACCTGCCAGCAGTGCTGTGGGCCAACATCAGCTCAGCCACCTGTGACATCTGGTTAGTCATCATAACCACTGCAACATCTGACTCTTAAGAGGGGAACAGGAATTCAGACTTCTGCTTATTTATTTTCCAGTGTTACTGACTTTGAATATCACCAAGCTAATGGGAGAAACAGACACAATGTCCAAGCTTATCTAGCTGTACCAGGCTGTGTATGGTGTCCATTCCCTTGTTTAACTTGCACTATTGTTGATGAAAACCTTAGGGTTTATAATTAATTTTTAGGTAGGGCTCCCACTCCCACCTGACATTTCCTTTTTTTCCTCTCAGGGCAGGGTCTTGGACAAGGACACGGACAACAGGCTCATTGGACAGCAGCTCTTTGTTAACATTAAGGTAGGCCTTACACCAGGAGGCTGCTCTCTGTGCTCTTCTGCAGCCCTTATCTACCTCTTGCCATGATTTAACATGAACTCTCACTTGCACATATAGGAAAACAACCGCTGCTACATGATGAAGAGGGTTGTGGAGATTGTAGTGGAGGATGTCCTGCTCACTGAGGCCAAGGAGAAGTACCCACTGGCTAAGGAGGGAACAGAGTTCTTGGCATTCCTGACCTCTGAGGAGCTGAGGAGATGTGTAAGTAGAGTTGTGTTTCTTTCCTTTGTCTGAGCCGTGGCTCTGGCAGCTGCTCCTGAATCTCAGAGCACTATGAACAGCGGCAAAAAGCAGTGATGTGAAAGGAAACCTCAGATCAAAGATACCAGATTCAATGTTTATAAAAAAAGGTGTGAATAAGAAAAGAAAAGAAAAGAAAAAAGCCACATTGTTGTATGCAGCTGCCAATGTTATGTCTGAATGTTTGTTTTGTTGGTTTGGTTTTTTTTTAGGAATCCTCAGGGCAGAAAGAGCACATTGAAAAGAACCTTGAAGAAATGAAGACCAAAATGGAACAGGTACATTTTTTTCCTAACACTTCTAGAGAACAGTTTCAAACTCATTTAGTTGGATTAAGGCTGACCTAATTATGGAACAAACTCTGGAGATTATTTAGGATGTGAAGCCTGCAGGGGCATTAAGAGGGGGTTAGTGATATTTACACTTCCAGACCTCCTTCACTCATCCTGTTAACTCTCTGCATGTGTCTTGGTAATTTAAAATTGTCCTTCAGAAGTCAGGTTGCAGGTAATTGTATATGCTACTCTGGGTTTGAATGAGCCAGTTTATAACTTATGGTGTGACTCTACTTGAGAGAATAAGTTCTTAGTTCTGTTTCTGTGACAAGCCTAATTTCAATTTTCTGAGAAATATCTTGAAACTTGCATTCTGCTCTTTTTCAGTTGGGAGAGAACGGGAAGACTAAAGCCATTGGAGAACTGGATTTACTGTTTGAATACCTAGAAAATGCCTGCACAGATGCCCCAAAGAAGGGAGGGAACAAGAAGAAAAACTGAGAGAATTTCTGATCAGGCTTGAGAAGACGTCTCCGAAAACCTCTTGCTATTACTCAGATTGATTAACTATTCTAGAACTACAACTCCCTCCCCCTCTCCCCCGTCCCCTATAAATGCAGTATATTTTTAATTTGTGCCCAAAATAGCAAACTGTGAGGGCACAGACAGGTTTCTGTTTTGTATATGCTAAGATTTGACACCTGTGAATCAACTTTGGTCAAGTTAGGCAGTGATACTTAGCCAGGATGTTTTGAGCCTTTTACTGGGAAATCTCTCTTGAATATGTTGCCCCCTTCTGACTTTCACCTGAAAAGTTGGTATTTCAGACAAATTCAGGAATTATTTTTGTCATTGGTATTTAATGGTAACTTATTTTAAGGTAATAATTATATGGTATTTTATTTATACGGATTATTGAAAAATATGCAAGGAAATGTATTTATGAAGCTGTACTCGAGGCTTTTAAATGAACTATGAATTTAAAACTGCAGTGTGATATTTATATGCAGATTTATTGTTTTATAAATGCTTACTTTTAATTTATTATAATAAATATCTTGGTTCTCAAATATTGCATTACAGACTTTTTGCTTGAATTCAGGGGAGATGACACATATTGTGCCTGTGGGGCTGCTGGGCCAGGGGGCTGCATTATTGTATCCTGAAAGGATGCAGGTTTGGTCTGGGAACATGCTCCTTCACCATAAGGCTGAAATTTCAACTTATGACAGGCCAGGGCTTAGCAGGGGGCTTCTGCACTATCCTTTCTCATTGGGGAGTGGTGGTGAAGATAGCATCACTCCTGAGAATAGTGGGTTTGCTTCATTGATTCTTCCTCAGTACACCCATAGAAAAGATCCCATCTTGAACAGCGGCTGGTGAAAAGTCCCAAACCACCCCCCCTGGGTTAGATGAGGTGGTGAGAAACCGGAGTTGCTATTGAAAACTCAGAGCACCATGTTCTCACTGCCCCATAGACATGCTGAGCACAGACAGTGCTCTGCAGCACTGGGGATTTGAGAGCACTTCAGAAGAGAAGTGCTTCGTGCCTACTCTCAATACAAGCTCCCAGAGAGAAAATAAACCAAACCCAAAAAAGTCACTGAAGAGCAGTTTAATCCATCATTATCACTTGTCCTTCAGCAATGTCCCTGCGAAAAGACAGGAGTTGCTCTGGTGCAGCCAGGGACATTGGTGGCTGGACCAAGGTTTAAGAGGTGAAAAGCATCCAAACAGTGAGCAAGCCAGAGGAGCTATGTCATAGCAGATTGTCAGCAACTGGTGAAAACTTCTTGAGCAGGACTTTACCATTTAATCATTAGGGCAACAGCCATCCTGTCCACATCTGAAAAAGCAAAACACTGTAAGTGTCCTAAAATAAAGGACTTGGGGTAGCTGTGAAGATGATGGGGGTGAACTTCTGTAAACACAGCATATCAGGGACATTCATACTCAAAAATACTTACTAAAAGGATACCTAGAAGACACCCCATACATTGATACTGTAATATGGGAAAACGGTTGAAAGGAAATCTACCTTGGTGGCTTAATCATTTCAATTCAAAGAGAAGTCAAAGTTAGTCCAAAAATAGTCTCAACATGTTTTAAATCAGCTGTTGGAGTTAGATGTCACTGAAGTGGGATTAAATTACTCCATGTTGCCCCTGAACCTGAGCAATTTTGAGATAAAAGTGTCCATCCATACCTTTTTGAACAAGGTTTATGTGAACTGAAATGGCAAAACTTCCCTGTAGGAACTGGAGGGGCATACAATCCATCTGGGTGATGGATGCCTGTTACCTGTCAAACTAGATGCAATCAACATGGTTTACTTTGCTGCACACTCTCATTTGCATCTCTCCGCATATGAATTACCCGCCTGTTCACAATCAAGGCAGAAGTGTCTCAACAGTGACAGCCAACCAAGCTTTAGCACCACATTGGAGTGTTGGGGTTTAACCTTTTACTATATTCAGAAGGGTATTTATTTATTTTCCTTCTTGTGGCATAAGCAATCATGTTGTCAAGAGCTGTTGGCTGGTGTCCTTTCTCTTATCACTCAAAACTGTGACAGCTGAGAGCAAAGGGAGTGAGGCTAAGCACCAAATGGAGAATTCATCTCACTGACCTTGGACAGACACAGTCTATCTCCAAGCTACACTCCAATAGCTTGATGTCCTTCTTATATTGTGGTGCCCGAACCTGCACGCAGTACTCAAGGTGAGGCTGCACCAGAGCAGAGTGGGACAATCACCTCCCTTCACCAGCTGGCAATGCTGTGCTTGACGCACCCCAGGACACAGGTGGCCCTCCTGGCTGCCAGGGTAGACTGCTGGCTCATAGTTTGCCATCAGCCAAGATCCCCAGGTCCCTCTCCACCACACTGCTCTCCAGCCACTCGTTCCCTAGTATGTACTTACCACTAGGGTTACCATGTCCCAGGTTCAGAATCCAGCACTTACCTTCATTAGACTTCATGTGATTGGTGACTGCTCAGCTTTCTAACTTGTTGAGGTCTCTCTGCAAGGCCTGCCTGCCCTTGAGGGAGTCGACAGCTCCTCCCGGTTTTGTATCATCAGCAAACTTGCTTAGAATTCCTTAATGTCTTGCATCCAAGTCATTGATGAAGGTGTTGAAGAGGACTGGGCCTAGGATGGAGCCCTGTGGGACCCCACTAGTGACTGGTCACCAGCCTGATCTTAACTCATTCACTGTAACTCTTTGTGATTGACCTGTGAGCCAGTTGCTCACCCATCATATGGTACGGTTGTCCAGCTGTATGCTGGACATCCTGTCCAGGAGACTAGTGTGAGAGGCAGTATCAAAAGCCTTCCTTGATTATAAATTATTATAAATGAAGACTAGACCATGAAACACACACATGCTGTTCCCCCTTGACATAATCTCTTCACAAAGGGATAAATAACTAATTTCCTTCTTCTATTTCCTTCAGGCCTCTTCCACATTGTTCTTGTTGAGCTGCCCTATCCTAACATGTGAAATCAATCTCTCGAGCTTCCCATGATGATAAAAACGTAAAAACTAAGTCAAATATTTATTAACTTCTCCAAGCCTGAACACCACCAGCTGGAAGACTCTACCATGGAAACCTCATGAGCTGCATGCCCTGGAAATGCCACACAGCAAAATTTGCAGAATTTCCTTCATAGGCTTTCTTGCAGAGCACATGTGACTTGTGGCTGTGTGAAGGATGGTGGGTGACAGTCCGTTTTGAACAGACAAAGGAAGTAGAAGTCAGAGGAATTTTCCCTTACAATCAGGGGAAATGTCTGGGACAGTTATTGACCAAAAGAAAATAAAGATGTCCTTTCAGTCAGGCAAGCTGGTTTTCAATTCAGTCAATAGTCACAGCTCAAAAAAGGAAAGTCATGATTAAATGTTTCATAATGACATTTTCTAAATAAAATATTTGTTTCACTTTTCAAAACAGTGTTTTGGTTTAGAATTCCATGTACACCTTCTTTCAAAGGTTGAAAATAGATTTAAAAGCAAAACAAGCTGTTTCATTTTGAGTTGGACAAGTGCTTTGTGCTGATCGAAAAGAGTTTTTTTGGTTTAATTTTTTGGTTGGGTCACCAAAGAGAAACTCCCTTGTTCACATCATTCTAATTTCTGGTGCCCTGTTTTCCTTTCCTCACCCTGCCTTTAAGTCATGGTCTATTTGCAATTCCTAGAGGTCCGCATCCTAGTGCTGTTAGGGAAGGCACTTGCTCCACATCTTTCATTGAGGACACTTCCATTGTAGAGGCTGGAGGGCCTATTCCTGAGCAAAAATTGACAGAGCTGCCTACTGCCAATTGTGCATTTCGTTGGCTCTTTCTTTGTATTAGGTGACTAGAACAGGAACTTTGCTGCACAGATAATTAGAAAAAAACACTTAAACTAGCTCTGAAACTTCATAGTGTGAAGACTGGGGAACCCAAATAATGAATAGAAGTTTCCACATCCTGCTGAGTAAGTGCTGGTGATAGTTTAAGCAGCATCTTTTAAATACATTGCATCGAGTTAGCGCATTTCTCAGTTATGAGATTTACATATTTAGTGTCTGAATCACTCTTTAGGTGACCTAGAATACTAGAGTATTTCCAATTTGCTGCTGAAAGTATATTCTAGACAAAGCAAAGGGCTGAAGGTATCCTGATGGTAAACCAGTGGCATGTGATTATATCAGTCTGTGCTTTAAGGCACAATTAGCTAAACAATCAGCTGCTTTGAAGAAGATATGAACAATACTGAACAACAGCAAATGCTTGATAACCTTTTCAGTCACAGCCACCATCAGTATCCTTTGGCCTGCTAATGTGAAGCAAGATTGGCAGAGACTTTACAGTCAATGTCAGGCTAATGAGTGATGTTGCCAAGAAGCAGGTAACGACCATGGAAGGAAGGAAAACCTACAGTGCAGTTCTGTGGGACCCAGGGTATTTTTGGCAGTCCACTCCCCAGTGCCATGTTACTTAGTAATAGTTAAAAGTAATGCAACTCCTCAGGGGATCCAGACTAGGGTTCTAGTCTATTCAATAATTTTTAGAAAGTATTATTTGAGTGAGGTAAATTACAAAATACAAACTACACTAAAGCTGATGGCATTTCTGGAGCTACCCATTTGTAACACCTTTTTCTTGGTTAACAAGCAGCTGCAGACCTTACCAGATGAACTGTAAGAATTTCACCACTAGCAAAAGTGATAATTATGTAAGTGAAAAGATTTCACCTGAAATGTAAGAAATCACTCTCTCTGTTTAACTTTTAAATTCCAAATCCCTGGCCAAAATCAGAGACATCAATGACTATAATTTAATCTGGAATTCACTGATGAATAGTTTAGAAAAGATGATGTTCCTACACCTTTCCACCTCTAAAGAGAATTTTAAAAAAAATATCTTGAGAAGAACTGTCCATTTGTCTTCAGCAGATTACCTCATGAGACCCAAATGTAAACATTTTTTGAGTATGAAGGATTAAGGCACAGCATTAAATATTTCCATGATCAGGCCACTTTTCCTCTCTGAATAGGACTGAATAAAGAGAAAGGGCACATCTTCTAAACTGAGAACAGTTTCTGTTTTGCTCAGGGCAACAGAAATTGAAATATTTTGAAAAAGCAGACTGAAAAGTGCATTTTTGACTGGCTGACTAGAAATGGTGATATGGTTGTTTCTGTAAGAACCAGTGAGGTTCTTCAATAGCCCTAGTTTCAAGGGTTGAAATGCAAATTTGAAAAGGGCTGAATGCAAAAGTATATTGTTGTCTAAAAACTGAAAAATTGTACTGATTTCAAGTTTGTTTTGTCCTATAATTTTCCAAAAGATGGTTGCTTCTGACTTTTCCAGCACATTTAAGGAGTGATGATGATATTCATTCTGTGAAAAAAGTGGGGCACTCATGTATCTGTGGTAGTCTAAAAGCAATGCAACCGTGAAGACTCTCCCCTTTCTGATTTGTCCATGCACAGAAGAGCTCCTCAGGCGATTAACTCATCACCTATCGTGTCCTGCTCCACCAAATATGTAAAGAAAATTCCTACTGACTTCAAAGTCAGTATAAGTCATATAAGTCATATAAGATCAGGCTTGTAGTTTGTGCACATATCCAGTTAATTGTATTATAAAGAAAAGGTGAAAGATTTCAATGCTGATGTTAACATGGAAGTGATGAACTGGACTGCTCTGGTGAAAGGCTTGTTCCAGAAAGTCCAATGTATTGACACTTATTTAGGAAGCAGACATTCCAAAACAAAGATTAGACACTGCTTGTCATGGCAGGGACCTTTTTATTTTTTAAGTCTAAAACTATCCAGGCTTTGGTGGTTACTTTTTATCAAATGTGTCTCTAAAAGAGGTTTGACCAACCTTTCTCACTAGTTATTCTTTATAATGTGACTTCTGCCAGTCTTGAGTAGCAAAAGAAAATTCAGATTCTGTCTCTCTCTCTCTCTTTTTTTTTTCTTTCTTTTTTGGGGGGGTGTATTTTATCACAAAAGAAAAAGGATAACTGAGCTTTTAGGCAGACAAACCAGATTTAGGGATTATCAACTCTGATGCTCATTTTTAGTCTGGTAAATAAAAAATGTAGAATAATTGATTGTGGAACACAGCACTGGGCACACACAAAGATTATTTTGAAGGCATTAACTTGTCAACTTCAACACTAATCATTGCTCCTACGTGTAACAGAGGTTTCATTATGTTTAGAAAAGCATCTTGGTTTGATGGGTCTCAGAAAATGCAAGACAGTTACTTGTACATGAAATGTGTAGTTTAACTTGACATGTGAGGATGAAGTCTCCAAAACAAGGAGCTGCTCAACCTTGGTATCGTGCTCTCCTTTTTAATCTATTAACAATTCAGTTGTTACATGACTAGGACTTCTGGGCAGTGACTGGAAACACACACACACACAAACAGTGACCCAAGACTCTGATCCTGCAAATAGGTAGAACACCACAAACTTTCATCATTTTTACAATAGCCTTATATGAGTGTCAGAAAGCTAGGAGCAGCACCTCTATCAGCCCCAGAGGCTGAACAAAGACCCAGCCATCCAACCTCCAGTGGTCTATGGTTGGGCAAAACAAATCCCAGGCATGGACTTCAGGGTGTTGTGGTGCTCACAGGTGAAGCTTTTGGCAAGAACCAGAAAAAACATCTTTCTCTGTGATGTTTTACTCTGGAAACCTTTTGGCAGCAAGAATTTAAATTTAGATGATGTTATTAATTTCTTAACTGTTTTCCACTGGTACTTCTACACTACTTGCAGTTATGAACTTTAGTTCATGTTGGTAAGTCAGTGACATTGGAAATGAATCAATAACAGAGAATGCGTTTTTGGTGAGATGAACATAGGAGGTTTCTCTGAAAATAGGAAGAAGGGAGCGACTCATCTTTTCTACACTTCTGAAAAGTAAACCTGAGAACTTCTTAGAGCTGCAGCATGAAGTTTTGTCTGGAAGAGTTAGATTTATGCTGTAACCTCATTATCAGAAATGAGATACGAGAGAGGTTGCAGACTGATAATTTACCTGCTGTTCTTTGCTGTGTGATTACAGGAGTATATTATAAATAAAATGCTTGCTTTTCAGAAGTGACAGATCAGTAAAAATAAACCTCAGTAGGTTCAGAGGTTTGGGCAAACATTTCTGTCGTGCGATAATTTCTAGGGCTTGCCTGCAAGTTTTGAAAAAGATTGGTTGAATATCAAGGCAACAAAAGTTCTGACTTTTATAGACCTGTTAATCTGGATGAAGTGGAATCTGCTAGAAAAGTGTTCCTTCCCAGGGAAAGGAATTCTCATGTGAAAAAATTAACTTTCAGATACTATAATAATAATGGAAAAAAGTAATCAAAATCAAGCCTCATGAGATTTTTCCAGCCTGTAAAGAGTGTTATAGATTTAACATCTTTCTGCTTATGTAACAAATACAAATAACCAGAAGAACAATGGCAAAAGGAATGTTTTTCCCTTTTCTTCTTGCAAATGGTAGCTTTGAAGCTTTGGTTAAGACTGGAAGCTTTTTTTATGTTGGATTTTTTTTTTGGGGGGTGAGGGGTAGAAAATGGTTTTTGTTAAGGAATGGATATTTTGAGTTTCTCCTGAAAACAAAAAACAAATGAAGAGGTTGAATGTTCTGATTTGTTCAAGAAGCTCTTAAAAATGTTTTTAAAACATCTCTTCTGTATTTTAAAATATTGTGCATGTTTCTACATGCTGGGCTACAGGCTAAGTGAAGACTAAAGCCTAAAAATGGGCTAAAGAGTAAAACTTCAGACAAGCAAACTTTCCAAAGTTAGATATAATCAGAATGTTTTTTGTTTTCATTTGGTTTGGTTGGGGGTTTTGTGTGGTTTTTTTGGTTTAGTTTTTGTTCTGGTTTGTGGGTTTTTTTAAATTTTCTAAAATAAATTACAATTAAAGTAGGAAATGTGAATGACATTATTATCTCCAGGGTTTCTATAACTATAATTGTTTCTATAAAGCAATTTAGATTTATTTATATTAACTGCATTAATGCTACATTTTAGATGGTAACACAAAGTTTCTCCATAATTTTAATTGGCAAGAATGCTCAGAATTTCTCTGATCTGAAGTGAAAATTGCAATGCATTTTTTTGACATATATGGCATCTATTCTTTCCCTTTAAGTGCCATTTACATTTTGTGACATTTTGTTTTTCTATAACTTTTAGGAGTCTTTACAATATGACATCATTTTTGTAAATACTGCCAACACAAGACTCAGATTTCATGGTGCCCTCAGGTACTCCTCTAGTGGCCTGTGTCACAAGATTTTACATGCTTTGGAAAATGAACCTCTCATAAGTAATTCATTATTCAGCTCCTATATCTTCTCTAGCAAAAAAAGAGCCAGGTGTGATCATATCTGATAACTAAATAGGTAAATTTTCCACAAAAAATGACCGTAGTGATGAGATCCAGTGAAAGCAGCACTTCACAAAGAAGGCAGATACACAATGAGAGAAGCCTGGAGATCTGAAGGCAAAGCTGGGGAGATGGCACCATGGCAGCAATCTTTGATTTGTCACAGACTTCTCAGGGCTTGAGGGCTACTTCTAAAGGAAACTTAACTGAGGGAAGCATCTTCATTACCAATAGGCTTAAGGTCACCTGTGTGAGAACGGCAACTCCAATGGAAAAATACTCTGGAACAACCTCTTGTTGTCTACTGTGCTGTTGTTTCCCTTGCTTTTATTCTCTTGTCCTACTGTTGATGAATCCAGGTTGCAGTCATTCTGCTGCAGACAGTCCAACTGCAGCCAGGATTTTGGCACAAATCTCACTTGGGAGAGAGGGGTATCCTGAGAGATGGCTTAGCAAGTATTTACTGTGGAGGAGTTTTTGTTGGGGTTCAAAAGGCTAAATCTGATTCAGCTTTCAGCAAAAAAAGAAGGCCTTTAGCTCCAAACCAAATGGATTACTTCAGTTCTTTACTGAAAGTATGGAAATATACTGCAAGTAAACATTTATTACCTTTTTTTTTTTTTTTTCTGATGTTGTTTTAATGAAAGACTATTCTTGCCAATAAAGATTAACCATGATTTTTTTGTGATGTATATGTTTTGCTGCCGGCCATTAACATGGCCATACCAGCTGAAAGATTCAATGGCAGTATTGCTCCCCAGTGTCTGGTTAGGCTACTTATACCTCTGTATGTCCTAACTTATCACTGTAGTTTCTGAAAATTGTCCAGAAATTCTGTTTAATTACTATTTTAAATTACATTTCAAAATTAGTTTCTCACAGGATTTTACATTAATGACACAGCTGCCCCTGAGCAGTCTGCTCAATTTATGTCTAAAATAATGTCCTTTTCCAACACTAAGAAATATTTCTGAGATGGAGGTTGCACTTCCTGCAGTTTCACAGTCTTCTAGCCCAGCTCCCAGTTGACATCACTCATAGACCTGTACAGGCATCCTATGCTGGCATTGCCAAGGTGTTCAAGGATGTCCTGGGTTAAGGGAAGAGAAAGGAAAAGCTTTTAAAAATATGAAAAGAACAGCAAGCAGGAACCGTAAAAAAATCAGGAGAAGAGAGAAAACTGAAAAATAAATCACAAAGGTAGAAGGAGCAAGAAGATTTTCAGTAGAAAGGTGGTGCCATGCAAACTGACCCACTTCTACCAGCCTAGCAACTGTGGGTATCTTCCTCCCCCAGAACCAGGCCCAGGTTTCCATCCGGTTTGTTTTTTTCCTTTCATAATTTTAGTACAACCTTTTTATAAAGTCATGATGAAATTACAACAGAAAGCAGGTCACAGACTCTTGAGCATTCCTCTATGTGACAAGAGTTTGGAATAGCTGCCTGCCTACGTGGGCAAGCTGAGCTGTCTGTTCTTGCTGAGCACATCTGTAGGCTCTGCAGAAAAACTGCTGTATAGTGATTCCCAACATGAGTTTGGTGGTAGCATATGAATGTTTTCTAAAAAGTTTGGGGACCAAATCATTGTCACTAAGTGAGATCACTTGACAAGTCAACGGGAACGATGTGAATATGCTCAAACACTTTTTCATGCCTCTTTCCTTAATCATCTCTTTTCTCAAATAGCAGCCTACCCATCAGACTACAAGAATATGACTAGTAAAACATATATACATAAAGGGTTATGTCAAACTCAGGCCCTTGTCTAGCCATGAAGTGATTAATTACACAGCTGGAGAAATCTGAACATATTCAGAGAGTGCTGAGCATTCTTTCGAAGTAGCTAATTGTAAAAAACACTACTGCTTTGAAAGTTTAAACTCTGTGCATAGAGGGAAAATGTTGGTTTTAGTACATTGTTGATTTCAAACTGGACCCTGATTATACTCTGTAATCTGTCCCTGAAAAGTCTGGGTGTGATAAGAACTTCCTATCAGTTGGCTGAAGCAAAACTTGCTTTGTAGAAAACTGTTGGCCATTCTTCAATAAACCTAAGAACAGAACCAACCAAGTAGCACAGGGAGATCCATCACTTGAACCAGTTGGTGCTGTTTCTTGAAGATGAAAGCAGACTACCAGTATGTTTTATAGCAATTCACATTTGAAGCTTACTTAAAAGATGTTACTCATAAAGTGCAAAATTATGCAAATGCACAAAGGAAGTGTAACTGGGTTTGGTTTTGTTGGGTTTGAGTCTGACTTCTGCTCTACGTAATGCTTAAAAATTTTTTACAAAGTTTGTCTAAGACAGAGAGTGAAAAAATTATGGATGTGGTGGATACATGGCCCTGGTCTTGAAGGCCCATAGAGGTAAGGGACTGAAGCATCCTTCTTCTGAGGACAGGCAGCGAGATTTTTGACTGTTCAGCCTGAAGAAGAGAAGGGGCAGGAGATATTATCAATTTATATAAATACCTGAGGGGGGCGGTCAAAGAAGAGAGCTGGATTCTCCTCGGTGGTGCCCAGTGACAGAACAGGAAGCAATATGCAAAATTAAATTGCATGAATTCCATCTGAACACTGTAAGATTTTTTATTGTAAGGGTGACCAAACGTTGGCACAGGTTGCCAGAGAGGTTGTGGAGTCACATCTTTGTAGATACTGAAAATCTGACTGGACACAAACCTGGGCAACTGGCTCTGAGTGGTCCTGCTTGAGCAGAGGGTTTGCACTAGATGACACCCAGAGTTCCCTTCCAACCTCAACCTTTGTTGCTTCTCAACAAGGGCAGCTGAGGAGCACCTGGACAGGCAACAGGTAACATTGATGTGTAATGGGGAAAAGTGTAGCTATTCCATGGTTAGGCACCAGACTAAGATCCAGTCCTAGGCATCCAATGTTTTTAGCCTTCTTGACACTGTCCCAGTTTCAGTTATGTAGAATTTTTTCCTAACCAGAGCAGTCTATGTACAATATTTAAGCAGGAGGTGCCAGTATCACCTATCCATGCTATTCTGTTTTCCCCCTGCTTTTTATGACTATTGAAGCTGATGGCAGTGAATCTTTGGGTGCCTATGTGCTGTGTTTGCACAGGTAATTTAAATATCTGTGTCTGAAAAACTGGCTAATAGTTGTTCAGTATTTGTACAAAATCTGTAGCAGCTCCAATGGTTCCTATTATAATAATAGAAGGTTCCAAGAAATGGCATTTAAACACTACTGGTTACTTTGTGCCTGCCTATGTGTCTGTGTTCATTATAATCAGAGCCAGAAAACTGCAGAATCAGTTTTGGATGCTAGGAGCTGCTCTGGTCCATACTTCCCGCTCTAACAGAGGCATAAAGGTATCTATATTTAATGTCCTACAGTATGATTATCACCCTTACTTTTTGGAAAATCTCACTAGTCTTCATCGTTATTCATCAAATCACATTTCTGAGCACAAATACTGCAGTTCTTCATGTAGACTTATTTTTATTTATTTATTTTTTCAGAAGCTCTAAGTGAATTAAATAGGAAAAAGGACAAAAGAAATTGTAAAGAATAGTCTTAAGAGACAGCATAACATCAGCAGCAGCCAAACTAATAGGAGTAATATTTATAGGAAACATAGGACTAATTTAGTTCTAGTTATACTAACAGGAAATCAAATTAACAGAAAATGTGAAAGGTGAGAAGATTCTGAATTAAGAAACTAGATGAGACACAGAAAGCCAGTTAAGCTGCAAATCAACCAGTAGATATGATTGTTACCTTAAATAGACTAACAGAACTTGGTAGCAGTGGTAGATGTATCTGTTCATTCTACATAGATCTAGATAATTTAATTTTAATTATATCTCCTGAACTCTTCTGGATCAAGACAATTCCATGGCTAACAACATGACTGTGAAGAAAGGATGTTCTCCAGGCTGGCAATCTCATGAGCTTATACGGAGCACAGGTCACACAGAGCCTTCTTTGAAACAGTCCCTAGACAGGGTAAATAAGGCAAGATTTTCTTCTCTAATAAGTTGGTTACTCTGCTAGGTTTTGATTTTTTATTTGTTGTTTGTGAATTGTTTGTTGTTTTGTGGGGTTTTTTTCTGTTTTTCTTAGTTATTTTTCTTTCTCTTTCATTCTCATGATCATAAATTTTATGCATTTTGTGTTAATGATACACAGGAACTTTGCAGGTGTTATCACTATTGTATTGTTCCTTAAGTATTCATTGATATGTTACATCTAAAATATTCCATATGATGAGAGCCCATTTCCTTTGGGGCAAGTTCCTTGAAATCCTGGACTAGGCCTGGAAGCCAACATTCTTGGTGGTGTGTTTTATTGTTGTCCTTAGAGTGTCTCTGGATATATCAGTTTCACTGCCCATACAAAGCTTTGCAGATCTTTTCTGTCTTCTTTGTTAAAAGGGCTGGAAACCCTGGTTTGATTTCTTCCTCTGTTTCATGTAAATTTAAAATACTGAATAATAAAGGTTCTTTGGTATTCTATTTCATTTATACCATAATCATGTCTGAGTGCCCAAGTGGCACTAAAATCCAGTGTATAAAGTGCTACATGAGTCCCCAGAAGAAAATGAATTTTCATTCTGAACAATTAACAGATGAGAAAGTTAAAGAATATTGGCTACTTTCTGACTAGCAATTAAGCCAGCATACCAAAAAAAGTGGAAGTGTAACGAATTTTATAGGATCAAGTATTAAATGGTACCCACCTTCCTTCTATGACAGGAATGACAGGAAAGCTCTGTTTCCTATTTATTTATAATTATGGTCACCATGCATCTGCATCCATCTGGATCTTTTTGCACCAGTCAGTTGAAAAGTTAGCCAATTCAGTAAGGTGTCTGCTGGTTCACGTCTGGAGTTCTCCAGAGCCCAACACAACAGTGTCAGTGCTACAGCCCTCTAAGCACGCTGACAGGAGCTGACAGGACAGACAAAATGAAACTTGTGGGCTCAATGGTTTTCCAGCAACATCAGAAGTTTCAGAGATGTCGAAAATTATTGATTTTCTTGTGAAAAGCCATTGCAGAATGACTTTGTGACCCATTTATTTAAGGGAGTAGCAGACCTTGGGGGAACCCAAGGCATCCACACTCTATTCTTGCGATCACCCAAGATCTTACTCTAGGAACAATCTAGGAGTAAGTGGTCAATCTGCTGTCCCCATACCTTGTACTCCAAGGCTTGGTGCACCTCATCTGGCAAGCCTGACAGCATTTAGAGCGTTGAAGTACAGATCACAGTTCAAATGAGCACTAAAATACACACAGGGCCTCAGATCTCCATTTTCACTTTCCAAAAGTCTCAGGTCTCCTCCATTTGTTGGTCCTTTCTGCTCCTGGACCCCATCAGCAATTCAGTGCTGGTGAAGCTACTGGGATGTGTGGATGGTCCTGCAGTAAAACGCATTTTCCGGAGCAATACAGGTGGGATATTTAAAGCTGGATGTGAGTCCTGCTTGGCCTGGAGGCTGCATGAATGTTTGTGTAAATGGCCAGTGGGATCAAGGCTGGGTAAGTTTATTATCCAGCTCACATCACCCTTCTTCCTCCCAAAGCCTGCTCACGTCCCTGGCATGGGTGTGCTGGTCACACCATAGAGGAGCAGACAGCTCTGCTGCTTGCTCTGGCAACTCAAGAGCTTGCTTTTACTTTACTTCCAGCAAAAATGGTATCACTGTAGGCTGAAGTATTGCTATGCTGGACCAAACTCTGACTTCTCCCTCTTCTTCCATACACCTCAGCCAGTCCTAGGGATCCTGACATTTAACTTACATCCTTCCTTGGGTTAAGAGCCTCACGTTGTTGGTGTCACTACTGCATTTCCACGTCTATACCTGTTGTGATATTTCTTGCATGTCTGGAGTGGTACCTGAGAAAAACCTCATCATTTTGCTGTCTCAGAAGCAGGCCAGAGATACAGACTGACCGATCTCTGTTGGAGCAACTGTGACCATTTGACTCTAGGGTTTTACTTATCCCACATCTGTGGTGGGTTTGTTGGGACCTTGCACATTATTTCACAGTGCCTCTGTCTCTCAGCAGGCTCATGAGACAGCTTGATAGCCAGGCATACCCTGGTCCTTGAACAGAGCCCTCCCTGGAGCCTTGCCTTTCACAGTAAATAGCCTGCTGCTTCTATTGAGACAATTCTGCCCTGGCAAATACTAATTCATAGAATTAGTATTAGAATCCATAGGATAGTTTGGGTTACAAGAGACCTTTAAAGGTCATTTAGTACAACCTCCCTTTCCCGCAGTGAACAAGGACATCTTCAATTAGATCAGGTTGCTCAGAGCCCAGATCAATCTGACCTTGAATGTTTCCAGGGATGGGGCATCTACCACCTCCCTGGGCAACCAGTTCCAGTGTTTCACCATCTTCAATGTAAAAAAGTTCTTCCTTATATCTAGTAAAAGTCTTCTCTCTTAGTTTGAAACTACTACTCCTTGACCTATTGCAATGGGCCCTGCTAAACAGATGACAGACATTAAAATAGGCAGCAAATCCCTTTGTTACCAGCTGCTACACCCTTGAAAGGAAACACTTCCCAAAGTTTGGACACTGAAGTTTTAAGGCAGTGCAATCCTTATAGATAAGTGCTTTTCTAGTCCTTTTTAGGGTAAATTAGAATTTTCTTTTTTTTTTTTCTTTCCAAGCCATTACCTTCAAAAAAGTGCTGTCATAAGGTTTTGTAGAATTTTTTAATTTTTATTTTTTTTTAAATTCACACATTTGATACACTTTGTTATGAAACCAAACTAACCAGCACAACTCCTTTTTTTCTCACTTGACCACCACTTAAATGAAAGAATACTTCTCACATGAGAGGGAAGTTCTCCTTTCTTGGAAACCTTGACCCAGCTGCCAGTAAATAAGGAGATACCATTGAGAAAAACGTCACAGATGATTGCGGTCAAATTTGTTGAAAGTGGAGCAAGATGTATAAAAAAGCACAGCAACCATGCTGATCAGCCAGCATACGAGCAATGGGTTATCTATGTGAGCATCTCGGTGCAGAAGCTGCTTGAGGGTTAACAAAATTAGGTTAACCTCTGTCATCTAACCAGTCTTGCTGTATCACATACTCTGCTGTGGCCATAGAGGCACGAAGATTTGGGAGTGAAGATGAAAGTATATTCTATTTTCAGTTCTGGGCGTTTTTTAGTTCTGCTTTGTCTTTTCACTGTGGAAGGAAAAAAGTCACCTTCAGGAAAGCACACCTGCCGAAAAGGACTCCTCTCCCAAGTGACAGAGAACCTGTATATCAAGGCAACTAGTTTAAAATCATCTGTTCCTGTAAGTTGATCCCAGTAGTTGAAAAGTTTATGCTATTTATAGATGCTTCTTTACCAGCTTCACTACTGAGCACCTGGAAATTTTAATATGCCAAATAGTCTCTACAGTCCTGAGAGATAGAGTTATGCTGCTACTCTTTTTGTAAAGATAGGAAAAAAAGAAGATGCATAGAGAGGTGGGATGAGTTTGCCACAGAAGAAGTTTGTAGCTAGGCTGGGATTGCACCAGATTTGCTGAGTCCTCATCCTACATCTTAAAAAGATGATCATGATTTCTATTATTACTACTAAGTTACGTACAAACCAGACTTAAAACTCAGTCTCCCTTTTTCTGCTTAGGTTAAGTAACATTAACCCATTATATTTTACAGAAGGATCTCATCAAGAGCACAAGACTGCTTAAAAAGACAACAAAAGTGCTGTTTATGGTAAGATTTATACTACTGGTTTTTCATTTTCTTACTTTGATTTTCCTTTGTAGAGATAGGAATGCATAAAGAAAAGGAATGACAACCAACACAAAAATCCCTTGTGTTTAATTGGGAAGAACACTGCATTTATGAAACCCACAGGTTTAATGAAGTCTTCTGCTTAGAGGAAGTGTGTTGTCTCTGCCCCATAGAAAGGGGTATTCCCCTGGGACACGAGGGGAGAGTTGAGCTCAGTATGGGGAGAAAGAGGTGGATTTGGAAAGCCTGGCTGGAGGCACTTCTCTCTAGGCAGTTCCAGCGGTGTTCTGCCAGGAAAGTTAGGGTGAGGTTGTTTGTCATGTCAGGGAGTAGTGTGCTCTTGGTAGCACTTGCTCCTCCTGGGAGCACCTGGCTGCATGTGGTCCTCCCCAGCAAGGCTTTCAGCCACCAGCCCATTCATACGAGTGCCAGGGTCACAGCCCCCATCCTGACAGCTGAGGCACCTTCTGCTGAGGGTGTGTGATACTGAAGATAGCCTAGGGATGCTGCAGAGCATTCAGGACACCCAAGAAGCTGCTTTGGGTTTTGATCTCTACAGGTGCACTGGAAGAGGGAGATCAGAATTCCCCAGTGCGATTCAGCATGGGACTGAGACTTGGGGTGTCAATTTTTAAGTGACTACAAGTGTGTTAGAAATTTTAGCTTCTTAACACAGAGATCTAGCCAGCAGGGCCAACTGAGTTACCCTGAAGTAGAGACTTAGCAGCCTTTGAACTTCCCTGGATCTCATTGATTACCTTGAGAGTGAAGGCTCTTTGCTTTCCTGTGGGACCTACACAAGGATACCTGTATTTGGGTAGCTTAACCTGCAACTGCATTGCCCTGCTCGTGGGAATTTCACAGCTGTTACTTGGTTCCAGTGCCTAGAAACAGGTGTGTTTGAAATACCTTTGGGCATCCAAGATGTCCCACAGTCCAGGCAGAAGTGACACAGGGTGTACAGGGTGACTGGTCTCTTCGGGAGCAGCAGTTAGGGATGGGTGGGATACCCTGCAGCATCTCAGATGGTATGGGACACTGACATGGAGGAATGGAACGACAACATCCACAATGACTCCTACAATTTGGCCAAGATGGTCTGACTCAAGTCCTTAGTTCATCTTCCATTTATCCTTTGTGAGTTAAATAGATTTGTTGCTGTCACTTCTGCTCACAATTGGTCTTACCCATATTCCTTTGGCTGCCAGCACAGCATCCACCTGCCTTTTCTTCAGAAACCTCAGGCATATATTGAGCTGTTTAAAAAAGAAGGGAGCAATCCAATAGGATACTAAAACTTATGAAAATGTTTTTATTGATTGTATGCTTTCTAAAACACACATAATTTTATGAGGCTGCAGTTTTAGGCCAAAGTTGAATTGAGCGGTTTTCACCTGGCAACTCTTTGCCTGTTTTGTTTTCAGACAAACTGCAGTGTTCGAGATCAGCTCCTCTCCTTCTACATGAAAAACGTTTTCAGTCATCTTGGAGTAGCAAGTGACAAGTTGTACATTATTAGTGCCTTCCACGTCCTGCAAACAAACATGAACGCCTGTGTGAGTATATTCCTGACAGCCAAACTAACATTGTCCAGCTGTAAGGCTAGAGAAGGGCTCCATCTCAGTTCTTCAGCAGACAGAGAGGGTGATTCAGAGTCACCACATCACAGAGGACCCAACTTCCCAAGGGCTTCCCCGCTGGGGCCGGGGAAGTTTAACACCGCTCATTTCCTCCCAGGGTGAAACTGCAGGCAGCAGGCAAGGTGGTAGAGATACCATGGAGACAAGCCACTTCCCTGCTGATAATGTCACCTTGTGCTGCCCTCTCAGCACCAAAGCTGCAAAGAGGCAGGGTAATCACAGGGAGAAAAGTGGCTCCTCAGGTTTCCGTGGTGTAACGGTGGTTATGCTTTACTTCTTCAAGAGTTTACCCACTGGACATGTGTAATCTTTACTCACATGTCATCTCTTCTCCTCCGTACTGAATTTTGGAAGGGCTGGTGCTGTCTCATGAGTAAGCAGAGAACGCAATAATGCAGCAAGCACATTGGAGCAGTTTCCATGTGTTGGCTATGCCCACAGTCAGAGCAGGATGTTAGGGAGTGATGCTGCTCACTGGCAAAACGTCCCTAGAGTCGATCCATGTGTTCTAGGGAAAAGGCACTTCTACCAACATCATGGCACCATCCCACCCTGTAAATAACAGCAGAACAGCAGTTAAAGCACATTTTGTCCATGCAAGTATGCATACCAACACATATGATGCTAAGACAACACTGTCACTTGTGGATAATTTCTTTTCTCGTCTTATTTTTAAGGGTAGAGGAATAACAACAGGGTGTGACTTAAAACTTTATGCCCCATTGCTATTTTCTTCCCTAAATGTGCAGTCCTCAGAAATCACAGTCTCCCAAAAAGTGGAGAGTGATCTAGGCTGAAATGTAGCCATTGATATCCAGCGAAATGTCTATAGTAATTTTAAAAAGTGAGGGGAAGTTGAGAAATTGCTGAAATGTTAATGAATTGAGACATTGTCTAATATAAAATTGTGTGTAGCATGATAGAAAAGGTCATTGGTTCTACATGCACACAAATATTTGCAATGCAAAAATAAGCATCTTCAGTGATCTTTTTGCAGAGATAGAGCTCATAACACAACAGGATTAATTGTATAATGTAAAAAGATTAAAATCTCAATGGGAGAAAACTCCAGCACCTTTCAGGTTCTGCATTTAAAACCATGCTAAACAGTTGCAATTTACACTCATTATTTACAGCATTCGACACATTGCTGTGGTTATCTGTATCTGTCAAAATTCCAGATGTTGTATGCCATAATATTATTTACAGAGATTTCATTCTTCTCTACTGCACCCTGTACAAGTGCCAGTACTCACGAGGAGTTCAGACTGTGACTGAATTCAGAATAACATTTATGCTGAAACACTCTCAGCAACTGGAGCTTACCATGTCACTGAGTGCTATGCATTTGCTTCTGTGCTGTATGGCAACAAAATGCTGCAGATTTCTCAAAGCTCCTACATTCATTTTCATAGCTAGTGCCAGTGTTCTACCCAACACCAGTCTAAACATAACAATTTATATTTCTGGATCTTAAAAAATACTGGTAGGAGAGAAAATAATTCCTCAGGCAGTAGAAAAACAATAGCTCTTTAAGAAATTATGGCTTCTCATGATTTTCTAGGAGACAGCTAGTTTCTGGAAACTAACTTTTAAAAAAGTATTTGTATGAGTTCAAAGCCACCAATACAAAACCATGTGAAAGAATAACAGAAACTGAGAACAAAATGAAAGTAATGGATCCTTTGTTAACAGTAACTTCAGGATTTCTCCAATATATTATTCCTCAATAAATTGTCAATCTCATTCATTCATCTTAATAAGATCTTTAAATTTTACTACCTAGGTGAGTTATATGATGTTTATCAGAAGGGATTTCTACCATGGCAATGGTGAAATACAATGAATCAATTACCTTTCAAAGATAAAGTTATTTACACAATTGAAGGAAACAGTGATACTTTTGGTCACAGCTTGACTCAGGATGGACAACAATGCTCTCGATCTCTCCCCCTGGCTGGAGGCAGTGCCCCCGTAACGTTAAGCAGCAGAGGTGGATGCACCATCCTGGATGGAGATTGTGCAGCCAGTACACATGCTCACCCTATATTCTGCAGTAAACTCAGGCTCTAAGTCAGCCAGCTAAAGGTAGGCATGCTATTTGAGAAACATAAACAACGTTTGCCTCCAAAACACGTCCATAGGCCTTGTACTATGTTATTATGATTCTCACCCTGCCATTCTTGATCTTGTCCCAGCAAGGAGACTTAATTATTTTCCAATGATCTAGGATTCCGAGTCCTCTTTTTCAAAACCACATAGATACCAAAATGTCTATATCCCTTTTCTGCAGCGAAGTCAGGCTCTTCTATTTAGATTACAACTGCATGGTTAAGGGAGCAGGTATTTTTCCTTGGATACTGGGAGCACCCCCCTGCAGCTGTTCAGGGCCAGGCTGGATGGGGCTCTGAGCAACCTGGACTAGCAGGAGATGTCCCTGCCCATGCAGGGGGGTTGGAACAGGATGATCTTTAAGGTCCTTTCCAACCCAAACCGTTCTATGATTCCATGATTTAGTGGAGTCACCTCTTTCCTGTGTGCCCAGGAATTCTGCCTTTTGCCTTTTTACACAGAACGGAAAACACCTGATTTTTCCGCATTTTTCCTTGAAAAAACCCATCCTCCCCGCCCCCGGAGAGCGAGGATTGCTGGTCAGCCGGGCAGCAGCGCAGCTGGGAGAGCTGATCCCAGGCTGATCCCAAGGGCATCCCAGGCTGATCCCAAGGGCATCCCAGGCTGATCGCAAGGGCATCCCAGGCAGCCCCAGGGACCCCCGGCCGGAGCGCCTGGCGCCCCCTGCCGGCCGCGGCCCCGCCCTGCAGAGGCACCGCCAGCACCTGCAAGTGAGAGGCTGTTGATCCAGGTGGGATGCCCGGGTGATGGGTTGGGGTCTTGCTGGCAAAACTCCCAGTGATCTTCATGGAAAGCTTCGTTTGACGAAAGAGTGCAGGATTTGCCTGTAGTTAGCCAGACGGTGGAAGAATTTTCAGGAAAACCTGGGGGGAAGCATAAAGTAACTTTATAAACCTATTTGGAGGGTTTGCAGAAAAATGCAAAATTGCCCTTTGTGGTTTGCAAAGCTCTTTGACCCTTAACCTCACCTTTACTGAAGTTTCAGAGCTAAAGGGCCTTGAATCTCAGAGTTAGGCTGCGCTGTATGAAAGCTGTAACTGCAACTGATGTAAAGATCCCTGAGATAAATAGAAAGTGTTTGATGATAAGATTTAGGGGTACTCATATTGCCTTATTTTTGTGCTGTGAACTCAACTTTCCAGAAAGCACACAGGTAAAATAACACATTTGTAGTAGCAGGAGACATTGGAGTGATGCATTTTACCAGTAGTCCTCTGGTACTACACTGTGTCTTCCTCATCACTATGTCTTTACCTCAGCATCTTTGCTGCAACAAGCTCTTTTGGTTTCTTCTCATCCCTTCAGCATCCATGTGCTCCATCCACAAGGTTAACGTCTGCTGTCAAAAAGCTAAAGAATACATTTCTTAAGGTAAGAGCAGGAGGCACTGGCTCCCAGCTGCAGTGTCAGAGAGGTGTGGGTGGTTTCTTTCCTAACTTATTTATCTTCTTGACAGCTTGGCGAGAGGGGAGTCTACAAGGCCATCCATGAGCTGGATATTCTCCTTCCTTGGATTCAGGCCTACATATACACTGTCCTATGAAGGATGAGGAGGTGACAGACAACATGTCGCTTCTGAGCTGAGAACAGCTCCTTACCCAAAAGGCCTGAAAATCAACTGAGAGCTGGACGTACAGTGGGCCTGACAGGAACTCTGTCCCATGGAAGGAGAGCCTCTGTAAGACAGGGGCATAGAGAGGGATTTTCAAGAGCTGTCATGGTTGGCCTGGTGTAGCAGCTCTGCCTGTCCTGCAGTACGAGAGCAGCCTCCAGAACAGCTACAGCACGATGCACTTCTCATCCTGCCTGCCACCCGCCCTGCAGCCACCCCTGGGCATATTGCAAGAGCACCACTTGAAATCTGCTGCTGTGCAGATCAGACACAACGTCCCATGTGCTGTGGGCACCACCTGGCTATGCCTTCTGCCACCCTGTGTGATTACAACTCAAAGCAATGAGGACCACTTTTGAAAATCCCTCTCCTAAGATGTATTTGTGTGTGTGTTATAGATATTTAAAAGTATACACAAGCTGTTCTACCTATAAATAAGAAAACTAATTTTATACTGCTTATTGTTAATATTAATTTAAGGTAATAATTGATCCCTAATAAACATAGTGCGGTTGATGTCAAAACTTTGGCTTACGACTCATGCTTGACCTTCAGAAGTTACATGCTCTACATGAGATCACACTACACAGAAAGCACAATAAATGGATCACTATTGATTGGGATTGCAAAATGGTTTGAAAGAGATTTATGGGAAGTTGTTACTCAAATGGTCATTTCCAAAATACGTTTCATGTTGTGCAGAATGAAGGCACTCTAGTTTTCTCACATTTTAAAAGATTTACCAGAAGAAGCTATCTAGGTGATGAAAATATTCCCAGTCTTCATGTATTTTCACAGGGCTGAGATTTTGCAAAATCTGCCGAACTTCATGCAGGTGAGTTTAGTGGCTGCTGAGAGTTGAGGAGAGAGAAGAGCATTATCTCTTCTTTAAACTTGCAAATCACTGCCCAGCATCCTGGAGAGAAGGAAGCATGAAGCTATGAGTGATTCCAGCTTGTGATGTGCTTCTGCTGGGATTACAGCTATGTGCTAGCCCGTACTCCAGCAGCTCCTTACAACCCCAATTCACCTCTCCCTGACCCCAAACTGCCCACAGTTTGTCCTTCCTGATGTCTCAGAGACCTGGAGTGTGGTTGGCTTTCTCTTCCAGCTTCTTCTAAAGCTTTGCAACACATTGTGTCGGCACTGGCCATTTGTGGCAAAAGCCAAAGAAAAGCAATATTAAATTGCAATGCACAAGTTATTCATTAGTACCCTCTACTTCATTAAAAAAGGAAGGATCCCATCATTTTGGGAACCTACCAAATCATTCAGCAAAGCTCAATGACAGCAGCTTCTGATGACAATGCACTATTTCTAAGCATTACTGGGTTAGATAACAAATAATCCCAGACAAATGCAAAGGCTTATCTTCAATGACAACACAAGGCAATTTATTGATACTTGCATTTTATATGAAGAATGGTGGAACAAAGACATGAGCCTTTCAGCACAGGCAATGACCTGTCATGCCACTGGCTTTCTAGCTTTGTATCCAGCAATTATCATCTAGGAATTATATTAGTTACGTTTTGAAATATAGGACATTTTTTGGTTTAAGTACAATGGTGGATCCTCTTGGGAAATACCACTGACTGACTATGGTCCCGGGACAGCAAGAACAGTGTGCGTTTTGTGTACTCAGTGTATTCTGGAGTTCAGCACTGGTACACATCTTCTGCAGGGGCCTCTTAATGTGCCGGTATTAACTGCAGTCATCACATATTAAACATCCCAGTTCAGAAGAGCTGATTAGCCCTGTCCGTTAACGCATTAGGGTAAACACTGGAGATGTTTTAGTCTAAGAATTATGTAAAGGAATGTTCAGATGTGGTAGTTTGTTTGCTGAGAATTTTTTTCCACTACCATGATTTCCTCTATGTGTATCTCACAGGTTTGATAAAACAAAGGGCTAACTTGAAGAACTCCAAAAGAAGGAAAAAAGTCCAACAGTCTGTTCTGTGGACAGTTCCTAGGTATGCTCCATTTTTTGTTACTTTTCTGAAGATAGGAAATCAGTTATGCAGACAAAAGGAAATATGGTACATGAATAAATCAATGTTACCTTTCACAGAACTAGTCAGAGAGTGACTGAAAGCTTCCCTATGCAGAGTTCATTTTTTTCTAGCTGTATAATTTTCTTATCATCTTTGATCTCCAGCTTCCTCAGCCATTGACATGAAAGGACAGAGCTTGGAAATAGACTGCCCAGATGACCACAGTAGGAGTAAAGAGAAGAGGGATAATGTTTCGTAGGATAAATTCAGTTGCTAACTGTCCTATAAAAGCTAGTCAGTAGCTAATTCTCAAAAAAACCCAACAAAAAAACCCCAACAAACAACCTCATAAAAGAATTCAACCAGTGAGGATTATATAATCTACTGAAATAGTTCCTAGTACCTTGGCGCTATAAATTCAAATCTGCTCCTTGTGAAGTATAATAGATATGCCTGACAACAAATGTTCTTATGCGTGTTCTTTCTTACACTGGGAGACAGAAAACCTAATGTGCCATCCTTGTGGTGATTTTAAATATGACAGGAACCTGCCAATCCAGAACACATGTATGGAGTAATATATAGAAGGCACAGGTGAGGCGAGGAAAACAGCTTCCTGTCCCTTATCCTAGAGGAACACGAGTTCCAGATGAATGCCTGGCACGTTTACCAATGAGGCATAGATTTCATTCTCTATTTAATTAATGGTGTTATGTTGTGTTAATTAATTATTTGCTATTTTATTGCTAGAGGGAGTTGCAGTGTATGACACACCAGGTTTTGTTGCAGTACCTTACCAGGCAACTGTATTTTATTTGCTTGAGCTATATTATTACACAAGTAAGTCCAAACATAGCAGTCCTATCTCTGAGGAATCAACTTCAAATTATTTCAATCTCACTGAATTTCTTTTTTGATGTTTTGGAAAGCTCTCCTTATATTGTAAGATGACACCTAGGAGCCTAATGATACTGAAACCCAGTTCCAACTCTTTCTTTTAGAATTCATGAAACTGGTTCTTGCTAAAATAGTACATTCAGGGAAAACAAGCCAGCCCAGTGCTTCAATTAACAGGAGGTTGCCAAGACTGACCAGAGCAGACACAGGACCCCAAAGGGCAGGACACATGGCTGGAGCAAGAGCCTGAATGTTTCACAGGGTGTGATGCTTGCTCCAGGATGAGCTGGACAGTGGAGAGACCCAAGGAAAGGGATACATAACTGGCTGAGGGTACATTCACTTGCTCACCTGTAAGACCATAATTCCATTATTTCAAACATTCACCCTGTGGATGCACAATTGCCGCGAACTCCCAGCATCCTGCGGAGTCAATATTCAACATCAGCTTGCAGGATCAGGGCAAACGTTTGATGCAAGGGGGTTGCAACTCGAAATACATTTTTTTCCAATCAAATCCGAAATGGTTAATTAGAGGGACAGTGGCAAAGATGGTATATTTAACATAAAGGTCTTTTCCATGCATACAATTTAATTTTAATCTAATATGGTGTCCTGTTTTATGGAATTATTAGTGCAGCTGATCCATTTGTTTGTGAAATTTAGGTTTGCTTTCTGTTTTAATGTTTTTTGTCTAAACTCTGGTGTATGGAATTGAAAATTAACCATGGGCATGTCCTCCCCAGCCTTCACCAGTCATCATCATCCATGCTTCACAGCTGGCAAAGATCAGTAGCTGAAATCTGGGGACTCAGCACAAGGCCCTCCATGGCTGCAGGAGGGGCTGCTGCTTCTCCAGCCTAGAAGGGAGCCACTGACACCTGCCAACAGGAAAACTTCCATGTTTGATTCAGAGGACCCATGGGCAATATTTTCATGTGATTCAAGTTGCTGAAAATTTTTCTTGTGGAATTTTTGCTGAGCTAATATATCCAGTCAATGCGATTTTCAAGTGGTTTGGTTTTTTTATTTGTTTGTTGTTTTGTTTGTTTGTTTTTCTTTATTTGTTTGTTTGTTTTCCTCCTTATTTCTCCTCTTGTGGATGTTCAGTGTTGAAAAATAAAAACTCCAGAAGTGGTTTACAATGGTTGCGTGTGGATTGTTCATGTGGATTATTTTTGCTTTCTGCTCTGGTAAGGAGTGAAGGTGGATATGATCTTTATGGCTGAAAATAATTTTGCAAAAAGAGCACTGCTACCTCTTTTTCCAAGAGATGCAGAGGTACACAGGTGACATACAAAGACGTAGATGAACTTTGAAATGGGTCTTAATGGATCAGATAGCTGATTTTTACACATTCCAGGTAGATTTAGGGAATTTGTCTGATTATGTATCAACCCACAATCAGCACCTTCTTCCATGGTGGCTGCCATGGAAGGGTGAAGAAGGGCAAGCCTGGCTGCCATGCTGTGTTCCCAGGGGTCATTCTCTTGGCATGTTGCATGCCTTCATGCAGTAATGCAAATTACATTTCCAAAGCAATTAAACACTCCTGAATGAAAGGCAAAATACGGCATCTACAAAATAAAAGTCATTATTCAACAGAGAAGTCTTGTGATAAATGACAGATGCCATGCACGGGCCACTTGGCAACAAATATTGTTTTGTATGTTCACAAAAACACAACAAAAGAATTAGTACTATATATTTATAGTACTAAAAAAGATATATTTAACTGATGATTTGAGGTAGTAATATAGAGGAACAGAAAGCTTTTTAATTCTTCAGAGGAAACTCTAGGTGTCACTCTTAGAAAACAAGAGTCTTGTTGGTCCGAGTTTACTTCTGACTTCAGTTGATGGAGAAAGTGTTGCAGCATGCTTTGTAGGTAGCTTCCTTAGGTGGAAAACTGAGACAGATATGCTGTTGGATTAGAAGGATGGGTTGTTGTTGTTGTAGTTTTTTCTTTTTACTTCAATTGCCACAAACTTAGAATCACAGAATCTTAGGGCTTGGAAGAGATCTCGAAAGATCATCTACTCCAACCCCTCTGCCAGAGCAGGATCACCTACTGCAGGTCACACAGGAACACATCCAGACAGGTTTTGAATGTCTCCAGGGAAGGAGACTCCACAACCCCTCTGGGCAGCCTGTTCCAGTGCTCTGTCACTGAATTGAAATTAAAAATGCGGAGGAAGAAAGATGAGCATATAATTAAAAACTAGGGTTAGAAATCATATATAAAATCAGTCCCTGGCTTTACTATAGAATTCCTATGTGATCATAGGCCAGTTGCTTCATGAAGGTTCTGTTCTCATTTGGCCAATGAAAAAATTGTCTTTTGATTATATGCCTAAGTTAATTTGTCTTTGCTTTGCATACAGAAATTCTCAGAAGAAAATTAGTACTTGTGTAGTATTAATTGCTGCCTTTGCTTAGTGTGGCTCATCTTACCACAGTGTTTTGGCTTTTTTGGAGTAATGACTCTTAGAACATGGAAAAAAAGGTATTTTGGTGACTGTTACTGCAACTAGAAGAGAGAAAAATATGTGGCTGTTTATTAAAATTGTCACTAGCTCGTAACTTCTTGAAAAACACTGATCTAGTGAAAGTGGCAGCTGCACATGCAGTTTTGGTGTTACATAAATAATATAGCAACAGTCAGCAAAGATAACAGTTTCCATCTCAGACAAGAACATACATGAGCTTTCTCTCTTTCCTCTGAAGTGCATTTTTCTCTGAACTGCAAAATGTTTAGACCAGAGACTATCCCTT
>NW_009953218.1:1465710-1467290 GCF_000747805.2 Chaetura pelagica
GAGGCCTCAGGTGATGTTATAATGTAGACCTTAGGAAATGCTGGAGTAGTTTTCCACAGGCAGCATTAGAAGGAACACTTTTTTTCCTGAAACATGGGAATAAGAGTGGGATTTAGACAGGGACGTAAGTTGTGCTGGATTTTGCTATTTGATCACTGTTTCTTCATGCCCACAATATACGCGAATTTCTAGACAATGCAATAGCAGCTTCCTCACTGCAAAGATGTGTAGCCAGAGGTGAAATGTGTACACTTTTTTGTCTCATGATTCATAAGATGCTTCTCAAAATAGTCCCCTGTAGCCACTGAGCCCAGGTATGAGTCAAGTCATCTTCCCCCACAACATCATTGGGTGGGAGATGGCTGCAATGATAAAGGGTGCCTGGGCAGGCAGTGCTGTTACAGGAACAGAAAGGTTACAGCCGTGCAGCCATGGCCCTGCAGCTTCCCCCTTCTCCAGACAAGCTTCTTTGTCTTGTAAATAGCGAGTGCCATGGGAGTACCCGCTCCTGAAAACACAGGAGCTGCTGAGCTGTGGGACACTCACTTCCCAGGAACGCATGTGGAGAATGGGCTTACCTTAACTCAGTTTTCATTTAAAAATCAGTGTCTAGCTTGGTATTCCTATTCTGTTGGCTCCAGGGGAAAAGAGATGAGGAAATGTAAAGGAAGGCAGATCTGAGCAGCAATGCCAGAGGTAAAAGGGAGGTAATGGAAATATAATGTCATCAAGTGGAGCTGGAGGCCATCATGGAATAGAGATGCTCGTGACATATGTCAGCAGTAGGTTTGAATGATAAATTGCAAAACTTTATGGATAATGCTTTTTCAGTCCTGTGGATGGGTTTGCAGTTCTGAAACGCAACAAAAATTGTAAAGCCACAGGGCCACAGGGTAAATGAGGCTGCCTGAAGCCTCTGGAGGCCTCTGGTCCGACCTGCTGCTTGAAGCAAAGTCCACCAGGAGGCTGGACCAGGCTGCCCAAGATTTATCTACATGGGTCTTGAAGACCTTGGGTAGGAGGCATAGAAGATTGACTTTGAAGGGGCAAGTGCATCATTTCTGAATCATAGAATCATAGAATCCTAGGGGTTGGGAGGGACCTCGAAAGATCATCTAGTCCAAGCCCCCCTGCCAGAGCAGGGTCACCTAGAGTACATCACACAGGAACGCATCCAGGTGGGTTTTGAATGTCTTCAGTGAAGGAGACTCCACGACCTCCCTGGGCAGCCTGTTCCAGTGCTCTGTCACTCTTACAGTGAAAATTTTTTTTTCGGATATTCACCTTGAGCCTCCTATGCTCCAATTTACACCCATTACCCCTTGTCCTATCACTGGTCATCACTGAGAAAAGCCTAACTCCGTCCCCCTGATACCCCTTACATATTTGTAAACATTGATGAGGTCACCCCTCAGTCTCCTTTTCTACAAGCTAAAGAGACCCAGCTCCCTCAGCCTTTCCTCATAAGGGAGATGTTCCACTCCCTTAATCATCTTAGTAGCTCTGCGCTGGACTCTTTCAAGCAGTTCCCTGTCCTTCTTGAACTGAGGGGCCCAGAACTGGACACAATACTCCAGATG
>NW_009953218.1:1471775-1489081 GCF_000747805.2 Chaetura pelagica
TCTACAAGGATGCTGTGGGAGACAGTGTCAAATGCTTTACTGAAATCAAGATAAACCACATCTACCGCTCTACCATCATCTATCTACCTAGTAATTTCCTCATAGAAGGCTATGAGGTTAGTCAAACATGA
Source organism: Chaetura pelagica (assembly GCF_000747805.2). Classification (NCBI taxonomy): domain Eukaryota; kingdom Metazoa; phylum Chordata; class Aves; order Apodiformes; family Apodidae; genus Chaetura; species Chaetura pelagica. The sequence goes on from NW_009953218.1 coordinate 1,471,907, forward strand.
TTTACCCTTGATAAAGCCATGCTGACTGCTCCTGATGACCCCCATGTCCTTGATATGCCTAGAGATAGTGACAAGAACAAGTTGTTCCATCACCTTTTCAGGGATGGAGGTGAGGCTGACCGGTCTATAGTTACCCAGGTCCTCCTTCTTGCCCTTCTTGTAGACTGGAGTGACATTTGCTATCCTCCAGTCCTCAGGCACCTCTCTTGTTCCCCATGACTTACCGAAGATGATGGAGAGTGGGAACAGGGTAAAGTGTTATGGAGCTGGATGCAGCTGCAGTGTGAGCTGTGGGAGCGTGCAGCATGCATGCACATCACACCCAGCAGTCCCCTCCTCTGTCCTGGCAAACTCACCTCTGTGTCCAGATATAAATAAAACAAATATAGTCCCATGGTGACTGTTAGTGGTCAGTGCCTCTGTGAAAAGGGCAATTGAAGGACAAGGGGCTTTGTTACCATAGCAGAAAGGAAAACTACAAGCAGCTGTCTGGCCACAAAATGTTGTGCAAGGTGAATGACAAACTGCAGGAGAGCATCAAGTCCTGCAAAAGGAAAGAATCAAATGAATTTTGAAATAGAATTAAGGCAGACGAGAAGCCATAGACATTTCTCTTTTTTGGTAAGTTATTTCTGAATAAGATTGCAGGCCCTTCACCAGTGACAGTGAGACTTTTGGTTTTCATCTGAAATGAACAGAAATGTGCAGACATGGGACACATCCTTGGGGACCCTACAGGACAAGGCTGTTATTCTTGCAAGAGTCAGCTTGAAACCAAGGAAAGCACTCTGACCTCCTCTTGGAGTGGGACTGGTGGTCATGGGTGGTCCAAGGCCCTGGGGTGGAAACCAGCCTGCTTCTGCTTCTGTTTGTTTCCTTGCAGCAAAGGCACCACCAAGGAGCTTTTCCTTGTGTAGCCCAGAAAAAGGGTCACACATATTTCCCTGCTCCTTGACCACTGACTCTGGCTTGTCCAAGAATGCCTCCCATCCTTGCTATGGGTCATACCTTTTTTAGAGATGTGTCACTTCCTTGGAAACCAGATTTCTGGCTCAGCAACCTGGCAAAGCAGCAGCACAAGAACATGCCATGCAAAAATGTAAGTAGTAATAACTACTTGATTACCATTCCCTGATTTTTTAATTCTCAGAGATTAAAAACCTGAAAAAATCTAAATTTAACATGTTTTAATGAGAGAAGGTGTGTAAAGGGAGAGGGAACTAACAGAAGCTGGCATGGGAGTGAGGAAGAAGAAGGGTGATGATGGGTGAGTAGAGTAACCTGGGGTATTTGTCTCTCAGCCTTAGCCTCAGTGTGTTAACGTATTTTGCACATCAGAAAATCTTTTTTAAGACAGCAGGGAGTGGAGCCTCCAGCAGCTTGAGTTGCAGAGAAAAATACTGAAATTCAATTAGAGATTATGAATGAGGTTGTCTATAGATACTAATTTCATTACTGGAGTAAAAACAGTGTTTAGAATAGTCTATAATTATGATAGTGGTAGGGACAGGTCCTGCGATTTTCAATAAGTGAGGGGCAACATAATATTTCTTATGAAAAGGATAAAAATAATTTCTATTAAATAAATCCAAGGGACATTCTGGGGACACTGTTTACATTTCTGCAGTCGCTTCCGATTCTGGAAATATCTGGATTCACTTTGTGTTCTTTTAATTGTTTCAGAAATGGGTTCATCAATGACAATTCATCCTCTCTGAATCACACACAGAAGTTGCTGTTAAGTTTGGAGGAAGATCACGTAGTTTGACTGTTTCAAAGCACCTGCTCAAATGCAGTACCACACAGTGCTGAAGGGGTGGTATCAAAAGAATTGAAGGAGATTTTTCTAAGGAGCTTCTCTGGAGCTGTCAATGAAGTTGTTACAGACATCACAGTGGAAGTTAAAACTTTTCTTTTAGACCAAAGATGCTGCAGAGAAAACTCCCTTGGGCTACTCTCAATGCTTCTGCAACAGCAACAAACACTGCTCCTTTCAACACTCTCCCCAGTATCACTGGCCATGATGGCCTGAGAAACAGAAAAAGGAAACTTCCCTGGGATGCCTCCTGGCCTGGAGGTCAGCAGCTGTACTAGGTGCCTGCTTCAGCCTCAGATCCCATCACCAGCCAATTTTCTGTAACAGGTTGTGGAAGTGGGTGGTTTGCCGTGTCTCCTGATCCCATCTGAACAAGCTGAATACTGCAAACATTTTATCTGCAGCTTAATCAGTGAACTGGTGATCACCAATGGGCCAGTGTCACCTGGGTATACAAAATTTAATTTTTCTTTGGGATGCATAGAGGATTGGTTTTGCTTTTCAGAGAGACTTTTAGTCAATGTTCATATTTTTCTTCTATTTAAGGTCTCAAAAAGACCTGTGCATGCCAGACATAGTAACAGAGTCTAGGATTATTGGGTACTTCCCTTGTTCATGTTAACTTGTTGATACTTTTCCTTCTTCTTTCCCCCAGAGCTGCTCATTTAAGTCAGTTTGCTACTCATGGTGTAACCATGCTTTTGACCAAGCTGATGAGAAGGAAATAACTTCCTTGAAGAAGTAGAGGTGTAGAGAGGGTTTTTTTGTTTGCTTGTTTCTCCTGAAACTTTAATGAACAGTAGTTAACAGCAAAGTATATCACAGTGGTTTTATCATTGCAGGTGAAGCTCTATAGCCAGTGTCAATTGTTGATAGAACATTATCAATTATTTCCTGTTTTCTCCCTCCTCACGTGAAAGAAGTGGTTTGTGCCAGCCCAGAATATTATGGTCCCTAACCACAAGCAAAGAATGCACTGATGTCTCCTAGATAAATTTTGTCATGTCAGTGTAAATGTTTTCTCTGTTCCTGTATAACCCTTAGGGAATAACCAGAAGCTCTTTCCAAGTGATGAAGAAAACTACAGAGATAAACCACAGGCATGGTAAATTAGTCACTTGATAAAACTATTTACAAACGAGCCTCCTAGATGTGAGGAAAAAAGATATATATATATTTTTTGTGAATGAGAAACCACAGGCTGTCAGTGGAAAAGGTAGCCTGTTTTCTGTTTTTCTACCCGCAGCAGGGGAAAGGGTGTTTCACATATGCTGCCACCCCGAGAGGGCTGGCAGATGTGAATCCCAAGTCAGTGGACAACTGTGGCTGGAGCAGAGCAGCCCATGTCAGCCACGACCTGGGAGTTTCTCAGGTGGTTACCAGCTGCGGCCCCTGTGCCTGGGGAGACTCCCCTGCACAGAGGGGACCCGCAAGGTGGATGGCAATGGAGTGGCTGTGCAGCTTCTCAGTTTCAGTCTATTTCTAGTCTTTTGGGCCAGTGTTGATGTCCTTGTAGGAAATGGAACAGTTTTCTAGCTCTAAGAAATGTTGGAGAAATTGTTGTTTTTTTAAAAAAAATCCCATCCCACTTGAGCAAAGCCCAAGGCATTCAAAGCTTGGAGAAAATTGTGGTGTTGCACATGGGTGTAGCATTGGGTGCAGGGCTGTGATTTGAGACAGTTGGATCAGCCTCTCCAAGACCAGCAGCCTGCCCTGTACTCCCAAATAGGTCTGCTGACTCTAAACGGTGATTGAGGTGAATATCTTGGTAATATGGACCTTGCACATCTAATAGATATGTTCAGCACAATCTGATTTTCATGGGACACAAGATCCTGGTGCTTATTCCTCTGTATAGAGAAAAAACAGGTGAATCTTTGAGGGAGGTTTTTATAGATGAAAGGGAAGAGACCACACTGATGTGCTCAGGGGCTACAATCCAGCAGAGTATTTTCCAGACATAAACTCTAGGGTGAGTGTTTTAGTAACTGTAAAAAGGCTTAATAATTGTTATAAACATGTTGTACTGTGGCAAAAAGTGTGAATATAGGTGCTCAGATCATCCATGAATGAGGACTACTGAGAAGAAGTAGAAAGATGCTGTAACTTCTGCACGTTGTTTTACTATTGATTTTTGGAGTCTGTTCCAACTTTTCATTTCTTTGAAACACTGGGAAATTGCAAAAGGTTTAAAGGAGAATAATAAGAAAATGTGCCCTCTGCTGAAAACAAGACATTAAAAATTCTAGTTCAATCCCATCCATGACAGGAAAGATCAACTAGATTGCAATTCATCTACAAAAGTGACTTCATAAGAAAAAGCAGTTTCCTCCAGATAGATGGAAGAGAGGACAGAAAAGTTTTGCTCTTCAGTACTAAAATCAGGAAGTGCAGTTTTCCTGGAAATAGCAATAAGACAGCCACTCACCAAATCAACTGGTATACAAGTTCACTTTTGAGACTGTAAATCGAAACTGTACATTTTTTTATGAGTCGCGTCCACCAGAAACTGAACTCAAGGGTGGAATGAGATGCTTCAAAGAAGTTTTGGACCTGTGAACCTTTCCCTATTCTTTTGGGAAGGCTGTTCCATAGTCTCACACTCTGATTGCCAGAAGTCTTCCATTTTTTGGTCTAAATTTACTCATGACCAGTTTAAAGCTGTTTCATCTAGTATCAGTTTGTTCTGTTGGCTTACGTCACTTCCTGAATTTGCTGTTTTCCCACTCTAATGTAGCTGAGATAACAATTATGTCCTCTCTCAGCCTTTGTTTTTCTGTAGCTGAACAAAATAAACTCTTCTAGACTCCTTTCACAAAACAGGAGCTCTCTACTTGTTGTCTGGATTGTTTCTAGTTTTAACTGATCTATATAGCACAGGGTTAACCCACAACTGTACATTGGCATTATTCCCTACCTCTAACTTCTGGAAATACCTTGACCCATTAACCTTTGCAGAGTCCATTTCCATCACAGTGTTGCCTTGATTGGCTCCTGTGATGAGCAGTGGCAACATAGGTTTGTTCTCTTCCTCCAAAGGGTGCCCTCCCAACTTCTGACTAGAAGCCACACACCTGGATTGCCATTTGCACAGTCCCCTTTATCCCAATTTAATAATTTCATCCTCAAATAATTCAAGTTCTTCTCTCATCAATCTGCTTTTGACTGAACCCAGGCTACATTTTATTCTTTTCCTTCCTTGTCTTTCATGGTCGATTATTTCATAGTGTCTTCTAAAGCCTTGCACACCACTCTTGTCAGAAAATGTGTTTTCCTGCCTTGCTTGTAATTTTCTCCTTTCTTAGTGACAGCTACTGCATTTGCAGTTCTGCAATCTGAAAGTGCTACTACTCACTTGATAGATGGATTAAAATTTCTCCCAACTTCAACTACATTTTTAAGTGCCCATTTTTTGATCTGTTTCCTTGATGAGAGAACCTTTAACTTTACCTTCTGGCTTCTGTTTTTGCCATAGAGGAGATTATTTCCATTCCTGTCACTATCAGTCATTTTGACTGTGTTTCTGTGTTCTGTGTGACCAACTCTCAAAATTATCTTGCTCACCTACTACATTCACCAGTGCTTCTTAATGTCCACATCTGTACTGGAAATTGAGATGAATGGTCTACTTAATTTTTGGGCTACAATGTATGCAAACATCCAGCACAGTCTTAACCTGTACCAGCATCACTTCTTTCCTCTTTCATACCCCTTTTAGACATCCAAGATGCAGTTATCACTGCTCATCAGTCCTTTCTTCTATGCCCAGGGTTGATATTCTTGAGGAGGTGGTTGCGTTGGCTGCTCTCATCAGAATGGGATCACAGAAAAGCCCAGGTTGAAGGGGAGCCCTGGAGATATCTGGTCCAACCTTCTGCTGTAACTAGGGTCTTGGTTAAAGTTATCTAGCAAGCACAGTGACGAGTATTTGAAGGTAGATTACACTACTTCTTTGGACAACCTACTCTGATGTTTAATTTTTCTCATGCTGAAGATCCTCCGGAAGCAACTTGAGCCTGTTCCACCTTGACCTTTCACCATGAATGTGTGAAAAGAGTAATTCCATCTTCTCTGTAAACTACCTTTTGGGTAGTAAGAAGACTGTGGCTAGATACCCCTGAACCTTCTCATTTTGTACCTGGACAAACCCAATTCCTTCAGTCTTTCTTTAAAGGTAGAGGTCTCCAAACCTCTAGTTACACTGGAGGCTGAACACCTGTGGATGAACCTTCTCCCAAATTCAGTGTATCTCTTGAGCTGGGGGGACCAAAGATAGATGCACTGTACTGGGTGTGGCCTGACAACTGCCAAGCAGAGTTGGAGAAAGAACATTCCAGGACTGGCTACTGGCTGTATGTTTGTTGATGCAACCCAGGATACCATTTGCCTTTGCTTCTGCAAAGATGAAATCCAGCTGTTCACCAGCACTTCCAATTCCTCTTCAGCAAACCTGTGCTCCTGTCTGTGATACTTTTTTATTTTCTTTTGAGGCAAATTCTAAATAATTTTGCACTTCTGCCTTTCAGAAACTCCAGTCTTGCTTCATGTTTACCTTTATCTTTGAACCCAGTGATTGGTTGCTCTAGCTTCTCAGAATATTTATTTTTTATTTTTTAAATGAAAATATAATTATTTGACTGAAAAGTTACAACTCATGTAACAACATCCAGACTTATTCAGAAAATTAAGATCTACCATAACAATACATTTCCCAGTAGTACTTACCTTCTCAGTCAGGTTGCACTTTATTATGCCATATAGACTTTCCTACATATTAACTATCTCTTGAGTAATTGATGGAATGAAAATGCTTTCACAACAATCAAATAGCTGTAGTAGGAAAGCTGTTCCCCCTCCTTATGGTAATTAAGTCATACAGACACTTTATCAATATGTGGGCCATGATTAGTAGCCTTGCTGTTGCTTAGCTGCAAATTTTAATGAAAGTGTCAGGTGCTAAATTAGTGTGAGACTTCTGATACTCTCAAATTTGGTTTAAATTGCTGACTGTGTTCAAAGTTACTGCCTAGGAAGGAGCTGACAGCTAGAGAAACTGCCTAAGTTTCGTTTCCTTAGGAAAAAAAGATTAGCAACACAACCTGCCACAGCACTTACGTTTTGTTATGCTATCAAGAATGTTTTTTGTTCATCTCCAACATTTGCTTGTTTTATTGTCTTTGTAGAAACTTTCTGTATTTTAGTTTGGGTACAGAGACTCATTAATCTCTTTAAAAAAGCATCAGAAATTTAGTTTTCTCATGTCTTGGTCTTTTAAGTATTTATTACTAGCTAATTAAGTCTTTACATTGCCCAAATTTGAGCAGAGGTTATCCACCCAGACCACTTTGTAGCTGTGTTCCCCTCCTTTGAAAAAAGAAGATATGTGACTTTAAAATAAGGCGCATCTACACTCGACCCACAGTTGCTCTTCTATAGGCAGCCTTATTTCCTGTGAAGATGAAGAGGAAATGCACTCTAGGGTGTGAAGCATTGCTTCATTTTTTAACTACTAAAAAGCAAAGGTCTTGCATATTCCTACTTTCACTTCAAATTCTGAATCTAAATGGGATATTTTTGCAAGAAAATAACTCTCAAGAGGTCCAGTTCTAAGTAAAAAGTTATCTGTCGATGGATTGCTTGTACACCTTATTTTCTGGTGTGCTTCTAAGTGGTCTGGAAGCAGAACAGAAACAGGTAGGACCAGATCTGCATACTTACTTGCTTTTTTTCCTTTGAGTAAAAATGACTAGCTTGCTTAGTCACACAATTATGAATGGTACTAAAGAGAATGATGGGCAATGGGAATCCCCACCAAACCATCTCCTGGATTGTTTGAGAAGAAAGGATTGCATCACTCAGCAGATTTCAACTAGGAAACTTCCCGTGGATGTTTCCAAATGGTTATGATAAAAAATGCCCACTCTGTAGGCTGGTTTGAAATATTGAATGGATATTTTCTTAGTGGTGTTTGAATCAGATAATTGAGCTAGCCTCCAACATATGTTCACACCTACATGCTTGTGTTTGCATGTACATGTGTGACATTTAACTATTACAAATTGTGTAACGGATAACATGTGAAGATCATCAGAGTTTTCCCCCAAATGCTTATATTTCAACTTAAAAACATCAGGAAGGAAATAAAAGCATTACAGGACTGATTTCACTAGTGTTTTCTTCCAAATTTAAATAAGACTATTAATTTCCAACAATAAATGTGCCTGTATGATAAAGATACTTAAACTGTGAAAAGAAATGCAACTGTACAATGAAAACTTGAATGGCATGTGAATTCCTTGCTAAAAAATAGACTGAAAAGCTCCAATGCAAATAAAAGCCTACAACATAGAAAATCAACACAAGGAGAAGAAATGAATCACAAAACTCAACACGCGGAGAATGTTCAGTGAACATGATGGGAGGAAGACAAGTGGGGCTGCCTCACCGATGGGTTGAAAGTTTGAAAAGTACTCTGTGGATGTAGCAGTGAGAGTGTACAGGAAGCATCGTGTTGATTGGAGGGCTATGATTTTGAATGTTTTCAATCTGCAACAAATTTTCAGCAGTCCCTGCAATTTCAGGAGGTCACAAGCTGTCCTGTGATTAGGTCAATGAAGACTTCTGACTGGGTTCACCCAGCACATGCTGAAACTGACAACTGATTCAAGACCAGCACCCTTTGGTCTTCTATCTCTAAGAATAATATGGTCCTCTTGAAAAAGGGCCACGAGGTTATCACACATACCTGGAAGTGCAGATGGCTTTTCGGCTTCTTTTGAAGGCGGATCTGATCCTATGAAAATGAAACTGAGCATCAGACTGAGAAAATAACAGAGGTCTTTCTGGATGGAGAGTTAATGTATAGAGGAAAGCATGCTCTTGTTTACTGGGAATTTGGTAAAGACACTCTGAGTAAAACATCTGATGGCTTTTCTATCTATTAATGTACAACAAAAGTAGATATCTGCATATATATTCACAGGAAATGGCAGAAATTCAGAGCCATGTAATGCAGTCAGGCCAAATTACAGTGGATCTGCTTTTTAATGGATTATTTTTCTTCAGAAAAATAATCTTTCAGATTAAAATGTTGCCATCAAACTCATGGAAATATTTTGGCAAAGGCCATGGAAATACTAGCATGCTGGCCTTATAAAAGCTACAGCTATTAGTGAAGAATTAGAAAACCTTGGAAAATCAGTCTGGGAAGAACTGTTTTAATAACATATATCTTTATTTTATAGAACACTTTACACCCACCAAGTCCAAAAGTGCCTTACCTGAAGTCATAATGCTGTACTGATAACATTGGATTGATAACATCGCCAAGCTAACATTAAAAATCAGCAGTATGAATGTTGTGTGCTGCTCATGCCTACAAAGACTAGGCAGAAATATTTAAAAAATCTTTAGAAAGAATCTTGAAACAATTACGTTTAAACTGTATTTTTTTTTTGCCTTATTTAGAAGAACTTTTAGAAGTTTTTGTTTTCAGTTTTTCTCTGAAACTAGGGTGATTTGAAAATGATTAGAAGAAAAATCCCAACCCCAAAACTCTAAAATCAACCCTGTGAGTCATGAAATCACATAAGACAAGAAGTTGCGTCTTTAAAAAAGAAAAAAAAAACCAACCCTCTAAGATTAATGATATAATGCTCAGAACGGACAGCAACTCCAAAGGATGTTATAGTGCTGAAAACAGAAATCTTACAAGAGTACTTTATTCTTCTTGGAAGAATGAAGAAGAGCAAATTAAAATTAAAGATTTTTGTGGCAAAACCTATAGACACTCTGGTTGTAGCACAGGAGGTATTTTATGCAACACCAGCCATACTTTGGGCTGCTGCTGTGCCATCAGTTCTACTGCTTTTTCACTGGACGTAACTAAAAGTGAATCAGATTTGGAATCTTCTTCTCTTTTATGGATAATATATTTTAATCTGGAGTTGAATATGTAAAAAGATTCTGAGGTCTAGAAACACGGAGTAAAAACGCACACTGTGTTTTTCTACTACTGTTTTCTACAATTATATAGTTTTTTTCTATACTTCACTATTAGAAAAATAACATTTTAGGATTGTATCACCCTTTCTCATGGTTAGCTCCCACTGGTAACTCACAGTTTTTTAATCATTCATACATGTATACTGTGCTGGGTTTTTTTGCAGAGCTGGAAAGCCAGCTTTTACTAGTCTGAAATATGGCACAAGAAACAAGGAGGATTTTTAGGTCTGCATTAAGTGTTGGTGTCCAGGCACAATCAGCACTGAGGAAACATCTGTTGCAGGTCCCTTTGTGCAGTCTTAGAATTTCTCATACACACCAGTTTAACAGTCTTTCAAAGAAAGGAAACGGGGATAGGAGCATGCTTATTTTTATAAACAGGTACATTAACTACTGATAAAGGGGACAGATGATCTGAGAAAAAGATTTGTTATTATCTCCACATGCTTCAGAAAATAATTGTAACATGAGTCCTGAACATTCCCGTTATGCTACTAATGCAAGGTGAGGGTCATCCGGCAAGAAGTGGCCAGGAAATCCACAATAGTGTGTGAGAAAGGCCAGTCCAGAACAGCTGTTAACAGGTATCCTCTTCTTCCTGGGCAAGGCAAAACTTCAACCATTATTTTTTAAATGGATGAGTACTCAGACCATGAGGGGTCAGTTACTTCCTCTTACTAATTCAGAAACTTGTTATTTTACAGGGAAAATGAACAAGTTTCCATCCCACATGGGATTACCAAATTGAAATGGTGAAGGGAAGTATGAAACAGATGTGTCATTCAAGGTACCATGATTTTAATGATCTTATACTTACAGTCTAATCACTTTGAGTTGCACCCCTAAGCTTGTTATCAGGACATCTGTCTCTCTAGATGGCTAACACCACTCAGTGTTAGTTTCCTCTTCCTTCCCTTTCTTTGGAAGACTCAGCACCTACTGTGTGTGAGAAATCTTGCGAGTGGGAAGAGGGATCAATAAAATATATTTTCCCATTGACAATTGCCTGCAGACAGGAGTGTGTAATGGAGGCCGAAGGTTCTTCCTTGTCTCCTATTTCAGATGGTACAAACTGGTTTTCCAGTTCTGTCAAAAAATAGCATTTCTAAAAAGTGCTTGGAATGGGCAGGATAAAGTATTTTATTTAGAAAAATTGCAAGACAGTTAATTTTGAGAATTTCAGAACATCCCCCGCCCTGAAATTGTTTTCTTATAAAACCAAGTAGCATTTTTTTGCCAACGTTATCCCCAAGGACCATTGGAAACATCCTCTAGAGCACAGATGGTTGCAAGGAGTAGACAGCTACACCCACCATAATGTGTAGCGCCAAGGAAACATATCCCTGTCTGTAAGGCAGTGGTGGGGTTTTTTTTGTGGTAGGGAAAAATGTTACGGGGTGTTCGTAAGGGTTAGTTGCAAAGTCACGGGGCCTGATCATGCAGATACCTCCTTTGTGGATAATATTAAGATGAGTAACGATGTTTAGTAACTATCTAGCACTGGTACAATGCATATGCAAATTTAATCACTTAAACCCCTTATCCACCCCCAGCGCTGTGGAGGAGGAACCGCAGGAATTATTTTTTGCTGCCTTATAGGAAAGGGAGGCTAAGAGGTGAGGTGTGATTTAAGGGCAGAATGACAGCTCAGAGAGGGTTTTCCAACCCTGCACTGCTTTCCTTGCGCAGTGGTAACAGAGAAAGCCACGGCGTTCTAGAGAAATGAAAGTATAGTATAGATCTTCTGGTCTGGTAGGGGCAATTCCTTACTGACGACTCAGGCAGTGTGCTGAGCAATACCCATCAAACAAAAAACGAAAGGGAAAAACCTTTAGTCAGTGGTCATAATGAAATCTGACATGACTTTGCAAGGGTAATTGGTGTAAGGTGTTGTATGAACAGAGAGGTGTGAAACCTCTGCTTCTCATGGGGAGTCAGACGACTTCCAGGCAGCAAAATTAAAAAATGCCTTGGTTTAATTTCCTACTGTGTTTGGAACAGATGACAGTCCAGTTGTGACTATGGACCCCCACAGGACCGCTCCAATTCTATGTAGCACAGGACTCTTCAATACTCTTCTGGCATCACTTCAGCTAGCTTAGGACTTGTGTTCAGGCAAAAAGCCTGTGTTAGTGCTGAGTTTACTCCCCCTCCAGCATACACTCAATAGACATCTACTAAGGAACATGGATTAAAAGTTGGATGGTCTTTGGCCCTTGTCTCTATCTAGTAAAGGGCAGATATTTGCAGGATACCCCAGATTTTGTTTGTAGCAGTGTTGATGCTCAGGAAATGCAGTGCAGAGGAGCCCTCTGAACCTGAGTCTTTCTCACAGCTTGACTGTTCATGGTTTTAGGGCAACAAGACACACTGGAGAACAGTGATCTGTTTCATCACTTTGGGAGGAATGGGAAGCAGAACAGGGCTTGGAGGTGAGCAGGACCTCTGGGACTCAAGGACCCTCATGTTCTGACCTTCTGCTTTAGGCTGTTGCCTAGTTTCAAAATGATTTACAGAGAGGTGATGACGTCAATAAAAGATAATATTATGACATGAGCATGTCAACATTAACAAGATGCCATTTATTCAAGTGTAAAGGATTTGGAAAAAGGATCCTATATTTCTGTATTATAATACATTTCTGTCCAACTGATGATTTACCACTGGTAAATCAACCCTTTCTTTGAGAATTTGAATGTGGAGACAACTACAAGGCCTGAATTTAGTCTCCACAGGCAGGAGAGGATACCTGAAAGTCAAACCTGCACTCTGAACGAAGTATGACAGAGTCAGATATCATGGCTTTCTTCTTCTTTGTTTTCCGCTTAATGTCTGGCTTTAGTTTATGATATAATACTTGTAGGGCTGCTTAGTGGGCAAAGGACAGCAATAGAACTAGGAGACACTGCTTGTGTTGCCAGGTTTGCCTTTCCTAGATGCTGAATGATCATTAATTATCCCATTGCTTTGTGACATCATCTTCTTACCTGCAAATTTGGATGCTTCATAGTGGTCTCCTTGGAAAGGTGAGGCAATCTAGTGATAAAATTAGACTTAAACCCCCAAAACTTTAACCAGTATCTACAAAAGATGAGTGCCATATTTAACAGGAATGACTTTTCTTCTGTCACTTGACATCTGCCTTCCAACACTTTGCCAAGGAATTACTCCATAGGCTAATGGCCAGATGACATGCATCAGCACATGTCTCCCACCTTGTAAAATATGCTTGGTTTTGGATTGGAAGGGAGCTTTGGGAATTGTCTATTCCAATCTCTCTGCCAGGGACAGGCACAATAACTGTGTTTTTTGTAAAGTGCTTTGAAGCATCCTTCAACAGTATTACTACTTCATCTCCATGTCAATGCTTCCAGCAATCCAGTTATTGCTTAACCTGTTCTAATTTCCTAAACTAAAATCAATATGGGCATTGCATAGTGCACTACTACCCCAAGCAGATTACAGCCCTAATTTTCTGTTGTGAGGTGTGTGGCACCTGTCTACTCTGTTATTCCCATGAATTTTCAGCACACAGCTTTTGGGCATGTGATTGCTAATTCTTGTTGCTGCAAAATGGCAATTCCCTGTTTGCAATGGTAGTAAGGAGACTAGATCTATTCCACAGATGGATGTTCTCTTTCAAGGTGCAGGTGAAAAAGATTCAATGGTGTTAGTGGTCATCCACTGAGAGGAGACGTGCTGCTGGGGAAGGTGTCAGCTTCTTGCAAGGAACACTTGAAGAGCCATCTGGGGCTGTGCTGGGGAGCTCAAATCATACCTTGGGACCAGTTTGATTCTCATCTGTTTCTGACAAGCTGCAGCTTGGGGGAACTGAGACCACAAGTGTGCTCTTCCTGATCTTCTGTCTTTTCTTTTCCCTGTGGGCTCCTTCCTTCTTTCCCTTGTAGGCTCCTGCCTACCCCACATTCATATATTGCAGCTTAAAATTACTCTGATTTCTTTATGAGACTCTTCACAGCAAGTTCTTTTCCCATTATATCCATCAAGGCAGAATTCAGCTCCAATACAAAAACCTTTTCCCTAGCTATTCTCAATACAGTTGTTTCAGGGGTCCATATGCACTTGGACACCATCCTGTCTGTCTTCAATCAGGCTTTTTTTCATCCATTTATTTCTATTTTCATATATATACACCTTAGTGCAAATGAATGGGCAGGTTGGGAACTTTAATTATTGCCAAGCAAGAAGTGTCTCAAGAACCACAGAGGAATTTAATATGATGCATCATTACATCCGTGCTGGAGCTTCATTTTCCCTGAGTCTATTTTGAATTTGGAGGTGAAGAATGAGAAAGTGTCAGAAATGCACTATACACCATGGAAAGAATGCAAATAATGTTTCACAAAAGGACAGTTGCAGGTGGAACATTTAGATCTCTAAGTGACTCTGAGCAATGCCATGGCAATTTCAGTGGTTACTTTAAAGGAATACCAGAAATGAGTTGACTTATACTGACCCTTTAACCACACAATATGATTTTTTTTTCAGATAGCATGCAAGGATGTGCTTAAGCCACAATGCATACTCCTCAGTCAGTATTATCATTTTCCCCTTTTCCCCAACCATGTGTGAAAGAAACTTCAGAATCTGCCACGTACATGTTACCTATTCATGAACCACTAAAAATTTTTCCAGGCCCATGCTTTAAGAAAGACGCTTTCGAGGGATTCCCTTGATTAGCCAAAAATGAAGGGTTCTTATCTAACACCATCTTGTCTAAATTTACACAGCTTATGATGACGAAATAAAAAAATCTCAAGACCAGGTTTAAATACCACTGACAGGCAGATGAAGTTCATTCGTCTACTATCTTCTAATAGAAGAACTACTAGAAGTTGAAGCTCACTGCTTTTAGAATTGACATCTCCCAGAACTTCTCTGAGCATCTTAACTGAACCAAGAAAATGACTTGCCAGACCTACAGTTTGCTTGTTCTGTCTCTCATCATGATTTATTTTGGACATTTTGGAAACAGCTTAAATCTTCCTCTACTCCAAAATGATATAGACAAACTGAAAGCTGACTTTGTAAGTATGGTCTTCTACTGCATTTCTCTTCTCCTTGTGCTTTAGATACAGTCCAGACTTGAGCACTGCTTGACATACTCAGTCTGTACCAATAGAGGGTAAGCATGGAACAAATTTTTCAGGTATACCTTTTTAAAAACAAGAATATAGACAATTTATTTGGTTTTCCTAGAGTCTTTCACTAACATGATTCAGTTTTTCAATAGTCATAGTTATGTTTGCATTTCTTTCAGGGGCACTCTTCCTTTCACAAGAGCTTCTCCTAGCTCCATTCAGCCTTTGATTGCATGGAATGTTTTACAACAAGAAATCTTAATGCAATTTATGATGAATTAATGAATCTTGATTAAACTCTATTCAGATGCAACTTACTGACACTTTTTTAGTCTTAGGTTAGTAATGCTAATAGGGAATTTAGTATTAGTTAACAATATAAACAAAATAAATAATTTTTTGCTTTAAGAAATGCATCTGGCACTTATGGTTAGTAGTAGTAGTAGTAGTGTTACCCAAAGGTGATTCCTACTGCTTATTCTTTTGAAATTCCCTGTCTGTGACTAGGCTCTGGGATAGGAATGTTATCTGGCATGGTACTACTTTTTTTCAGGCAGACTTCTGTTAACTTAATAACTGTAAAGTTAATTCATCCATCTTCATCCAGGAGGCATTAAAGTAATTTACAGCTGAGTTTAGCTGGGATTATTAATAGAGATAAGAGATCTACAATACAGTCACTTCCAATGAACAGCTTTTACTCTTAATATTTTTTTTCCTTAAATGCATGAAAGCAGCTACAAAAATATGCTCCTATTTTCAGCTCTGATTTTGCCAGAATTTTGTGCACATGAAAGTTGAAATTTGGTAGTCAAAGAATCACCCTGCAGTACTGCACAATGAAGCCCAGCGTGGAACTTCCTTGTTTGCAGATTCATAGGAAACTGGCTGTAAAATTTGCCTTGTATCTTAAATTTGTCATCAGCATATATCAGAGAGATTCTCACTTGAATGTATATAACTCTGTTGGAGAGATCCTGAGCCACGGTGAGCTTCTTGCACTGACATTAAAAACTCTGGTCCACAGCAGGTGCTCCCCACCTTTCAGAAGAAGAGTAAAACAAAGTTTGGCAATGATGTGCTCAGCATGGGGAGCCAGCCAGCCTATGAGGTTTCTGTCAGCCTGCAAGTTTTCCCTTTGCAGTCACTAAATTTAAATTACTGAGCAGACAAAAAAGGAAATAGTGACTGTTGTATACAAAAAAAGAAAAAAAAAAAAGACACACAGAAGAGGAAATGATTCAGTTTACCTTTCCTTGGTAGGAGAATTGTATTGCTCTTTGTTTCCTAGAATCTACCACATTGTGTGGCACGGTGTGGCTAACATCTAATGGTTAAACTCCATCCCTGCAAGCCTTAGAGTAGCCCACTAACCTTGTATAACCCACTTGAGTTCTGCAAACTGTAGTTTTATACTAAAGTTAATTTTTTTCTTCTTCCATATGAGATTTTACTAAGAATGAATAAATTCAAGGCCACAGACTACTCATTTCCAGTTACCAGAAAACATGCCAAGATCAGATCTGACAATTTTCTAGCTGTTTGCTATGCTTATGGAGCTGAATTTTCAGCTGCCAGTACCAAAACTTGCAAGGAATGTTTGGTAAAATAGATGGTGCTAGATGTCTCTATTCAGATGAGTTACAGCAGGAGGAGACATTGAAAAGCAGACTAATGATACTTCTGGTACTAAGCAGCCATCCAAAGCATTTCAGCACTTAAAGAAGTGGAAGCATGGTAATAGATATAGGACAGTAGTGCAAAAATCACGTTGTTCTGTTTCTTACTGCTAATTGGAATACAGAACACAAATTTGCCTTCTGGTAAGTATTGTTTGTATAACAGATATGTTTGTTCTTTGTTGCAGAACTCAAGTCATTCAGACGTTGCTGACGGTGGACCTATTTTTATGGGGAAACTGATAAACTGGACAGAGGTGAGTCAGAACTAGATATGACAAAGCATCTCTGGTGCTTTGTGGGTACTTTTAGTGCAAAGCAGCTCCCAGGGCCAGTGTAACCAGCTGGGGTAGAAAGAACACAAGCAGAGGTCATTTCAGTAGCTTGGAAATGAGAAACAAATCCCCCCTAAAAAACGCTTCCCATAAAGATCGAGGTGCTTTATACTGCACCACAAAAGGATTCTGAGGTACAACCTAGCCCAGGAGATGAGTTTCAGCATCTTCTTTGTCATCCTGTTTCCAGCAACAGTGAGAACCCCTGCACGCTGCATTTTAACTTTGTTAATTTTCCT
>NW_009953218.1:1489205-1503222 GCF_000747805.2 Chaetura pelagica
CTGCTGATGGACCCTCACAGCCCTTTCTTTCTGACTGTTTTTCAACAGAGAAATGAAAAAAGGATCATCCTGAGCCAGATTGTTTCCAAGTACTTGGAAATGCTTGAACACACTGACAAGTCAAAGGCGCACGTCAGGCATATATTTGAGGAGCTCTTTACTCTGAAAAATCATCTTATTAATGACTCAAAGAAGATTGAAGACCTCAAGAACCTGGAAAATCTTCAGGTAAGGCTCTTCCTCTGCCTCCAAGGCTCATGACGCTATATTTTCCAGTTGAGATTTGAGTGTGACTCAAGCTGATAATGCTCCAGTAACCCGTCTGACAACCCCTATATGGCTCAGCTGGCTCTGGCAAACCTAATGTTTCCAGCTTCAGGGGCTCCTGTGGGTCTGCGGTGTGGGGTGTCAGCGTGGGGGGCACCTCCCCACCCCGAGCTGTGCTGGAGTCTGGCACTGATGTGCCAGCAGCCCTGCTGCATCACCTGCCCACGAGAACTGCCACTGACACAGCTGTTTGTGGTTTAGAAATTGGTCAGGAAAGTTGTGCTCAGCTACAGATGGTCTCTGTGGGCTTTGGAGGCACTTGACTTGTTGAGCAAGTGCCAGTGGCATGAACCACCAACCACTGCAGAGGTCCACAGCCAGTACCCTGGTGGAGTTAGCAGCTCCTGAGTCACTCATGCATCATGACAACAACACAGAATAGCTCTGTCTCACATAATGTGTCTTGTCTGTGGCATGTTACAAAGCAACATAGAAAGTGGGAAGCAAAAATCTGTGACAAAGTGGCTCTTTGTTGTTGGAATTAGGCAGCAGAGTAATTGGAAACTGCAGATGTTCATCTGGTTTGGCCTGGTGGCAGTGTAGCTTGTAGGATGTGATCAGCAAATCATTATAGCTCTTGGCATGGCCTTCATTCTATTTGTTTCTTACTTATAACAGATGAGTGACTTGAAAATTCAACGCAAAGCTGTGCATGAGATGTTCAGTGTCTTACAAAAGCTGGTGGAGACTTCAGCTTCTCTCAAAAGGAAAAGGAGCCAGTCTCAGAGGAGGTGCAAATGCTGGTGACATCATATGACTGACCTTTTGTACTGAGTGATTATGCAAATTTTGTTACGATGCATATATTTTTATTTCAATCTTTTTATTGAGTTTTTATACATTTATTTATTTATATTTAAGTATTTTAAATAATTATTTATAAAGAAACACCAATCAAAGTATTTATACCTCCTACTACTATATAAGGACTGACATTGTCTTAAAATCCTGTCTGTTATATGTTTGTTTACCTGAAAATACAGAATGAAGCAATGTTTACCCAGTTTCCATATGGAAATTCTGAAATTACATGATATGATACCCAGCTTTCCATCTGGTGCTGTCTGGAGAGAGGGATGTTATAAAATTACTCTTATCAGTCATCTGTTTGGGATGGAGATGCAGGCACCAATATGGGGAAGTTTCTGTACGCAGGAAAGTGTATTCATATCTGCTTACTTCTAGGCATATCTAAACTGAAATCAAGTGAATAGACATGCTTAAAGATAAGCAAATGATGAAGCACTTTTCTGAACTAGGGGATGGCTGATTAATTGCTGGTAATTATCGTTATGCACTGAAGTTGCCAGGACATCAGGCTACTTGGCAACTCCAAGAAATGTGACTAACTATTGCACTGGTTTGACTTCAACTTGCTGATTTTGAGAAATTTTGTATTTTTTTTTTTGTACTGAATCATTTAAATGTGTCTGATGTAAGTTTATTTATTTTGAGATAGTAGTATGGAAGTTTTTTATCTCAAGGATTATATTTTTGTACCAGAATATTATTTAAAACTTTGGATTTCTCAGTGGAAACTTTCCTAAATTTGAATATTACAAAAATAAATACATAAATAAATAAAAAAATATGCTTGCGTATTTATTCACTAGAATCTCTGTGAAGTAGAAGGTGTCTTGCTCTATGTTGTTATAAAAGGTGGCCTGCCTGCTCTGGTATATAAAACCATATTTTATTTCCTTCTACCTGCCCAAAATTTGGGAATGGGCAATGATTTTGAAGAAATCTGGCAGAAGAGTCTACATTTTCCAAACTTTTTAAGTTCTGCTTGCATGTTTATGAGAAAACACAATTTTGCTTGTAAGAATGTGTTGATAATTTTAGATTTATTCTTACTCTGATTTAGAATAATAGAATCATGGAATTGTAGAAAGAATGGTTTGGGTCAGAAGGGATCTTAAATATCATCTAGTTCCAATCCTCTGCATGGGCAGGGACACCTCCCACTCAACCAGGTTGCTCAAAGTCCCATCCAACCTGGCCTTGAACACTTCTAGGGAGGGGGAATCCGCAACTTCCCTGGGTAACCTGCTACAGTGTCTCACCACCCCCATAGTGAAGAATTTATTCCTAACATAAACCTACCTTTTTTCAGTTTAAAGCCATTCCTCCTTCTACTGTCACTACATGCCCATGTAAAAAGTCCATTCTCAGCTTTCCTGCAGGCCCCCTTCGGGTACTGGAAGACTGCTATAAGGTCTCCCCAGAGCCTTAAAACATAAAAGACACTTTGAAATTTCTCTGCTAGTTGAAGTTCTGGAGCCTAGATCAAGGTCAATCCACCTGCTGGGCTGTCTGTGAGTGGTATAAGCTGGAGGCCTGGGTCTGCTCAGGCTTTGGCCAGTCTCAGAGGTCTGGGATTGGGCTTGGGGAGGGGTGTTGATGGGGTTTCCAAAGTCTCTGGTCCTCAGAGGTTTACCAAGCAAATTATCTGGGGGTAGACTGGTTGGGCTGACTGGGAATGGGGAATTCCAGACAACACGGAACCTTCAGCTTCCCCTTGAACTCTGGATGAATCAGCAAATCCCAGAAATAGTGCTCCACTGGGTCCAAAATTTAGTTGTAGTAAGTTTAAGTTCAGTTGCAATTCTTGCAGCCCTTCCTACTCCTATGGGCCCAGCTGTCTCCCCTGGTGTAAGGCACCTTCATTCATATCCTCGTTTTACAGACATAGCCAAATGACAGTAATCTTGGAGATTTTAACTGATTTTGAAGGAAATAGCTGTTTTTGTTTGTACTCATCACAGACACACATATGGCATGTGAGATGCCATTTTCTCCCATTCCAGGACTAAGCATGAGATGCCTCAGTATGCATTTAACACAGGTAATGTGTCCTTCTGTGCACATTTTCTTTCTTGAGGCATTACCTAAAAGAGACTGCTGTAGCAACTTCTAGTAAAAAAAAAAATAAAAATTATAAAGAAAAAGTAAAAGTAAGAAAAGGAAAAGATGAAAGAGAAATCCTCTGCATGGGCAGGGACACCTCCCACTCAACCAGGTTGCTCAAAGTCCCATCCAACCTGGCCTTGAACACTTCTAGGGAGGGGGAATCCGCAACTTCCCTGGGTAACCTGCTACAGTGTCTCACCACCCCCATAGTGAAGAATTTATTCCTAACATAAACCTACCTTTTTTCAGTTTAAAGCCATTCCTCCTTCTACTGTCACTACATGCCCATGTAAAAAGTCCATTCTCAGCTTTCCTGCAGGCCCCCTTCGGGTACTGGAAGACTGCTATAAGGTCTCCCCAGAGCCTTAAAACATAAAAGACACTTTGAAATTTCTCTGCTAGTTGAAGTTCTGGAGCCTAGATCAAGGTCAATCCACCTGCTGGGCTGTCTGTGAGTGGTATAAGCTGGAGGCCTGGGTCTGCTCAGGCTTTGGCCAGTCTCAGAGGTCTGGGATTGGGCTTGGGGAGGGGTGTTGATGGGGTTTCCAAAGTCTCTGGTCCTCAGAGGTTTACCAAGCAAATTATCTGGGGGTAGACTGGTTGGGCTGACTGGGAATGGGGAATTCCAGACAACACGGAACCTTCAGCTTCCCCTTGAACTCTGGATGAATCAGCAAATCCCAGAAATAGTGCTCCACTGGGTCCAAAATTTAGTTGTAGTAAGTTTAAGTTCAGTTGCAATTCTTGCAGCCCTTCCTACTCCTATGGGCCCAGCTGTCTCCCCTGGTGTAAGGCACCTTCATTCATATCCTCGTTTTACAGACATAGCCAAATGACAGTAATCTTGGAGATTTTAACTGATTTTGAAGGAAACAGCTGTTTTTGTTTGTACTCATCACAGACACACATATGGCATGTGAGATGCCATTTTCTCCCATTCCAGGACTAAGCATGAGATGCCTCAGTATGCATTTAACACAGGTAATGTGTCCTTCTGTGCACATTTTCTTTCTTGAGGCATTACCTAAAAGAGACTGCTGTAGCAACTTCTAGTAAAAAAAAAAATAAAAATTATAAAGAAAAAGTAAAAGTAAGAAAAGGAAAAGATGAAAGAGAAAAGGATGAGAGGAGATGAGATGAGAGGAGAGACTGAAAAAAATACAGTTCTTCCACACTTTTCTAAAGAAGTCCATGGAAAAACAATTAAAGAACATGCTATTCATCCAGCAGGAATAATATTTACCCATCCCCCCTGCCTTAGCTGCATGTACCCAAGCTTGTGCCATTTTCTGTGCCATCCCATACGTTGCTGCTGTTACTCCATTAAATCTGGCTCAAAACAGCAGGAGGTTGGGCAGAGGTTACAGCTCTAGTCATAATTTCCCGAGTTCTTCTCCTCCTAGTGCTGGGTAGAAGAGGCAGAGAAGCAAGGAGGGAACAAGCAGCTGAGAGATGGAGTAGCAGCTGACACTGCTGGCAAAATGTGTTTGTACATACTGATTTCAGTAGTTTAGTGATTTGGGTTTTTTGTTTGCTTGGTTTTTATTTTTGTTGTTTGGTTTTTTTTGTTTGGGTGGTTGGTTCACTTGTTTTTTCTTTTCTTTTTTTTTTTCTTAAGTATTCTAATTTCCAACTTGAAATTTTAAAAGCATCTTTAAACCTTTCATATTGAATCCAACACCAGATATAGCAGAGATTCACCAGTGCTGCAATAGTTACCTAATCACTCAATTTGTTTCTCATACTGACCTCCCCCTGAGTTCTCCCAACCTATTGTAAGCCTGAGAGACCCATTTCTACAGGATGTCTAAGAGAAACTGCTGAACTGATTAATTCCTTGCTTTGCTCTGTTAATGTAGTCATAGTGATAGAGAAGAAAAACCAACCTCCACAAGACCATGATTTTTCCCCAGTTGTATGCCATACAAATGAGGCAATTCACTTTAAACAGGAAATTCTCCTATCTCTTCTCTCACATCCATGGGAGTCCTCTGCCTTCTCTTCTATGTCATTCCTCCCTATATATCCAAGCAAGGAAGGCATTTACAGCTAATTTGAATTTAAGAAGGAAATTAATTTTAATGGCTACCCTAAATATTTACAAAGTTTTGGATGCTTTTACTGAAGGTCAGCACAACTTTTTCCAGCTACGTAGCCACAAAAACAAAGTTAATAGATGCACATGCATGGGCATGAAAATATATTATCTACTATTTAGTAGTTAAAGTTTGAAAGAAGAAAAATCAAAAGAAAAGACAGTCTCATCTCAGAAAGTCACTGAGGTTTATGCATCACTTCTGCAGCATATTGATTGTGTCCTTGCTTTCTATTCCTGGAAATTACCAGCCCTGATTTTAATCCACCATTTAATCACCTTCTTACTCAGTATTTCAAAGTCCTTTAATAGCTCTTTGCAGCTAGACCTCCTTTCTGGTATCCTGAATAGCTTCATACATCGACAAACTTAATTATGAATATGAATAACTAAGACAATACGAATAACATAGTACACCAGCAAACTTTGTAATCTCACAGCTCACCCTGTTTCCCAAACCACTGATGGCTACATTAAAAGACACAGGCTCGGACAAGCCCTCTCATCACCAAATCCACTTCACTGAAACAAACATTCACTGGCTCCTACCCCTAATTTGTTACCTTTTAACCAGTTCCACATTTATGTGAGGACTTTCTTACCACATAACTTAATTTCGTTGTTAGATTTACTGTGAGATCCAACTGAGATTCTTTTGCAGATCCAAGCACATGATGCTGTTTTGGTTCATCCTTGTCTGTGGATTCACTGGCTCTTCAGCAGACTCTAGTATAACCAAGAAGTGGGTTGAATCCTGTCACAAATATCATACTAACTGTTCTCTCATGCACTACATTTATCCATGGGCTAGCTGTCTTCATATTGTGTGGTTGGAATGTCAGCTTTACTGGTTTGCAATGTTCTGGAATTGCCCTGAGGCCTTTTAGAAAATTTGACAGCCAATAGGGGCACTTAGAGCATCCCTCACAGTCTCTAGTCCGGCAGGACTCTTGGGTGAAGGTTGTCAGCTCAAATCTATCCTTGAGACCATCTTCCTACACTACTCTAGGAGTGACCATGAGGTCTATTTTTCTCAGTAGGAAGGAGAAATAATGAAAAGTCTAAAAAGGTCTGGAGGTAGATAAAACACAAACCTTGTACAAGGCTGTGAAATTTTCAGCCCAAAATAGCTATTTATGCAAAAACTCTCACGTATCTGCTATCTTGTGTGGGACACAGAAGTGATAACATCAGGTTCTTCAGTGCATGTATGTAGTCTGCTGAAGAAGGTGAGGAGTGGATAACAGTCTAGTAACAGCAACAAACATAACATCTGGATGAATTATGTAGCAGTTAGTACTGACACAAGATAGTAAAATTAGGCCACTCATCTTCCAGCTTCCTATTTTTCTTTTATTTTCAATGTTCCCCCTCACAGTGAGCAAACTCTTGCTGGGAAGCAATAAGGGAGGTTTACTCTAAAAATTTATCTGCAGAATTCCTTGATCCATGGCAAGACCAACTGTGGCTGTATGGTGGTCACATCATGCCAGAGGGAAATAGAAATGAAAGAGGGCTCAGCAGTTCCTCATCACACAAAGTGGATAGGAATCTCCTGCACCACTCCATGCTTACTGCTACCCCACAGGGAAGATGAGTGATGGGAAGGGAGTCAAGTAAACCTGGTCTCTAAATCAGCCCAGGGCTGTGAGTTATTGCCTCTGCAACACCTTTTGGTTGCTGCACTTAGAGTTTTGCAAGAACAGACCTATACAGAATTGGATCTCCTTTGAAGTAACACGTCTGCTGAGGACACGAGTGCATACACAGCATGTACATTGCATGATGCAATTTACAGTTTTAGGTCAGTGATACATACAGAAACATACTGGTTGAAGATGGCTGAGGATTTATCTGTGTTCATGGTTGGACTCTATTCTTTCCAGTGTGCTCATACAGAGCTGGCAGTTTTCTGGAAGATATTTACAAGAGTAAAAGACTCCTAGTTCTTCACATATTGGATCTATGTAATTAAACAAAATGCCTTAAAACATACCTGTTTGTATAATCATTTCCACTGAAAAGTGTTCTTGAAGAGTGTATCATCATATACAATGAACCCAAAGCCAAGGACACTTTAAAAGAAAGTAATTCCGCAACTCACAATTCTGTAGTCCTCAAGCTGTTAACGTCACCAGTTGTAAGGAAATTCCCTTAAACTCACTCTTCGTACACGCTCCTGAAGGTCAAACAACAGATGTTGCTCACTGGCCCCTCTCCTTTTAAGGCCTGAAGACCTCTTGTCCTCAATCCACTTTCATGTCTCCCTGCGTTACCATCCTGTGTCCTCCTCCACAGGTTTCTGGCTGCATTCTCAGAGACTGTAGGTGTCAATGATTTATGTTCTTTTAAGAACAAATTTAGACTTTTCACTTCAGTTTCATCTTTAGAAGGACAATTGAATGGTAACACTATGCAAATAACACTTTCTATCAATTAGAATTTATTTTCTGGGATTTATAGAATAGTTCCTCCCCACTGAAGCTGTATTTACTTGACTACACTATTTCAAAGAACGGTGATGCTAAATTGAGTGGTGTAAATAGCATTTACAATACTTACCTGAATTGAAAATTTGGCTACTAGGCTAAATAAATGTTAAAGAACTCAGTCTCTTCCAATTCATTGCAATGACTGTGTGCAGTTTTTCACTGTCACTAGTGAAAAGTCAGTTGGATGCTTTTCACTTGAGGAACTTAATTCCTTGTGCAGATGATGCTACTGCAAGAGGAATTATACAGGCTTCTGTTACAGGTTGATTGATTTAAAAATTCACAAAAGTCAATGGAAAGATTCCTTTAGATTTATAAGTTATAAGAACTGGGTAATTGGGTTCTGGATATATGAAAGAAGGCTTACTTTTTATTTTTACCTTTAGTGGTGGGCCCAAATAAATTACTTTAATTAAAAAAAAAAAAAAAAAGTCTAGAAGAGGCTGAGATTAGTATAGATCCTGTACTTTCTTGGTTTTGTATTAAGAAGAACCACACTATTTACTGAGAATATTCCCAATTTTCCCTAAATTTTCCCTTTTTGTTTCAAAGTTCCTCAAATTCCACCTGGTATACAAGTTGAAGAAGTATGAAGAATGTGGATTGATTTACATAATCAGAAACCCACCACACACCATGGGATCTATTTAATTTGGATGGTCCAACCTTGCAGACTTTTGGTTCCTGAATCATGTTTCTCTTTTGGCCCATTCAGACACAGACAAAGCGAGCACCTTTGACTTAATGCTGGAAAGATTTTATTACTCACTGTAAAGCTAAACTCCTTTGGCTTTGACTACAAAGAAATATGCTGAAGTCCTTTCCCTCATTTAGCCCAGTAGAAGAACATTTGAAATAGAATCGATGTGTATTTAGGAAAGGGTCACAATTTATTGACAAATGACAACACTCTAAAGGTACATAAAATATCAGATAACAATTAATTAAAAATGTGTATGGTACTTTTGAGAGAAAATATATAAAATGCTGTCATTTGCTCTAGGTCATTCTTGTGCTTGTTGTCTTGGTTTGTAAATTAACAGAGAAGTTTAAGAGAAATGGTGTATGGACTAATAAATTTCTCATCTGAAACAAATAGTAAGTGATGAAAGTTGATCTATGCAACCCAGCTGGTGATGTTCAAGCTGCTTATCTATCGATGTTTTGTTTTTTTCCCGTAGACTTTGTAAAAATTATTTTCTTCTTGAACACTGCAAAAAAATAGCTTGGTATGCATCTGAGATGGTGTTTATCACAAGTGGCTAGTGATATGGATACAAATGGAAAAAATTATTCATTCTAAAACTTTGAACCAGTCTTAGTAAGCTACCTCTTCATTTTTAGAGAGTTCTTATGAATTCTAAAATTACATATAGATCAACCACACAAATGATACATGAACACATTCTAGCAGAAGAACAGCAATTAAGAGAAGAAATCCTCACGAATTTTTGTCTGTACCTCCAAAATAAGCTATACACAGGTGGACAAAACAGTTATCTTTTAAACTGCACAGAGAAAAACAGAGTCTCAGATGAAAAGAAAAAAGTCACTTTGGCTCAGGAATTTCTATCCAGTCATAGAAATTACTTCCTAAAAAGCATTTCACGTGCTGTTTAAAAAACAGTAAAAAATATCATAAGCCCAAATATAATTTAATCTGCAACTTTTACAGAAATTATATTTGACTACTCACGGAACCCACTGGCTGAAAGCCCTGTCTCAAACCAGAAGTGTCTTTGAGGACATAGAGATGGGCTGTCTCACCTCTAGACTCTAGAGCCAAGGAATAGCTCTAGGCTGATGGTCTGTTCTCCTTCTACAACTATTCAATAGCCCTAGGCATTCTTTTTAACTATAAAGCATTAATTTCACATTTTAAAAATTTTGTTAGGCCATGTACAACATCCATTCACATATTTTCAATTTTGCTAGACCATTCTCTACTCCAGAGAGACTTTTCTGATAAACTTTCTGAAACTGCATGACGAAATAGCCAGCAACACAGAAGAGTTTTCAAGAAGGCACTTTTAATATTGGATCTACTTATTTTTTACTTGTCAGTGTGACCTATCATTTCCAGGTGCTTGTGCGCATTTCTCTGTGGGGCATTTCTGAATATTCAATGCAGTGATGTTGCAGGGACCTTAGGAAGTACCGAGTCAGGATCTGCATCTGACTCGGCACCTCCATCTGGGTCAGCACTTGCATCCAGGTGGGAAAAAATAGGAAATACATCTGCCCTGCCCCTCTTCCCTCACTGAAAGCTTTGCTCCCAATGGAACCTGTGCTCCTTGGTACCTTCTCCAGCCTCATATTCAGTCTGAATGAGCTACAGCTGAGCAACCACTTAGTGGTTCAGACAGGAAAATTAGCAGGGTTTTAGGCTGGTTTTAACATTCCTCTTCAATCCTTGCTTCAATTTCAAATTTACCCTGCTTTTCTGTGACTTCTTTATAACTAGGTATTTATACCTCTGGTCAGCTTTTTTCCCCACTCCCAGGAAAGTTCTCTGGTTTGTTTTTTTTCCCTGCTTGGCCCTTTCCAGAGCTCAGCCTCCCTGAGTTGATGAACAGGGCCAAAACTCATCCATTCTCATAGATCTCTTTTCAGGACTTACTGCTTCCCATGAGATAATGGTAGCTGAGCACAAAGGAAATCTCTATCAGATGAACAGATGTGTGTTTGTATTAATACATGCGTGTCTATTTTCAGAAAAGCCCAAACCACCCTTTCTTCACCCTCAGCCCCTACACCTTAAGAAGCTGCACAAGTCAGCTGTGCAATTTAGCAGTTTCTAAAAATAATTATTTGACTCTATTATGACCATCCCCATCTTCTCTCTATTATTTATTCTTTTTAATCACACTCACATCCTGGGTTTAAGAAACTTGTAAGCTTGGATAAAACATTGTTAATAAACTTAGTTGAGCTGATACTGTTATGCTCTGTCTCTTTCACCTTTTATGGTACCCATTAATTGGAGAGATTCTACTCACCCACATGAGAAATAATGAGTCTAACAATTAAGTGTAGGAGTTTTACTTATTGTCTGGCTATTTCTTACCTGTAGCTAATTGGTTTCATCTTCATAGGAAAGTCTGTGGGTTTTGCCTCTTTTAACTGCTGTTGTTTTCTTCCTGGTAGCTATTGTCAGTTTGTCTCTGAGTTAGAAGACCAAAGGCATGTATAATAAATAGTGTGTCCAAGTAGCTTTAGCTATTCTGATATATCAGCATGAGCACTGTTACTGTTTTTCAACTCCAAGGAGGACTGAGAGGGCACAAATGGCCTGGAGTTTAAAAATATCTAACTGGGGGTTAGCCCAAGAAGAAAGATGAATTTCCTTTTCATAACAGTGCTGCTTTGCCTCCCCAAAGTACAGGCACACAATATTTTATCCTACAAAGAGATGAACACAGTCATGCAACTTGTCCAGAAAACAACATTTGTGCAGCAGAATAAATTTATTTATTCTGAGCACCTGGACTGCACACTTGAGTTTAACCACTAAATAAAATTGTTGAAAAGGAAAAGTTAGCTTTCGTGTGTTGGACAAGGCTGTGGTGGGGGGAAGACCTATAATGAAATTCAGAAGAAAAGGTGCAATGCAGCATTACCATCTGATAGCCTGGCTTAGTATCACCACATCTTTCACAAATTGCCAGAAGCAACCCAAATTTTCTTTCCACCAGACATGCAATTATAAGAGGTGCTGAGCTGGGTGGACAGAAATTCGCCCCTGGGCTGGGGACCTGCCAGGAACATTGTGTGCAGCTCAGCTCCAACCCCTGCCTGCCTTCAGCTTGCACAGGTGGCTAAAACAACAGAAAAACCAACTGTAGACCTCATGAAATGGTGGGTAACTGCTACCATGGCTCACAGTGAAGTATAGCTCAAAGGTGCCATGGATTCCCTGCACATAGCATATAGCATTACATACCTCCTCTTGCTGGGCCGCTCGCAAGCAGAGATGGTCTAGCCAACTGTTAACAATTTTGAGGTGAACAAACTTTTATTAAGAAGAGGAATTAATCCCACCGTGAACTTACTCAGTTGTGGTCAAAGCTAAGCAGTGAGCACAGCTTACAGCAAAGGAGCAAGGGGTTCAAACAAAACACATTAAAGCTGCACTTAAATGATCTTCCTTAAGTGCCCTTTGGTGTAGCTGTATGTAGAAAGAAAAAAAAAAAAAGGGCACTAAATTAGTCACAGAGCTATTTAACAAGTTGTCTGGCTGAGTCATAAAAGCAAAGTGACATTAAAGTAATAAAAAATATGAGCAACTAAAAAAAAACAACAAAAAACCAAACACCAACACAACAACTTGTTTGTGGTTACTTCTCCAAGACCATAAAGAAAACTGTGAAAAGGAGTGGCTAATGTCAAGTCAAGGGTGATCATTACTACAAAGGCATAGAGAGAAACTGCATCACCAGTTGATTGATAATGTTTCACAAGAAAATAATTTAAATGTTCATATAGTTTAAAAATCAGATGAAAAACAAAATAACATTAAAAAGGATATCATTCATGGTAATTAAAAATTGCTCAGACACATCTCTGTTGCAGATGCAGAAGCACAGGGCAAACATCATGGCAAGGGGTTCTCTCACCTGAAGAACGAACAGGAAAATGTGTCTGGAGATAAACATATTTAGGTGCAAAGTGATTGTGAATGTTCAGTAGGCCTGTGGCCCCCTCTCAGGGGGACTGGCAAAGGTGTCCTAAAGCTTGGGGATTGCATCCTGATGCAGGCAGATTGCTGGGATGGCCTGTAATGCCACAGATAAATCATCACCTCCACAGACAAGAGGCAAATCAACCTAAGTTCAGGAGCTGCTGCTAAGGATAGGGCATGTTTGTAAGCATGTGGAGCATTACAGCATCCACACTTGGTGTCTGCCATCTCAGGAGAGGCTGAATCTATTGAATGTTTCCACCTTGCTCCTCAAGCCTTCTTTTCCTGCCCTCAGCCGTTTTCCAAGGAAGGTAACATTTTCCCATAGATGGGAACCTATACACATTGATTTGCTCTTACACTAATAGTGCCATTTATGTATGTAATTTCATTAATTCTGTATTTTCTAGGCTGGTTTACTCATTTGCCGTTAAGCTGGAGCGGTAATTACACATATAACTTCATCTGGAAATTACTCATTTTCACAGTCTTGAGCAGTTACCACTGCATTGCTGGTGTTACCATCCTGTAGTAAACCTATCTGCTGAGCAAACAGGATTCCCAAAAGCTGACAAATGGGACTATAGAAGCCATGGGAATAGTTCTGTTACTCTTGCAGAATGTTAGGATTTGTTAATTTACATAGTATAAAAGCTAGATTTTGTGCCAGAGCTAAAGTGGCAATACTCCTGCACTTCTGTTTAAGATGGAACTTGGAGTTTCCCATCTGGAGCCCTGGGACTCAGTGTTTCATTGTTATCATTTTTTGGGGAAGGATGAAAATAAAAGGGGAGCATTTTTCATATTTTCTTTTGTTCCAAGTGGCTTATGCTGTAGGATTATATATATAATATTACACTCACATTCCTCTTGAGATAGATAGCAAGGTAGGTATCTCAAAGTGAAGCAAACAAGCCTGGTGACATCATTGACAAGAGAAATTCATAGTCACAGAAAGCAAACTTGAGAGGCTTGCATTTTACTTCTCCATGAAACATTGCGGAAAATACTACAAATTTAGTGAATTGGTTATTTCTGTTGGCTGGAAAATTTCAGTTTCTCGTTGTACTTTTTGAATTCCTAAAGAAAACTGGCTGACTTCATGTTCTCCACTCTTAAACGCAGGACTTTCCAGCTAGAGGCTGTTAAATCTCTTGGTATTCTGCCTCAGCTTTACGCCAGTGGGAAACATGATCAGGGTGTGCCATATGAGGCTAACCAATTCACCGCTGCCGGTCCGCAAGGGGTTTTTCTGCTAGAAAAAATACCTACTGAAACCACAGGCCTCTCCTGACTCTTGCACATCGAGTAGGCCATGGGGTCAAAGGCACATACAAGAGGCCAATGCTGACTTCGTATGACAAGTGCAACTGCCTCTTTTTCCAGGAGTTTCAAGAAATTTCAACAAAATAAATGAAAAAATGCTAAGTTTATGTCACAGTTTGACTCGGGGTCGGCAACTGAACCAGCGACAACAATGCTCTCAATCCACTGTCCCCTCCCCCAGGT
>NW_009953218.1:1503233-1539461 GCF_000747805.2 Chaetura pelagica
TAGGGAAAGGACAGAGACTTTC
Organism: Chaetura pelagica; assembly: GCF_000747805.2. Taxonomy (NCBI): domain Eukaryota; kingdom Metazoa; phylum Chordata; class Aves; order Apodiformes; family Apodidae; genus Chaetura; species Chaetura pelagica. Next base: position 1,503,256 of record NW_009953218.1, read on the forward strand.
CAGATTGAGAACTAAACTGAACAACTTCAATTAAGTACTACTAATAAGAAAATAGGTACAATCATATAGAAATGTGTTCAGGAATGTGCAAAACCCTATTGCCTCCCTGCAACCTGAGTGGTGAGCAGTTCTGAAATGTCCTGAAGCGCTGCCAGAGGGGAGAGTCATGAGGGTCAGAGATGCACAAGCTTGGGGACCAATGGTGATGGATGGATGGAGTCCTTCTGGACACCAGCCATGGACAGAAGAGAAGGGAAGAAGAAACAGAAAGGAAGTTGTCTTCTGTGATCTCTGACCTTATACCCAGCTTTCGTAGATACATGAAATAGAATACTTTGGTCAGTTTCACTGTCTGCCTAGTCCACCCTCCCTAAGGGAGAGTTACAGATACAACTCTTCTGCTCTCTGTAGCATCTGAGGCAGCAAAGCAAAGTGACCTTGGTGTCTCAACAGTAACATAAACATTCCAGCATTGTCAGTCCACTAGCTGGAAACCTTGCTGCTAGTTGAAAGAGAGCTCTCTGAAGAAAAAAATAATCGGTAAAAGGAAAATTGGCTTCATCCCAACTCAAACTAGGACAGTCTAGTAGGTCTCACTAGCTTGTGTACACACATTCGTCTCACCAGCTTTTCACTAAAACATGGTATCAATGAGTTTAGAAGAACAATATGAAGCTAATGTGTGGAAAGAAAGAAAGAAAGAAAGAAAGAAAGAAAGAAAGAAAGAAAGAAAGAAAGAAAGAAAGAAAGAAAGAAAGAAAGAAAGAAAGAAAGAAAGAAAGAAAGAAAGAAAGAAAGAAAGAAAGAAAGAAAGAAAGAAAGAAAGAAAGAAAGAAAGAAAGAAAGAAAGAAAGAAAGAAAGAAAGAAAGAAAGAAAGAAAGAAAGAAAGAAAGAAAGAAAGAAAGAAAGAAAGAAAGAAAGAAAGAAAGAAAGAAAGAAAGAAAGAAAGAAAGAAAGAAAGAAAGAAAGAAAGAAAGAAAGAAAGAAAGAAAGAAAGAAAGAAAGAAAGAAAGAAAGAAAGAAAGAAAGAAAGAAAGAAAGAAAGAAAGAAAGAAAGAAAGAAAGAAAGAAAGAAAGAAAGAAAGAAAGAAAGAAAGAAAGAAAGAGGAAGGAAGGAAGGAAGGAAGGAAGGAAGGAAGGAAGGAAGGAAGGAAGGAAGGAAGGAAGGCTGGGAACAGCTACTGCAGTAGAGTATAAGAAGCAGAAGATTTATCTATCATTCAGAAAAGTGGACATTTTCAAAGCAAACCAGTGGTTGCTACCTTATGTGGGTAGGATCATCTCTTCAGATGTATTTTTTGTGAAAATCTGAAGCCAGACTTGCCAACCCTCAAGGAATTCAACTGATAAGACATGAAAAAACATGCAAAGTATGACTGAGGAAATATCAGATAAAGAGAATCTAAGAATGAGTGATAACCATCAACTGAGGTGAGTGAAAATGAAAGCTAAATGAGGAAGGATAAAGCCTTTGAAATTCAGAATGGGTGAAATCAGATCTCACATTTTTTAATTCTGTGTAAGGGCCGGTCTGATATTGCACATTTAGCCTGTGGCACAAAGGCCTTGCTAGATCTTGAATATGGTTACTCTAAATTGTAGCTCTACATGCAAACTCTAGACGTGTGTTTTCAGATTTAACGCTATCAAATTTTGTTAAGTGTGGAGTTGTTGGTGTGGTATGAAATCATTAATTTGTTCCTTTGAGACTTGATAAAGTGCAATGCAAATCACTCATGCACATCAGCCTCCACTGAGTCCTTTTTACATTTGTACAAAATGCTAGAGAAGGGACCACTGAACTCTTCTTATATGCTGTTTTGTGGTCTTCACCAACTTTGGAGGCCAACAGATGGCTATCAGCTCCCACCTCTGCTGACAGACCACCCTGCCATTCTGCTTCAACAGTGATGGATCTTCTGCTTTGCCTACCAAGGACAGGTCCCCCTGCTGTGTTGTTATGTATAGTGTGAACTTCCGAAAGTATTTTCACCTAGTTTATCTTCCCCAGTGAATTTGTCACAGAAGCCTCCTCTCTCCTCCCCAGAAAAAAAAGAAAAAAGTCTTCTCTTCAAGTTAATTATACACAGCGAAGTTTCACCTTGGGATGAAGAAAACAAAGAACCTGCAGCCCAAGAAGACCCTGGAGGCAGCTCTATCCTCACCTAAGCCAGGTTACCATGCCAGTGGATACATCCCTTTATGAATCTGTTGTTTGTAACACACAACTATAGTAACATGCAGCCATAAATTCCTGCTAAGGACCAAGCCAGAGTAGCTCTTTCTCCTATGGTTTCCAGTACAGTCAAGGTGCAGAAAGTGGCCATGAAAAGATGTACATTCCAGGTCACCTGGAGCAGAAAGGCTCCCAGGGCCACACACTGGGGAGGAGAGGTGTTGGGCTGTCCTGCAGCCCCTCATCCTGGCACAGCTGCAAACCATACACTGCCCTTGATGACCAAGAGCCCTTTGATGACATCTAACCGAGGTCATGGGACACTGAGGTGTCACACTCAGCAGCTGGGAGCTTCTGGGAGACGATGAAGGCCACACTACATTCGCATGCAGTCACAGCCTCTACACTAGCCCCAAGGAGGGTGCAGAAGCCCTGCCATCTCCTGGTCCTGGGTCGGCCCTGGCACCCAGCTGGGGATGCTGGGCAGAGGCCACACATGGCTGGTGTGGTGCAAGTGGGGCTGTTATAGCCCTCTCAGCTCTGCGTTTCTAGTCCCATCCCTCACTGCCTCACACCGCTGATCTAGCTGTATGTGGGATGTGTAAACAGATGGTTTTCAAAAGGTCAAGTTGGAAAAATAACCCAAACACATGCAAATACAGCCAAGGAAAAGGTGCTTTGAATGTTTTGCTTGCTTCCTACTTTCTGTCAGCCAGTTCAAAAGGTCTTCAGTGCCTTCACCACGTGACTTTCTGCTATCCTAGGCCACAAGGCACTGCTGTTAAATGCGATCACAGAGTGTTCCCAGGTACCTTCACACTGCAGAAACTATTTCCTCTGAAACTGCTCAGCAGAAATGTGGGGCTATAGAACACCACATACAGAGCTTGTTTCTTCACCCACCCCTGCAACGCCAAGGTGAAGCCCACACATGTGAGTATTGAATCAACACATCCCACACACTTTGACCAAGCATAGCACGAAACACCAAGCAAGGTCAAATGGCAGGTCTTCAAGTCTCTTTACATCAGCCACCCTGAGCATAAACTGAATTGAGGTGGTTGCTGTTCAGATTCAGCCTTCCAGGCAGGTGAGATGCTCAGCTAGCCCAGTGGCTGTAGGGTTCAGTAGCTTCTGCCTCCATCCCAGACCAGCACAATAAGTGTTTATCTTCATCTGCCTGATCATGAATGATCAGCTTGAGGAAAGACTGCTAGCTGAGGAATGAGATTTTGGACATTTCCTGGCTTCTCTAGTCAATGGAGAGCAAAAGGTTCAACAAATTGAATCCTCTTCTTTTCTTGATGGTGAAGATGGGGATGCAGGAAAGCATTTTATATAGAACTGACCAACTAATATGGGTGCTGCTAGCTTTTATGACCTTCCTTCTGCCCTTGGAAAGAAGAAAAAAACTGGATTTCCATCACCAGCATTATTCATTATATGTATCACAGAAGGGACTCACCAGTCACAACTGAAAGACTACAGAATAAGGTTTCAGCTACATGCACTAATACTTACACACACCTTATTCTACCTATAACCAGTGACACCAGCCACTTCTATTTAAGTCATGTAAAATGAACTGCTTTGGCTCTGGGGACTATGCCTCTAGGAGCTGCTCAACTCAATGTGAGATAGCAAGTAGGAAAACATGAAGTTTGGGTTCTTAAGCATAGCTTGGAATGATACACAGAGCAAAAGAGATCTTTTGGAAGTTCCTTCCAAGCTGACTGATCACTAGAAACATCCCCACCAATCAGACCCTGCAGAGTAGCAAGGTTTATCATGGCAGAACAAAATATCTGTAAATATCTTAAAAATGATTAGTTGCCATATGCTTGTCTCATGCTTCATACAAGCTGTGATAGCATAGCAGCCAGTCCAGCTACTGTTATGAAAAAAAGCCCCCACAAATCCAAGTAAATCAAATAATATTTCTTATTTGTTAGAATGAGCTTACTTAGTTTCATTTTGTACTGCGAGCCCACAGAAGGCTTACAGGAAATTTCAGCTGGTAACATGTAAATTTACGGTAATTGTGCATTAGCACCAGATGCAGCTGACCACAAGATGCATGCTTCAGAAAAAAAAGAGTTGTTCAATACTAGCAGGGCAGTAAATGACAGGAAACAAACCTGCCTGAAGCTACCACAGGTTTTTAAGCCTGTGAATCTCAGAAAAAAAACCAAAACAAAATGTGTTCTAATGAAATTCCCACAAGAAAAAAGACATATGGTAGTAGAAGTTAGACTGCAGGGAAAAAAAGGCTTTTGGTTTGCTACCTTATAGTGTACTGCTCTGAGAGACCTATTATTGGCACACAAAGCAAAAAGTTGAGGTAGGCCCCTCCAGCAGGGCAAAGATTTTGGTGCTGCTTCTTTCCCTTCACATAATTTTCTATGTCTAGCATAGTCTGTCTTCTCATGCACCAAGTGCTCAGTATTCTCCTACATGCTCCTCAAATTTATTTCCTTCTTTTTTTTTTTTTTTTTTTTTTTTTTTTTTTTTTTTTCAAAATCATTTTTGTTGGAAAAAACCCGTGGGGCGAAAGACTACAGAATAAGGTTTCAGCTACATGCACTAATACTTACACACACCTTATTCTACCTATAACCAGTGACACCAGCCACTTCTATTTAAGTCATGTAAAATGAACTGCTTTGGCTCTGGGGACTATGCCTCTAGGAGCTGCTCAACTCAATGTGAGATAGCAAGTAGGAAAACATGAAGTTTGGGTTCTTAAGCATAGCTTGGAATGATACACAGAGCAAAAGAGATCTTTTGGAAGTTCCTTCCAAGCTGACTGATCACTAGAAACATCCCCACCAATCAGACCCTGCAGAGTAGCAAGGTTTATCATGGCAGAACAAAATGTCTGTAAATATCTTTAAAATGATTAGTTGCCATATGCTTGTCTCATGCTTCATACAAGCTGTGATAGCATAGCAGCCAGTCCAGCTACTGTTATGAAAAAAAGCCCCCACAAATCCAAGTAAATCAAATAATATTTCTTATTTGTTAGAATGAGCTTACTTAGTTTCATTTTGTACTGCGAGCCCACAGAAGGCTTACAGGAAATTTCAGCTGGTAACATGTAAATTTACGGTAATTGTGCATTAGCACCAGATGCAGCTGACCACAAGATGCATGCTTCAGAAAAAAAAGAGTTGTTCAATACTAGCAGGGCAGTAAATGACAGGAAACAAACCTGCCTGAAGCTACCACAGGTTTTTAAGCCTGTGAATCTCAGAAAAAAAACCAAAACAAAATGTGTTCTAATGAAATTCCCACAAGAAAAAAGACATATGGTAGTAGAAGTTAGACTGCAGGGAAAAAAAGGCTTTTGGTTTGCTACCTTATAGTGTACTGCTCTGAGAGACCTATTATTGGCACACAAAGCAAAAAGTTGAGGTAGGCCCCTCCAGCAGGGCAAAGATTTTGGTGCTGCTTCTTTCCCTTCACATAATTTTCTATGTCTAGCATAGTCTGTCTTCTCATGCACCAAGTGCTCAGTATTCTCCTACATGCTCCTCAAATTTATTTCCTTCTTTTTTTTTTTTTTTTTTTTTAGTTTTTAGTTTTTACAGAACCATTCAGGTTGGAAAAGACCCTTGGGATCATAAAGTCCAACCATCATCCCTACTGTACAAAGTTCTCCCCTAAACCATATCCACCAACACCATATGCCTTAAGCACATCCAGGGATGGTGACTCAACCACCTCCCTGGGCAGCCTATTCCACTGTCTAAACAGTCTTTCTGTGAAAAAAATAATTCCTAATGTCCAGTCTAAATCTCCCCTGCTGCAGCTTGAAGCCATTCCCTCTTGTTCTGTCGCTAATTACCTGTGAGAAGAGACCAGCACCAAACTCTCTACAGTGACCTTTCAGGTAGTTGTAGAGACTGATGAGGTCTCCCCTCAGCCTCCTCTTTCTCGAACTAAATATCTATCCCCAGCTTCTTCAAGCTTTCTTCATAAGATTTATTCTCTGGAACCTTCACCAGCTGAAAAATCATTAAGTCTTCAGCCAAAGGCAACCACAAGATTCCAGAAGCTGCCACAGGAAATCATTGTGGACTACAGGAATCCAGCCCCTCCTAAAAATCCCAACAGCCTGTTTTGGTTACTCACAAAGTCTAGCAATCTATCCCATTGCCTTCTGTGGAAACCAGGATTTCTTGACAGTTATATCTCCACTTTTCCAAGTGGATACCACCTTCTTCAAAGTATTTTTCCACTGGATCTGTGGAAATAGCATAACCTTCATGCACCAAGGAAAACAAAGTCAGGCCTAACTTTGGCAAAACATGAAAATGAATGTTATGATGGTTGTAAGAACCTAACATACAATTAGTTGAGCCATCATATGATGCATATGTAAGATTGAGATGTATAGGGCCTGCAGGAGGTCAGAATGCACCAGAGAATGATACACCATGCAAAAAGCAGGCACTAATTTTTCTAGCTGGATAAGATTGCTCCATTTCAAGATACTCCTGAGGAAAACATAAGAAAATAGTATAAATGTCAAACTAACCACAGCGAACACCTGATCACAGTAACAAGTTTTGTCAACCAAAGGGAATGAGAAGCACTAAGGGCAGCATTTTCTAAAATGACTGAATCTTTTGGGATATACTTCCCTTATTTACAATTTTCTCCTCCTTTGCAAGTGAGCTCAGTGTTCCTGTCTCCTAAATATCTGAAGATATTTAACTGTAAATACCTAAAAGCCCCTAAGTATCCAAAAAAAGCCTTTTGAGGAAGCTCACATACACACACAGAATTGGAATGCAATTACTTTGCTTTTTCAAATAGTTGTAGCAGCAAGTAGGTTTTTTCCTCATTTTTTTACTAGTATGAGGTGGTGCATTGTACTATATAAATAATATTTATGCTTCATTGGAGCAAAGGAGTTCAGCTGCAAATGAGGGATAATTTCTAAATCAAAAGACTAAATCCCTGTGTTCTTTGGCTCCTTTAGATGGGCAACTTAACTGCAGACAGAAAATCTCATCCAATATCTTCATATAGAGTTTCAGGTTACAAGGCAGGAACTCATCTGTCAAAGGGAGAAAAAAAACCCAAGACTTCGTCTCAAGCAACCTTTGTGGCAGCAAGATTGTGTGCTGATTAACCACAAAAAAGCACATATTGCAGCTACTTAGGTTTGCTAAACACTATTAAAGAGACTTATACCTCTTTTAAATCTACTAGGGGCCAACTCGGTATCTCCTGAATTCAGTGACTAGCAATCCCTTTACTTCTGTAAACTTTGAACCAGGCCCAGAATGAAGATGCAACAGGGACATTAAAATAATAAAATGGAAAAGAAATTGACTTCTTATTTGTAAATTTAAAAAGTGTGCTTTCTGTGTCACAGACATGGGGTATAATAAATTCTATGCCCGGACTTAGAAATTGCTTCTCTCCAGTCAAGTAAAGCAATACCTTTTTGGGCAATGTGTTGTTTTTATGTTAGGATATTGCTTTTCTGAGAGAAATATCCTCTCTGGTGAATGAAATGTAAATAAAATCTAACAGCACAAACAGATTTACAGAGAACAAAGCCTGCCAGACAAATCATTATAGAAGCTAGCAGAGTTGTGAGAAGATTGCAAGTGTATTTCTCAGATTATTCCTGGTGTTTTGTAATATTTTTTGCAATCATTCTCCATAATGCCTTAATTCTAGAGGAACATAAAAAGTATACAAATTCATCTCACCAGGACATTGAGTTCCCTTCGTTTACTTTCAAACCTGTCTTAAAACTCCCCAGCTAATTTTACAGCATGCATAAACCACAACAGGCAATAGGAAGTAGTCCAAAAGTGATTGTGAATGATTATAGGCTGGATTAACACTTGCAAGTCTTGCAATTTTGACAGAAAAGCTAAGCATTTGAAACATTTTTCTTTAGGGCAAGGTGTGAAGATTCTTGTAGAGAGTAGAAGAGGTTCATAGTTCATCTCTGAACAAGGAAATTTCGACTGTTCTATTCAAGAAACATAAAAATGTGGTTGATTTTACTGCCAGTTTCTTTCAAGGTGAACCACATAAAAATTCCAAAGACTTCTGACCATTCCTTATCAGGTGCTAAATCTACAGCATCTTACGGGTGGGATTCTCTTTAAACAGACTGCTCAAGGAAATAGAAACTTCTCATTCAGACACTGCCGTTTGCTTTGCCATGTTTCACAGCATTGTACAGGAGATGGCACAGGCTATTACTTCAATTTTAGAAAAGGAAATAGAAAAGGATAAAATAATTGAAAAAAGGCATAGAGGAAAACACAGAACAGGTCAGCAGACTTGCTGAAGTTATCAACATCAAAACTGACAAATAAATATAGAAAACAGCTTTATTAGCCTTCTTCAGCTTTCGTCCTGTTAGATGTCCATATTAATGAAAGTCAAGGTATCCAGCAAAATAGCAGAGGAAAACTTAGTTCAATTTAATTCCTCAGGATACAAGAATAATAAGACTAATAAATAAAGTGGCTTCATACTGTTTTAAAATAAACTTCATTCAGGGAAGAAACTTCTGTGCTGAAATAATAATCCATCCTAGAAGGCCAAGATGGACTCACCTCTGGCATGTGCTGTTACAACCAGTCTTCTGCATAAAGGGTTAAAAGACATTTCTACTGATAGGTAGTCAAATGTTTTGAGAGTGACCCTTTCATTTACTCCAATGCTAGCATTAATTTTTTAACAAATCCTTCTTTTGAAGAACAGGGATTAGAAGCCCTTTCTGATGTAATTTTACCACACCTGTCTTTCCCATTAAAAAATTATATATTGTGATAGCTGTTTCTGGAACTAATGACATTCTTGTCTCTCCTGCTCTTTAGGAATAATCTTTTAATATAACTACATGTAACAACAATTCCTATCCATTTGTTCTTCAGCCAGGACTTTCCTTACCTTAAATAATACTTTTCCCTTCCTGGTGCTCACACACAATGAACAATATACATAGATTGTTATTCTCTGAACGTATTCCCATTTCAATATGTCTTTCTCAGAGTTGCATGTTCAGAACTGTATGTAGCATTCAAGACAAGAGGGCACTATTATTTCCATTTCTCTGGCAATGAGTTGACACCTTGGAGTCGTTGGTATGTGGAGAAGCAGGGGTGTTACTGCAGAAATACAGTATCTGACCCACAACATCCCTGTGGGAATATTGGCATGGCACTTAGAAAAGCTTTTCTTGCTTTTACTTAGTATTTTTAAGAGGCAAAACCCATAAAAAAAGCTACAGTAAAGCACATATGCCACATTTAAGCCAAGCCTGGGGACAAATCTAATATCTATTAATTAGTTTTTTTCTATTGGCACTTTGTGACTCAGCTCTTTTTCTGACAGCCTTGAAAACTAGTTCAAAGGAACCACTGAATGTAAGTAAAATTATTTCCACCCTCATTATTTTAAAGAATTCATAGAAAATTAATTAATTGAATTAATGGAGTGCAGTAGTTATGAGGCTATGAGAAAAAAAAGACCAACGCCAAACAAACAAAACAACCCAAACAACAAAAAACCAAAAAAAGCACCCAGCTTTCTAGCTCCCTCTTTAGGAGCGAAGGGGAAAGCTGGAAATGTACCTCACCAGCTGCATTTACTTTCATTTGCAGCTCTCTGGCTCCTCTGGAAGGAAAACAAGTGGAGGCATGTCTTCTTGCTGCCAGGTGTAATTTATTTGCTTCTGCAACATTTCATAAAGCTCTGGGGGAGATTTTTCTCATATGATTTTATAAAGGGTATCTTAGGAAAGGAGAACACAGACTTAAAAATGAGATTAAGGTAAACTGCTAAAGGCAAGCACACAGGCAAATTCACCTAGAGATGCATGGAAAAGCTTTGAAGGAACTGCTTCAAAGCCATTGAGCCGTGTTCTGCCAGTTCAGAGCCTGGGTGTGCAGAGAGGGCAGAGCACAGGATCCAGCATGGTCGTCCTCCTCTGCCACCCTGGCTACCCTCTGAAAATCCTGGGGCACTGAGCATGGTCAGAGCATCTTAATATCTCCCTTATTCAGGAATTGACCAAAAAGACTTCCTTTGCCTTTCCTGTCTGGGGTCTTCTTAGCAGGAGGTGGTGATTTTGCAAATGAGATGTCAGGAGTGGGCTATGCTGAAAAGCTTGGCTGACCATCAGGCAAGCCTGTTCATGGGCCACTGGTAGCAGATTTTCTGAGCATTTTCCTGTTGGAAAAAAGCCCTCATCTTTGCCATTGTGACAGTTAGGTCGTGGCAGGAGAGTCTCACTACTTGATTGAAGATGTTGCTTCCTTTTGCTACCAGAATGATACAGCCATACAACAAACATCTGAATGACAGAAAGCAGCTAATACATTTCAACCTCTAACGGCCTTAAAATGACAGTGAAATACACTTAGGGGGGATTGCAAGGTGAGCAGCAAGCTAGTGAAGGACATGAGGCAGCCGAGCAGTCTCAGTCCAGGGTTGTCACCAGGTGCCGCAGCTCTGTGAGCGCACAGGCCAGTGTCTGCTGGCGGGTGGCAGGCAGGGATGGGGAGGTGGCAGGGATTACTTAAGGAGACTAAACAAACCCCCCCTCTGGAACAGCAGCTGCTGGTAGGTTTTGTTCCCCGATGCTGGAGAAATGGACCTGAAGATTTAATGTGCTGATTGTGAGGTCTGGATCTGAAGAAATTATTTTTGGAAGCTCCCCATGCTGCTGTGAGTGTGTTAACTAGAAATGGGCACCATAGGCTTTAAATGGACAACACCCTGATTTTCCTTGAAAAAAGGCACATTTGTGTAAAAAATGTGGGGATTACAAAATAATTTCCTTCTGCAACTTTTCTGTGTTGCTCTTCTGTGTATTGTTAAATGCTTTCACTTCTGTTAACAGCAGAGGAAAAAGCAGTAAGGGTTACTAACAGCCACTGAAGACACAAAGGCAGGGTCTTTGATTTCCATAGTAATTCTGCTGGGGTTGAGATTTCTTATTTCTTCTTTACTGTAAAAAAAACCCCACTGCGAAAAGGCTACCCTCTGTTTTTCCCTGTGTGCCCCTTCTTTGCAGAAGTACTTGGGCACAGAAAGAATGAACTCTTAACATAAAATGGGGTGCTTGCTTCCTGTGGTTATGCATTTCTCTTTGTTGAGAAGCCCAGCAAAGTAATTTCTACCTTTGTGGCTGCACCAGGTCATGTACAACTGAGGTGTTTCCTTGAAAACTGCCTTGTGTCAGCTTACTCATCATCTCTTTCACTGAAGATGAATTCCTGCCTCATCATCATAATAAAATTACTCACCATAAATTCAAAGGCTTTGGACTAAAGTTTGCCCACAGATTAGCAGCTTCAGAACAAGTCTTTGCAGAAAGACAGTAGTTTACTGCAAAATGAAAATACTCTGAGGGTTGCTGTCATCATCAATACTGTTATTGTTGTTATTTCTACATGCCTGTAGATGAATTTTCCTTCTTTGCTTTCAATAGGGGTGCCCTGTGGGCAGCACAGCTTTCTAACCTCTTGTACAACCTTTGCTCTGTTGGCACAAAGAAGCATCTCATGTGCAGGAGGCACATTCTTGCCCCAGTTTCACTTCTCTCATGGCTTATTGTACCAAGAAAAACAACAAACCTACACGAAGTCAGCTGAAGTAAATGGCTATTTTTTCTGCTTACTTCAATGGACCTTCTGTGTGGACATGTGAGGTGGGTAAGAACTGGATCTTCTCAGGCAATGGTGCAAGAGCAAAAAGGCTCTCAGGAAATTCCTAATTGCATGAGGGAATACTTTCAGTCTGGCCATGTAACACAGACCCCTGTTTTACTGTAGCCCTGCAGCCCTGTACACACAGTATTCCCAATCCTAGGAACAGGACTTCCTTTGTCTGACCTTGTCTTGACCTGCCTGAACCTTCATTTTCATTTGCTTTATCTGTAACAGCAATTTCTTTCTAAATGGGTGGTCACGTACTCAGCAATTCTTTTTGCCTCAGTTTTCAATGGCAAAGGAGGCCACACCTCTTGACCCCTGCATCTCACTGCAGAGACCAGATGAATGAGGACCCACTCATTTTAAGAAAAGATTAGGTTTGGGACCATTTCAGGAACCTGAACACACACAAATCCACAGGAGTCCATGACATGCATCCCAAGGTCCTAAGGCAAGTGGGAAATGTAGTTGCTAAGCCACTCTTCATCGTATTTGAAAAATCATGGCTCTCAGGTGCAGTCCTCAGTAATTGGAATATCCACAGTTCAGGCTAGTGTGTCAAATAGCAAGGAAGCTGATGATGCAGACGTCACAAGGGTTGTGTCTTTCCTCTCTAAATGCAAAATACCGTGCATCTCTTTTCCATTTCATGTGCAGCACAGTCTAAAAGACAGTAACTGACCAGCATCACCAGATCACAGCATGCACAAGCACTGCTCTTTCTGAACTAGCTTTATTCTCACCATGGGTCTGTCATGAAAATGATGGAGAAAAAAGGCTGTGTAGAAATTTGGGCAGTGAATTGTAACAGAAGCTTTGCAAACTGAGCTGAGATGTCAGAATGTGTGCAAGTTCAAAAGTGTTTCTGTCCCATGGGACATATTCAGTGTTCACTTCAACCTCTATTCCCATACAACCATTCCCAAACTCAAAAAAGGGAAACATCACACACATTCCTTAAAAGGGGTTGAAAAGAAGAACCCTGGGAAATACCCACAAGCCCAAACTCTGTAACCAATTTAAACCACAGAACAGATGCTCCTGGAAGGTATTTCAAGGCATAGTGACAAAGACCACAAAAATGGTAGGAGATTCTGTAACATCTGTCCTAAGAAGAAAGCTAAGCAAGTTGAGGTGGTTCAGCCTGGAGAAGAGAAGGATTCAGGAAGACCATGTTGTGGCATTTCAGTATATAAAGGGGCCTTACAAAAAAGACAGAGAAATACTTTATACTAGGGCTTCTAGTGGCAGAGCATGGATAACTACAAGAAGGTATATTTAGATTGCATGTAAGGAAGAAATTCTTTACTGCGAGGGTGGTGAGACTGGAACAAGTTGTCCGGAGAAGCTGTGGATGCCCCCTCCCTGGAAGTGTTCAAGGCCAGGTTGGATGGGGTTTTGAGCAACCCCATCTAGTGAAAGGTATCCCTGCCCAAGGCAGGAGATTTGGACTAGATGATCTTTAAATGTCCCTTCCAGTGCAACCATTGTAGGATGCTTTGATTTCTGTGTGAAATTTGTTTTAATTTGCTTATCTTCAGATGATAAAACAATCATTTTATATACAGAGAGTACTTAAAGGTAGTAATTACACAGAGTTCTTTTGTGAAGAATGAGGCATTTGTGGCTTACATAATTATGTCATGTGGAGAAACACAGACCTGGTATGACCTGTGAGTTGTGGGGAAGTGAGGACATAGGACAAGGTGATGAGGAGTTCAGAACTGGGAAATAACACCACTGTTGCAAACAACTTACTAATGGTCAGATAAAGAAATGCAGACCTGGAGCTGGACAAAACTGGCTTTAGGCACAATTAGGACAAGAACAACAGCAAAAGGCATCAAACGTGTAAAACACACTGTGTGTAATAAAGTCAGATTAAATGTGGACTTGCAGTCCCGTGAAGAAAGAGCAATAGAATAGAATACAAAAATTACTCCAAGCAGATCCTAGAGTGAGGAAGAATAAGCCATTGACAGTAAGACCAAATTTCTCCCTGCAGCAGACCTGGACTGTATATGACTTACCATATCCTTTCCCATCCCCTGGACTGAAGCCATCAACACTAAGATCCTTTAAGACTTTTCCTCTCTTTTCCCATAATATCTGTCCTAATAGTGATACCTTGAGTATGCTGTTAACATTTCAATTACACTATTATGATTTCTCATCTTTACACATTAAATGAATTTCCTGTTTGCCTATAACAAACTTTTAAAATTAACAGAACCACTACTGCAGCCTGGCAGTGTTGTTGCATGTGGATGCTGCTAGAGCCTGCGCTAATTCCTCGTTATTTCAGTTACCCTCTAGTTAGGTTGGGGCCTAATCTAGAAGTAACATGATTTGATGCACTAATGTTGCCCATTACAAATAGTGCAGAAGAAGAAATACTTGGCGTAGGAGTCCTTAAATCTTTCAGAAATGGTGGACAGGTGTGTGGGTAAGGTATAAGATGGCCCATGGAAAGTAAGCTGGACCTGAAAGGAGAGACATGTTAACACTTCACAGTGATTACCGGATAAAATTATATCTGACAGCAAATAGTGCTTAGGTAGTGACTTCAATATAAACTGCTGACAACTCTTTCGGAACCAAGGATGTATAATCTTGGAAGAAATCTAATGATTGCACCTAAGAGGTACTTTTCAGTGTAGACCACCTTTCGGAGGGACTTCTATTTTTGAAATTAACTCCTAAGCACTGCTCTGGTTATTTTTAAGGTCAAGATACCAAAAACATTGCAAACTCAACTTTGAGCTGCTAAAAGCAAGTGGCAGATGTGTTTTTCCGTATCTGGAACATATGACTCAAATCATTATTACCTGCTTCTGAATAAGAGGAAAAGGAGATTGCTTGGTTGCTATTTTTCACTTTTTCATCAAAACCCCCTGTTGGGGTGTGGGTTGGTCTGTGCAGCTCTCTTCTCCCATTGCTTCACTGAGGCAGGGCTAGGGACAGCAGCACCCATGGACCCACATCATGCTCCGTGCAAAAACACAGTTCCAGGAAGGATACAGGGAGCCAGGGAACTGACAGCAGCCTCCATGGTCAGTCCCAGGCAGTGAGATGATTGTGCTGGATGGGCACTCATACTTTTACCCCCCCAGTCTTGACATGATTTGGTCTGGCCCATCTCCTTGTGTCAGCCCAGGGCAATCCTCATGCAAGGAACAGCCAGGAAAGCTGTCAGACTTCCCAGCAATACCAGACTACAGAACTGCTTTCAGTCTTTTTTTTTTGTTGTTGCTGCATCACTGAAGGCATATCACACATACATAACAACAAGATAATGAATCATCACAGCTGCTCTGTGATGTAGATAAAAGGTGAGTTTCCCCTGTATCTTACAGATTGGAATTTGAGGCCAAGAGACTTTATGATAATTTTGGCTGCTGAGTTTGGAGTGACCTTACCTCTGGATTACAAAGTTCTATCCAGTAGCTTCTTACATGTTTGAACCCCCCTCTCCCTAAGTGTAGCTGTAAATCTGTGCCAATAGGGATGAGTGGTGCTTCCACAGATTGCCCCACCAAACATCAAGTTCAGCACATATGAAAAGGAGAAACACAACTAGTGACCAACTGTGACAAATTTGGTGTAAGTGACGTGCAAAATCACACAGAAAACTCTCCAGCAAAGATGCAGGAGGATAAAACCTTGTGCACTGTGATGCCTTTTATCTGATGAATGCAAAATTATTTTTTTCTTTTATTTTTTCTCCAAGCTCACAAATCCCCCAGTTACCTTCTTGTTTCTGTATCGAGATGGAGCTCCTGTGTCCGTACATCTCCTTTCCTACACAATCCTGATTAACCTCAAATAAGTTCCTTAATGTAGTCAAAGGGAAAAGACATACACAACCCTATACTGGGTACTTGCTAACCTTTGATTTTATGGTGTTAAATGTGTGCTTTTAACCAGTTATCTTAAAAAGGATGTATTTTTCTTGCATTTTATGCAGTTTATGAAAAAGAAAGCTCCTGTTTCCCCTCTCCAGTCAGCCTTTCTTCACCAAACCTTAGTGCTTCCCACAGTTCCTGGCAGCCTCAGGCTTCATGCACAATTAACTCCTTCTCTTTCTAGTTTCCTCCTTGCACAACAGTTCTGATATTCTCTTCTACCTGCCCTCTCCTTGCTGTACATCTGGTGGCTTTGGCTCTCATTTCCCACCTCACTGTACTGCTCATCCAGTTACTCTTTCTCTCTCCCCTGTTCCAGCTTTTGCTTCTTCTGCTTCCACTCTGCTGAATCAGCCACCTTAGCTCATGGAAAACTTCATTTTGGTGGTGAAAAGCTGAGTTTTCAGAAACAGAAGTCATTTTGAATCAGAGCAGAAAGCCAAGCAGATGACAATGCTGACTAAATAGAAGGCCACACATTTCAGTGGTGCCCCTGCTGCTGTTCCCAATATAAACTTCATCCCTGGTTGGCTGGAGCAGAGCTGGTGAAAAGGATCTTGTCAAGCTAGAATAGTCTACTCGATTTTATCAATCTTGAGAAACAAGGAAACAAAAAAGAGAAAAATTACTTTCATTCATAATTTACTATCATTTCTGGAATCCCCAGCACCATATGAATCTGATGGGTGGTTTTTCAGAGATAGAATCAGTCTCGTGCCCAGGGTGCTTGGAAGTGGAGTAGGTTGCAGTCTGTAAGACTGGGGAGCAGAGCAACCTGCAGGGAACCTCACTCAGTTGCTACATATGAGGGGACAGCATGGGAGCAGTGGGTGGCAGTGAAGCTGGTTGATTTTTGGTGGACATCTCACAGATCCTGTTGGAAAATCCGCTGAGTTCCCCTGCAAATTTGTGGAAGACAAATTGTTCTGCAAAACAATTTAACTTGAATATTTGAAACATTTCTGCCAAAACTCCTTGTTTCTCTAGTCTGTTTCCAACAAACTCAAGAGTTTCAGCTGGGGGAACTTTTAGTACTGAGCTTCATTCTAGCTTGGGGGAGCTGGAAAAAGCCCTTACAGGGAATATCCTGCCACTGATTTTTGAACCATAACCAGGAGAAACCCTCCTCACTGCACCGTGAGGATGGCACACCTCCAGTCCCACCACCTGCAAAAGCTCTGAGAAGGTACACTTATGGCTTGCCGAGAGCTAGAAGGACTAAGAAGTTGCAGAGCTCTCCATTTGGAGAAAGGCCCATCAGATCTTTTGTCTAATGAAAATGAAAATTTCCTGAAGTAGAAGCAAACTGCTCTTTCGTGACTATTTGTAAACCACATTTTCTTGAACAGGAGAAAAGACTCCTGACACAAAGTCAACCCACTACTAGGTTACATCTGTCAGAAAGCTCAGCAGGTTCTTTTAACAGTAGCAGAGCAATGCAATTTTTTTCCCTAGCATTTTCTTGGAAGTTATTAAATAGTTTTTGGGGAAACAAAAAAACCAAACAAACAACAAACCAAAAACCAAAGAAACAAAACAAAAACACAACCCTGGCTGGGATTTCTTGCATAAAAAATCTGAACGGTTGAAGTCTAAAAGGACTATTAACTATTAAAAAGATATTCCATTGGGAAGAGTCCAGCAGTGTAAACATTACAAAGTACAACTTGCTCTGCCTTAAGTGTAACACCTTTGTCGCATGTGTGATTCCTGCTTTTTTAAATGGAAAAATGTAAAGAGGTTTTAATAATATTCCTTTTCTGGGAACTGGAACTTCATGGCAACTATCCTGTTTGGCATAAAGCTGACTTTTTTGTTCAAATGCAACATAAGAATCTAGAAACTGCCAATATTACATTTCTATAAATGGTAAGAAAGTAAGAACAAGGCACCTAACAATAGCTGTTCTCTGGTTCCTGAAGAAGTAAAGTTTTCTAACCTTTATTTAGGTTCTGCTTGATACGCAGTTTCTTAAGTTCTGGGGATTTTTGAGCAGGTTACTATGAGTATGTGTGTGTACATGAGGCAAAGACAACAACTTTGGTAGAAAAGGTGTGAAATACGTTAAAACTTATAATATACACTTGGTTCAAATATTGGGTTCAAAAGTTGGGTTCAAATATTGGGTTAAAGTTAAGCTTTGTCACTTGGTAGATTTTGGCATTCTAAAATATAGATTGCAAAGTTTTGGTAGTAGTAGAAGGCAAAGTCTCTTAAATAGGAAACATTGGATCCCGAGATGACTAATATTGCAAACTACAGTGCGATGTTTCCCAACACTCATTTTCGTTTTCCATTTTGCGTGTATGGTTTGTCCATGTGCTGTCATTTTCAGTATGTTCCTTTCTTTAAGATTTATCTCAGTTTTGCATGCCAGTTACAAAACGTTTTGAAGTGCTAGACATTATTTGCATCTACACATGATGCAAATCTTCAAAAACACCATTGTACCCAGAACAGTGTAAAACATTTCGCTTTCACAAATACATAATAAATGGTTATAACCAAAACTCATGTTACATCCAATATCTTAAAATAACCTTTTCTCTATTCTCTCTTCAAGCATTTACAAGATCCATGGGAATCCCAGTCAGAAACTGAGTGTGGCCAATGCCTTCCCATGGGGGGGTGGCTTGTACCACTGTCGTGTTTAGGTTTGCCCACAGACCAGGAAACTTTGTGAGCCCAAAGAGATGTACGGAGCTGTTTTCACTGGGGCAAACTGGAGATGTGATGAGCCAAAACTACCTATTGCATCACCGATCAGAAATGATGGGCTGTAAAGCACTAATGAGGGCCATTCTCAGCCGCTTCCCCCATGTATGGAGGAGGAAGGTTCCTTCACAGTTCGGTTGATGCCCAAGATAGGGACACTGGAGCTGCGGGGGAGGAGCCAGCACCACACTCAGCCAGCGCAACCTCAGGTTGCAGGGGCTGCATTTGAGGGCAGGGTTTGCCCGAGAAGGAGAGACTAAAAACCTGAATCACACTTGTGAGCCTCAGTTTACTCAGTAAAAAGGCAGAATCTATCTCATTTGGAGAAAAACATCTAAGTGACCTGTCCAAATATCTCAAACATTTTTTCCTTATCCTAGTGGCCATGTTGAGCCTCATGCAGGAGCGAGGGGCAGGTGTTCGCCTTCCGCACCTACCCATGCCCTGAGCTCGTTGTTAACTGAGGTCACTTGTGTTTTTCTTCCTTGCCCTTCCTGGATTACAGATTATAGGACTCAGTGATTATCTGATATGGAAAAGGTATTCTTTCTTCTTCTCATTTCCTGTTCCAAGGAAATAAAAATCACCCTGACATCATACCAGTAACCGTGTGAATATAAACCAGAGGCAAAACACTTCCTGGAACATTTTCCCCCTTAAAAAAGTATCTCTGTTTGTGCAAGATAAGGTATCAGGCAGCTATTTCATATGCTGCTGTTAGTCAGATATTAATAGCATAATGACTGCTGAAGTCCAGTCTCTCTTCCTGTAGCTGCTGTTTCCCTCCAAAAGCTTGGCGTCCTTGGAAGAATCATTTTGGAGATGGGTCTGAAATAAAGAGAGTCAGCATTTTTTTTGCTCAGAATAAAGGACTGACCTCTGGCTACTGTAGCATTTTTATGATTCTGTCGTACATAGCAATGCTATTTATCATAGAATCATAGAACTATTCAGGTTGGAAAAGACTCTTGGGATCACTGAGTCCAACGATCATCCCTACTGTACAAAGTTCTCCCCCCTAAACCATATTCACCAACACCACATTCAAACTACCCTTAAACACATCCAGGGATGGTGACTCAACCACCTCACTGGGCAGCCTATTCCAGTGTCCAACCGCTCTTTCTGTGAATTTTTTTTTCCTAATGTCCAGTCTAAACCTCCCCTGTTGCAGCTTGAAGCCATTCTTCCCTCTTGTTCTGCCGCTAATTACCTGTGAGAAGAGACCAGCACCAAACTCTCTACAATGTCTTTTCAGGTAGTTGTAGAGACTGATGAGGTCTCCCCTCAGCCTCCTCTTCCTCAAACTAAACATTGCCAGCTCCTTCAAGTGTTCTTTGTAATATTTATTCTCTAGGCCCTTTGCCAGCTTCGTTGCCCTCCTCTGTCCTCGCTCCAGCACCTCGGTATCTCTCTTGAACTGATGTGCCCAAAACTGGACACAACACTCCAGGTTTTGCCTCACCAGTGCTGAGTACAGGGGGACAATCACCTCCCCACTTCTGCTGGTCACACTATTTCAAATACAAGCCAGGACGCCATTGGTTTTCTTGGCCACCTGGGCACACTGCTGGCTCATATTCAGCTGCTTGTCAATTAGAACCCCCAGGTCTTTTTCTGCCAGACACTTTCCAGCCACACTTCCCCAAGCCTGTAGTGTTGCCTGGGGTTGTTGTGGCCCAAGTGCAGGACCCAGCACTTGGTTTTGTTGAAGCTCAGACCATCAACATCAGCCCAATGATCCAATCTATCCAAGTCTCTCTGTAGAGCCACCCCCATCCTCATGCAGATCAACACTCCTGCCTGGCTTGGTGTCATCTGCAAACTTCCTGATAATACACTCTATGTCCTTATCAAGATCATCAATAAAGATGTTAAACAGAAACAGTCCCAACACTGAGCCCTGAGGAACAGCACTTGTGACTGGCCCCAGATGGATTTGACTCCATTAACCACCACTCTTTAGGCTCGACTGTCCAGCCAGTGCTTGATCCAACAGATCATATGTTCATCCAGGCCATGAGCAGCCAGTTTCTTTTATGAGAGTTCTGTGGGAAATTGTGTCAAATGCTTTTTGGAGGTCCAGATAGACAATATCCACAGCCTTTTCCTTGTCCAATAGTCAGGTCATCAGGTTATCGTATTAATGCATTATGCAATTAAATTTATGATGCCTACATTGCAAAGATGACCCCACAACACTTTGCCATAAGGCTTTTTGGTTTATAGTCTTTCAGTTCTTGCCAGACTTCACTTTCTGATCTGGATTTTTTAATTAGAGACACCAGGCCCAGACTGGATTTCTTTGCTTTCATTATCTTGTCTTAAGAATAGAGATTTCAGCAAAATGTTGATTGGACATGTTGTTTTGCCTCTGTTAGAAAATCTTTAACAATCTCAGTGAAAACCACCAGTAAGTCCACAATTTGGAGCTGGGATACAACTGAAGGGCTGCTCATCCACCTGGTGAGCTCACTGTCCCTAGCTAGCAAGTGGCCTGCAGAGATGGCTGGACGAGCACAAAGGGCCATATGCCCCTCTGACCAGATGCTGGCTTCCTGCATTTGAGGTGGTCCTGTGCTGTCAGAAAGTCACTGTGGAGCCTATAAACAAGGTGTCTGCCTTGTGTCCCATGCAAAAGATAGCAGTCAGCAACTGCCCTGGGTTTAAATATGTATTAATTTAATTATCTTCATATTCTTTTCTTATGCACAAGTAAAAGCCCACAAAGAAGTTAGGAACAGTGTTTTTAGAGCAGAAGTAAAGTGTTGTAAGGCTATATGAAGCACCAGAGAGACTACTGAGCACCTCTCATCTGTGGTGCTTTTCTCCAACATTTTCATGACAGATCCATTTGGAAGTGAGAATAAAGCTAGTTCAGAAAGAGCAGTACTTGTGCGTGCTGTGATCTGGTGATGCTGGTCAGTGTGCCGCACATTAAATGGAAAAGATGCATTTAGAGAGGAAATACACATCCCTTGTGATGTCTGTATCATCAGCTTCCTTGCTATTTGACACACTAGCCTGGATTTTGGAATATTAATTTGTGGTGCCATTTCTATTTCACCCCTTCAGTCTTTTCCATATATATACAGTAACAACCAAAACAAGAAAAAAAAAAAAAAAAAAGCCTAATTCTCTATGACAAATAAAGGGACTGATACTGCCCTACGTGACAAAAAGTTAGTCAGTCATTTCAGTGGAAACAGTCATGGGCTTACTATGAAGAATTCCTAGAGGCTTAATAATAAAGTCCTTTTAAGCAAAAAAAGTAAAAAAGCTATGATCTGTCATATCAAAACAGAGCAAGACTTTCTAAGCCATGAAGAAGCACAGCACAACCTGTTTCATTTCTTGTTGAAAACTGTAGAATCATAGAATCATCATAGAATGGATAGGGTTGGAAGGGACCTTAGAGATCATCTAGTTCCAATCCCTTTCACGGGCAGGGACACCTTCCACTAGATCATGTTGCTCAGAGTCCCATCCAACCTGGGCTTGAACATGGATTTTCAAACCAATACAGGGTTTTCAGGTCTTCCTAAGGGATGGGGCTGGGTCAACCTGAGATCACATTTTAACAAACAGAAAACCTGAGTCCTTTACAGAGTGCTGGGATGTTGAAGTAAAAAAAAACAACACCAAAACCAAAACAGGTGTATGGACCCAGTAGGATGTGAATCATTCTTGACACCTTGCACTCAAAGGTCTTTCCTCTTTGCCCCTGCCAGTGTGAGCTTCCTCCTGTCCCTACCCTGCCATGTCCCAGAATTCCTCTTCAGGGTGACCAGCCCTGCTTTCAGTGCTGAGAAACCCAGAGCCAGGTGTAGGCAGAGCAGTGTTGAGACATTTGTTGCCAGCCAAGCAGCTGGGTAGCTGGAAATATACACAGAGGGTCTGGGAGTGGGAACAGCCCATAGAAAAGCAATGTTTGCATTTTTAATTTAAAAAAATTGGAAACTTTCCCATTTGTTGAGAACACAGTTACTATATTTTACCCAGGATGAGTTACCAGATACCATAACAAGTGGTGCATTAGACCCTGTGCTAGATTGAGAATACCTTATCTTTCTGGCTAGACTTTGGGAAGCAAGTTTTCCTGTCCCAAAAGTAGTGAAATAGCACAATCATTTGGCCAAACAGAACATTCTAGGAGGAAGGAGGATTGATTTTTCTTTAGTTTGAAAAACACCCTTATTTGTGTTAGATTAATAAAGATATTAATAAATCTATATAAGTGTATATACATATTATATTGATAATGTATATTAAATAATTCATACTAATCTGTTTCTTCGCAGGAAAAAAGCAGATGACTGTTTTTCATAGTGATAGCAGTAACTGTGTATGAGGATGAGTTAAAATATTAGAGGGGTTTGAAACTGCTATAAAATTTGCAACCTGAAAAAATAATTTGAGAAGTTAGGGCTTACTGATTCATGCTTTCCTTATTCATACCATGTTTCACTGAAAACAGAAAATGAAATCAATCTCACTTAGTACATCTAACACATAGTCTGGAATACTATTTTTTCAATGTAATTATCTAATATCTGTGGTTACAGCTATAATTTGTAATTTACCTCCTTCTGTATTCTTATTAGTAACTTGTGACTTTCTTGATGTTTCTGTGTTGCTTAGAACTTACAAAGCTTTATCTTCTATGAATCTATGAAATCACTGTGCTCCACTGCATTGTTGCTTGTGAATGCTCTTTGTGAACAGTAAAAGAGAAAGCTCTGCTAGAAGAACAGCCCAGAGTTTACCACTATCTGTAGAGCTCTCTGCTGCTTTCTTGCTATCTAAATAGACCTCTCTGGTAGGGGGAGATCTTAAAGGTAGTGTGCTATGGCCTAAATCAGGCTCTTTCTCTTTCTGAAATCCTTTTTTCTCCGTATACTGCATGTTTTCCAGCTTTCATCACAAGGGAAGGAGAGCTCTCACAACTAAGTGTCCACCATGCAACTAAGAGTCTTCATCTGCCCAGCATCCTTCCTCTGCCTCACTTGATCTGTGACATGTGGGTAGGAAGACTAAAATGGGGTGCCACCTAAATAAAATTATAATTTTATATAACCAGAATGGAGGCAAATGACAGCTAAGCGAGTGTCCTGAGCTGTAGTGTTTTCTATGCTTGGCACCCTGGCTTTATTAAAAGGTAACATTCTTTTCATTTGATATTTGCAGTTTCCCAGGAATTTAAGAAAATAAGTGTATTTTAAGAAATCCCAAACTCAAGAGTAGCTCTTACACCACCCCAAAAGCTCTTAAGAGATGAGCTGAGCAGAGTTACAGCCTCTGGATACTGACACACACCACTGCCACATGAATCAATCCTCATGAAGGCTGGCCAGAAAACAGAGATTTCACGTCACAAAAACCTGAAGGCCATGGGAAATCTGCTTTTCTCTGGCTTCAGAATGGAAACCAGACTTTTTGATGTACTTCAACAAAACTTCTAGCAATGATCTAAACACCTTGTCTTTCCCATCAGAGCAACAATAGCACAATGAAATACTTGTGGGGGAAAGAACATAAGAAATGAAGAGGTAGAAGGAGAATTCAGGTATAAAACAGTTGATGAAGTAATTTTTTGTTCTGAGATGCTTTGATTCTGTTGCAAGATGAATGAGAAATAACTTCGATGCCTAAACCAACAAATTATAAAACGTATTAAAATGTTACAATATAAAACATAATGCCATGACACGGGTGTGAATATTATGTTGGCTTTCCAATTTGTCAACAAGTTGTGTGGTAGCCATTCTCTGGGGAAACATGCTGTAGAAGTTTCCCTGCAACCCATGGCGAGATGGCAGCTGTCCCCCCGCACTCATGGAGGAACGTGGTGGAACATTCCCTGAAGGCACCAGCAGGGGTGAACTTGGCCAGTGGACTTGGATTCTGTGGCCAGAGAATTTGCTGCCAGTGGACTCTGATTGCACAGCTTTGGAAGACCCCGGTGCCAGGGGAGTTTGTTTCCGAAGGAGCCCCTGACTCTGTGGGAAGCCCAGGCTGGAGCAGCTCCGGACCTCGTGGGAAGGACTCATGAAGGAGAGGTTGGTGGAGGACTCTCTCTCATGGGAGTGACCCCGTGAGGAAGCAGGGAAGGACTGTAAGGAATCCTTCTTCCTGAGGAGGATGGCGCGGCAAGAACCACCAGCTTGTGAACTGACTCTAAACCCCATCCCCTGTTCCCTTGTGCTGCTGGGGGGAAGGAGGGAGAGAAACCGGGAACAAAGTTATTTGGACCCAGGAAGAAGGGAGGGGTGGGGTAACATATGCAAGTCCTGCTCTGTGTGCTGTGTCTGTCCTGTGTGTGTTTGATTAGTGTGAAATTATTATTATTTTTTCCCCAAGTTGAGTCTGTTTTGCCCAGGACCTTAATCAGTGAAGAACCCTCCTTGTCCTTTGTCTTGACCCACGAGCTTTGTCCTCCTCATCCCAGGGTGTGTGAGGGTAGGAGTTGAGTGAGGGGCCATGGGGCTGTTTTTTTTTTTATTGTTGTGTTTGGCCCAAGCCACAACATGTCTATAACACAAAACATCTTTCAGAGGTGACCTCTTGCTTCAGGAAATGCTGCCCAGCTGAAATAAACTGTCAGCTAAGTAAAATCTTAATATTGATTTTCCATTAAGCTATGGAGAAAAATACATGGAGGAGTTTTCAGACATTGACTCAAACAGATTACTTGGATTCATTATAATGCATTGTAAGAGAGTATTTTTTTATATTTTTATTTTTAATAGACAAGGTAAAAGACTTGAATTAGTCAATGTCCAAGAACTTCTTGTCTCTCCTACCTTGGAAAACTGGATTAGGGATCTGTGACCACATCCTCTGGTGAGAGAGAAATTTCTTCACCAGAATTTACACCCAATTCCAGGCACAGTGTGGTAGTGTCCAAAACAGTACCCCTTATAACTTCTCTACCCTGGTGCTGAAGTGAAGATGCCTGAGGCATATGTGCCACTGCAGCTCCACTGCATCTATCCTTGTTTCTCTGAAGGACTGTCTGGTCCCACCCAGCATGTGCTGCAGCCCCATGACAGAGACTAATGTTTACCATCCCAATGCAGGACAGCACTGCACATATGCAGGGGATGTGGAAAGCTTGTTGTCCCTCTGCAGCTTCCTCAGAGCAAGGGCCCCTGAGCTTAACAGATCTGGAGTTTTGAAGAGACAGTTATTATTTGCCTGATATTTTGGGAGGCAGAAGTTAATAATCTCTCTGCAGCCTGCCCGGATTCACTGAAGGAGAGAGGGAGTGAGGGAGGGAGGAAGGAAAAGCTCTCACAAGAGTGGTATTTGAAGGGAGAAGGAGGAAGAAAAAGTTAAAATTTCTTCTTTCAACCAAAAAGTCAGGCAGGTGGAAAGTGTCCTGGATAAGCTGTTTATTGCACACAGATGGCCACAGGTTTGGTTTAAGGGTTAGCAAACAGAAGTGTCATATTTGTTATGAATATACTGGCAAATGAAAGTCTAATAACACCAGCCAAGGTTGTCAAGAGTGAAATCTCACTCCTCCTCAGGTGTGGTACCACAAGAAAAATGTACTGTACCTAGGTAGAAGGGGAGCAAAGGAAAATAGTGAAAAACAAAACCTTTGTGTGGTGATTGATACAAGCCAAATTCACCTGAGAAGGAGCAGCCAAGTTCAGCTTCATAAAACCAGGAGAAGATGATGAGAATTTTTTTCCTTTTTGACATAAATTCACAAGGCAATGTGGACTATTTCAGGCTTTTGCTCTCTGAGAGTCTTACAACCAGCTGCAAAGGACTGTGCCCACACCTCCTGCTTAAACAGTTTCCACCTTGTCTTTGCCAGAAGCTGTCAAAAGATAAAACTCATAAAAAAGGCACCTTTGTCAACAAAATAAAATTTAAAAACTTGGCAGTTAAGCAGTCTTGTCATAGATAAGTGTGTGTGTGTGTATACATACAGATGTGTACATACACACACACACATATCTGCATTAAGAACCACATGTGCAAACAGCACAGCACACTAAGCATATTTTAAAATCCCTAGCCCATATATTTCTGTGTTTTTTAGCAAGTGCAAGTTGACTCCATCATGCCCTCACCCTGTCACAGGAAAGTGACTGCTGGAGGGAGCTGGTCTGATCCTGCCAGTAGTACAGCTGAGCTGGGGGGTGAGGAAGCTGAGCTTGGGGAGTGCCATCACCCAGAGATGTGGGGAGGAGATGGAGGTGGGTTGTGAGGGGACAGAGGAGGGGTGCACCCATGCAGCTAATCAGGTTAGGGCCCCACAGTGAGGAGGCATTAGATGCCCCCTTTGTTCCCTCATCCCAAGGCAAGCTTGAGTTGTTGCATGTCCTGGAAGGGCTCCAAGAGCTGCAATGGGAACTGCCTGAGTTGTCTTAAGGCTTTTCCAATTTGAAGATTAAATACATTTGAAGATTAATCCAGAAGCTCTGTATTACACATCCAGAAGCTCTGCACAACAAAGCCACAACTGCAAAGTTACAGACTTTGCACCTTTGCAAAACATTCCTCTCTTGCAGTAAGAAATAACATTTCTATTTTGGGCTCCTAAACCATATGAAAGTTTCAAAATAGCATCATAGTTAAATGCATCTAGTAGGAATTAAAAAGAAAAACAGAGCAGGCATAAACATAGAAACTAATACAAGCGCTGACAGCTTCATGCTTTAGGTTTGCTAACATACCATAAAAAAGGAGAGGATATGAAAACAAAGTAGTGCTTGAATGCTGCTGAGAGGTCAAGTTATTACAGATTGGATTTCATTTAATACAGCAAAAGTCAACAATCCACATCAGATTATTCAGAGGAGTATACTGTTCTTACCTTCCAAAACCTGCTGATTACAGACACACCTCACCCTCTGTTGTTTTAGTTGGGAGACCCACAGGAAAGTGTCTTATGCCTCTATGATTAGAACTAAGCTTTCAGAAATTAGTAAGCAGTTACTTTTGATCTAATACCAGTACGTATTTGCTTGCAGTCTTATCTCACTAAGGAGATTTGTATCTTGAAACTGCATTTGGACCTTACTTTAGAAGAACTTTTTTAGTCTACTGCAGACTTTACAGAAAAGCTTCTCATTCTATCCAGATGCAAAATGAGGTTTCAAATTGCATTACTATGGTAGATGAGAGATAAGACATTCTTGCTCATAATGACATGTTCTGTCTTTAGTAGCTATGGAAAGGGAAGATACAACTAGGACTAAGCAAACTTCCTAATTCAATGGAGGGTACAGTTAGTCTATAGCTATCATTGACCTCAGGAAAGCAACCAATCAAGTCTTCTAATAGTAAAGTTTCAGAATTAAGTGACACATAATGGCATCTAGAAAAATTGATTAATACCAAGCAGCAACCAACTGTTTTAAATTTTCAGAGAAGATGTCTATTGTGTTCAAAAGGGGCTTGCCAGTTCTTCCTGCTCTTTTCAAGTATGGGCCTGACCATAATCAACAAGATTTAAAACTTGTTTCTTTTAGAAACTCTTCCAGACCCCTCAAAGACTTTAGAAGGGAGTTGAAAGAGAGATAATCTGCAGAGGGTATTGTTCTCTGGGGGAGCAAATCCTGTCCCCACAAAATAAATCCTCTGAGATTCCTCATCTCATCCAATGTCCCCTTCCATGTCCTTTCAGTCTTCAGAGCCATGACCCACATCTACTGTGACCACTTAGAAGTAAGTAGCACATGAAGTGACTCTTTCTTTAATGTCTTAAACAAAGACAACCAAAACAATCTGTTGCTGCCTCACCTTCTTACCATTGCCAGCATAGCTCAGACACAGAATTATTGTTAGTTAACATCTGACCCACACTGGAAATGACCCAAAGATGCTGTTGTTTCTTTAAAGGGTTGTGTCTTGTGACCAGTCACAGGTATATCTCATTTTGGGAGTCACTTGCATTAACTAAAGCACTTTGTTGGCTAAAGCTGTCTATAAGCATAACTTTGAAGTTGACTTATGTGAAATAAAGATCTAAATAACCACTTTCTTTTGCTAACTACATTAGAGACTCATGTAGGTCTGAAAAGAGAGTTTACCCATGAAGTAGAAAACTGCTCAAATGCCACCTGCTTTAGAGAGACATTTGCTCTCATGGTCTGAGTGACATATAGATAACACCTGATTAAACTCTAGAATTAAACCACCTGCATTTTCAGCATTGCTACGTTTAAGGAAATACAGCACATATGGTTGAGTGGCTTAATCTTCGCTGCTACTTTGAGAACAAACCACAAAAAGGATTGTTTTATAGTGGCTTTTTAAAAGCAGTATAATTTCTTAGTAACCAATTTTCAAATGCTGAACCACAACCCACAGTTAATCAAACTGGGTCAAGTATAATAATTTTTTTTTTTAGACAACAAATAACAATGCTTCACCTCAGCAAACCATGTCCTGTGTTAAGTACATTATCTGTCTCTCCCATCTGTCTCAGGGTTTTATCCTCCAACCAATCGTGATGGTATCTGAATACCTTCAGAGTAAAAATATGTAGCAGCAGCAAACACTTAGACAGCCAGTGCATGAAGAAGTCTCCCTGGAAACCATGCAAATTCTTTTAGGGAAAAGCTTCACTTTGGAATAGTATGCATGTGTGTGTGTGCAAAGGGGAGTCCTCCTTCTGAGGAGCCCTAAAGCAGGGAGGACACAGATATCCATGGTTTGTGTTTCAAAATTGTTTCAGATCTAGCTATAATAAATCACAGAAATCCAGCATCAGAGGGAAAATGGCCTGGCACTTGGGCAGGAAGAAATACAAAATTTCAGATAAACTTCAGTTAAAAGCCATTTTTTGCTACTGATGTCACCTTGTCATTTGAGGCAGGATTCAAGCAGGGTCCTAGCCTTCACAGTACTTTGTTAAAAAAAGAAAGACCACTGATGGAAGAAGCCCAAATTTAGCTCATGCTCTTCATCATATGGTTGAATTTTCTGTGGACAATGTGGCACCACCACTTATGAGAGTACTTGTGCAAATTAGGTGACTATGCAAGCACAAGGTGTAAGGGTTCACCTTGATGAGTACGAGTAAAATCAAAGTAAAAAGCAAAATTTGAAACAGAGCATCATCTTTTGACATTTAGTCAATATTTAATCTATTCAACTGCCAGTCTGCAAGGACTGAATGCATGGTAGTTTAATTTAAGAGCTTTCCTGGGCAGAACAAGAACCTAGGAGCAATGTTTTTAGACTTGTAGTATGTTCCTGGAATGAAAAGAATAAACAGGTAAATATATCTTTATGTTAATTACTCAGGAGATAAAGATCAGGGATTTGAACAAATGAGTGTTTTTCAAAATTGATTAATATTATTCAAATTTCTTCCAATAGTTTAATGTTAGATCTGGTGTAAATGTTAAGTACCTCTCATCTTATTTAAAGTAGAAATCATAGTTCCTCTCCATAGGATAAAATGATCTAACAAGTATTAGCATTTCCTTTGAGATATTTGAGGAGAAGAAGTGGCTAAATAAGCTTTATATTACAAATGCAGAAATCTTTAATGTAGATCAGAGATGTGGAAAGCTTGTCTCCTCCTCTGCCCTTCTCCTGAAAAGAGCCTCTGTAATAATTAGCAACTGAACTCTATGATCAGTAATGCAAAGATGATTAAAAGAACTTTCTGCAAATGAACAAATTGCTAGGAGGGAATACTCAGCATGCTTACATAGGAGATGTGGGCTTTTTTAAAACAAACACTTCTTTTATATGGCAATACAACAGTTGTGGTGTGAAGATCTTCAGCAGTGTTGACATTAGAATTGTTGACACTCAGAGCATAAGCAATCTATCAGATTCAGATAGCATACTCAGTTATCACAGCAGTTATTAATAAAATAATCCTTCCATCAGTCACATTAATGCTGAAAATGAATGGAAACAAAACAACAGACACTTTTTGGTTCCCAAAGTAGGCAGGGATTTGAATCAACTAGTTTTTTGGTGGCTAGTTTATGCAGAACTGGTTTGACTTCTATGGCATGATTTCCTAGCATGCATCTCTAAGTTGGCTGCCCAAAGGCTGAGACATCTAGAATCACCAGTCCCTTTCAGAAATGTCCCCATGACTTCTAAAAAATTTGTTCCCACTACATTTTGTTCATACATGCCCTTTGTTCATACACCATGCCCTTTCTGCTTTATTCTCAGATGTCCTCCAGCAAAGGATTGTCATCTCAGTGGGGTCAGAATGCTTCTGTGATTTACAGATTTCAGCTGGCTACTCTGCCTGTGAGGGCTGGTAGCTCTTTTTGCTTGTGCCTCCTTAGAGGAATTCTTCAAATCCCATGGCATCCTTCAGAGAGAGTCCTGCTCTGTGCAGTAGCTGTCCTGAAGTGCTGCTGACAGTGCGTGAGGCCATGATTCACCATTCGTGTGATGTTGGCCTTCCATGGTGTAGATTAATCTACTCTGAGTCCACAACGAATTGACAATGAAACTACAATCAACACAGTATTCTACATTGTAGAGGAATCTGTAGTGGTGATTCATCCTGTCCTACAACAGCTAAGAGGGGAAACAAATACTCTTTTATGGATACTTATGTGCTAATTGTACAGGAATCCAAAGAACTTAGATTAGCCATGTTACTTGGCAAACAGGTTCTGCCACAGAAGTTAGAAAGTTATATATTCAGAGGCTACAAAGCCAGATAACCCACTGGACTGTCTCTCTTGACCGTCTTCTGTGTGAGCAAGACCTTAATGACCTGTTTTTTCCCCTGAGAAGTTCCTTACTTACCTTTAACAGAGACACTTCTCAATTTAGTTTTGATGACCTAAGCAGATTTTGTACTCTGATTCTCTCACTCAAAGATGCTCTCCCCACATTTTTAGTATCTGTGATGGTTCTTTTCAATTTATCAATAAAAAACTGTGGGCACAGTATTCAGTCTTATCAACATCTCATCTGGAAATAAAGCCACTTCCTTTAATTTTCTTGTTAATTTTTATTTAGAAAATCTGTGATTTGATTTTCCCTCCATGTTATCACACTGGAAATTTACACTGAACTGTCACTCTGTGAATTTGGTTGTTTTTAGTGATCATGTCTCAGCATGCAGTGATTTCTCTGTAGGTCTGAATTTTTTAGTGTAGGTGTAGAGCTTTAGACTGGCTGTATTAAAAAGCGTTTGATTTAAATAGGCCTCTATTATTAACATCAACTCTATATATGACTGCCTGGATTATTTAGTCTGAATAGCAGTCTGGGTATAAGGCTGCTTTTGCATCTACATTAGAAGATAACTCCTTATGGACAACTGTATTTTAAGCCAGTTCTCTTTCCAGGCAGTGCAAATTACTGGTTCAATTTCTAGAACTATTTTTTTTTAAATTTAAAACAGCAAGCAGTACTAAGCCAAACACTAGGGTTTGCTTAATAGGGTCTGCTCTCCATAAACTGACTGGAATTAATTGCATTCTCATTTTTAAGGGTTCGTCCATTGAATCCCTTATGAGCTTTTCAGTTCTTTTGCTCAGGAATAGGGTTGTCCTCCCTCCAGTTATCTCATACATCCTTCTCTGCCTTTTTTCAACATTAACACAATATTGACACTTTTCCAGTGCCCTGTTGTAACTCACTAGATTATTACAGTATTTCTCAAAAAATATTTCCAGTGGCACAGAGGGGTTTTTTTCAGACAACTCCTCTTTCCTCCCTTAGGTATTTATGGACTGGAAAATGCTTCATCATCCTCATGTACTCAAGTGCACCATCTCTTCCATATTGAACTATGACAAATATTGGTTGAGTTTTTCCTTTGCTTTATAATTTCTAACCACTTTACTATCTCCATCAGCTACTTTGTTTAATTTCATATTAATACTTGCCCCTTTGCTTGTATTGGAGTCTGCCAGACTTCTCTTTAGCTTCCCTTACTCTCTACATTTCAATAGCTTTAGTTTGTTCTGACTGCTATCTGCTTTCTTTTTTCTGCTTGTCAAATATATTCTTTATTTTTTAATGCTCCTTAGAGGAGCATTGCTGCACCACTGAGGCTATAAATATCTGAAGATGTTTCAAGACACCATTTTTACATGAATTACATTATCAGGAATGTCACTTTTAAAGCAGAGGCCAGTAAAAGTTCTTTTAGTCCAGTGGAAACCATAAAGATATTTCAGCTGGCTGCACTGCAGCTTGCAGCTGATGTGGGATGTTCATTCCCCAAAAGAGGACAATGGTATCCATCAGCTAGAAGCTGGCAGCAGTCTGTGGTCCCATGGCACACAGAGCTGCCTTTTAGGTCTTGATATTGAACATATTGAGTTAGACTAAGTAAGAGAACAGTCTCTGAATGGATGAGTGTATATTCTTTTGCCTCTGCAATTCCACTTACACAACCTTCTTTAACAAAGACACTGTCTTTCTAAGGAATGCCTTTAAATCTGCTCTTGGGTTTGTATTTGTTTTCTTGTTGATAAACAGTTTAAGAAATTTTATCCTTGGTGCAAGTCTGTGGATGTTCCATGCTCGACCAACCATACCACTTTCTGCTGCATCCATCCTTTTTAACAGTCAAGTGCAGAAAATCTCCAAAATCCAAAATGAGAAGGGCTAAGTGGGTCAATTCATTGAGTCATGTACAGCTCCAGGCTCTCAGGTCCCAGATGTGGCTGGCCATGGCAATGGGTGCTTGCCTTGTGATGGTGCCTTCTGCATGAGTGTGGGAAATAGTGGCAACTTTTCACAGTAACAGCCTCTCAAGCAGTGAGTTCTTCACAACAGAAGTTTGCTACTCCTGGGCATATAGAGGTTACTGTCTGTAAAGCATCAATAGCAGAGTTGTCCAGCCCCTAAAGAGATGCTGGCAAAGTTACTCTGTGCTTTTCTGTAGTTCCTTGAAATCTGTTCTTCTCTTTCCAAAAGTACTGTATGGGTTACCACACATTTGAAGAGAGGTGACTTCTGTGAGCTGAATTCCAGCAGCAGCAACACACTCACACTACAGGGTCACCAGCAGGCACCAGCATGAGGCTTTGCAGCTCTGCAGGTGGTGGGTGAAAGCTGACTGCTCACAGGGATGGGGCGAGGGTTCTCCTGATCTTCTGCCTGGAAATCAAACTATACAAGTACAGTTAAACCTCAAGACCTTTCAGGGCATAAGGGTTTAAGCCTCTATGTTGGAAAAAGAACCGAATGGACTCTGTGGGTTACGTTTAAGCATCACTGGCACTGAGGATTTTTTCTATGTGTTATGTTGGGGGCATCATTCACATTTCTGAGCATGAGCATCTGACCTTCAGATAGAGGTGTCTGGAAACACACTATGGGATCAGAATTTGGACACTTCCTTCTTTCAGCCAAATCCACTGTTTTCACGTTTAATGGTTTGTGGAATAAGTAAACGGTTGCTGCAATCTCTTGGGAAAAAAGTCTGCAAACAGTGCAAGTCTCATCCTCCTGGCACTATAACCCTCCATGCCTAGCATGTTATCATTTTCCAGAGATAAATTCAACTTAATTTTTCCTTAAGAAAAACAGGCAGCTGGAATTAAAACAGAGCTTGGCCACTGCAGAAGTATGCACCTCGCTGCAGTATGCCTGTAGTTGCAATCCTTTCTGAGAGGGGAAAAGAATTTCTTTCTTTGTTACCAGGATAAATACGTCTGATGTGAGAGCAGTTATTCTGTTTCTGTTGAGGTACCCAAGCAAAAACTATCATTCGCCAGGTGGCATCACTGCCTGCCAGGGAAACAGCAGAAGAGGGATAACTAGTGGCTCCTGTCCCTCCTAGAGCTTTCTCACTTCTCTTAAAAAACACAGCATGTGGTACCAGGCGCAAAATCCTACAGTCTCAGTGAACAACTAACTTCATAAGGCACTGTTGGCTATTACGTACAAAGTGTTTCCTGCTTTTTTTTTTCTTTTTCTTTTTTTTATTTTTTTTTATTTTTTTTTCCCCTAGCACTTGCAGCAGAGCTTTTGGAAATGTTCAAAAGAAAGGGATGAGCCTCCTGCGAAATACGGGTTCTTTTCTCACTTGTTGATACGCACTGCCCTCTTGTGATAGAACAGGTCTTTGGTGTTCTCTAGGTGTTCTATTCCTGTTTCCTCTTCTGTAGTTTTCTGGGTTTGTTTGGTGGTTTGTTTTTCATTTCACTTGTATGTTTTTTTGTTAGGGTTCCTCCCCCAGGCCCTGAGGTTTTCTTTAAGGCTTTTTTCCTAAGACAGAAACAACTGTTCTTAACATTGGAAGGATGAAAGAAAAGCAACAAAACCTTGATCAAAATATTCTTACCTAATATTTTATGCTTTCCTACAGCTAACATCTTCCCAGATAGTTTTACTGAACATACAAGAATTGGATGGATATATAGGCAGCAGTTACTCCAGTGAAAAATGTAGACTTGAAAGGATGAGGAAAATATTTAGCAGTTCATTGAAAAAGCAGTGTCTGAAGAAAGTGGTTGGGTGTCCATCAGTGCATTTGGTTGTATAATCACTGTCCTAACAGCCTGATGAACTAGCCTAAATCTCCCAGGTCTTGCCAAGGGAAAGAACTTAAATGACGTAAACCTGATCTCCAAAACCAGACAGAAGCAATAATCACTTCTCAAAGCTAAGAAGGCAGGCAAAGCCACTCACAGCTTGAACATGATGGAATAAAAACCATTGCTGCCTGGGAAGTGAGAAAAGAGGAGAAACCCTCAAGAAGCAGGAGAAAAGGCAGCTTGACACACCAACCCAGCAGGCAAGGGGGTGACAGAGAGGAAAACCCCAAGAGAGACCTTTTAGGTTAAGTGCTGGTTGGCAGAGTTGCCTCTTCCTGTGTTTTGCCCAATGTCCATCAAAGATACCCAATTGTAGTGCTCTTGTTCTCTGAACAGAAACAACACTCAGGGACCACGAGTGATTCCTCCCTGATGTCTGTCTTGTCATAGTCACAGAGATATAAATTAATTTGTGGACTTCATTTCCTGGAATTAGCTACCAGATCAATCATAGAATCACAGATAGGATGAGTAAGTCAATAATTATATCCAGAGCTGGGATCTTCAAAGGTTACCAGTAGTCAGGAGCCCTGATGCACCACTGGCAGCAGTTTCAGATTAACTTCTGTGAACTATTTAAAGTCTGCTCTAACATCAAGTAAGAGAAGATAAACAGTTTAAGAAAGAAATAAATCATAGTTATGGGAAGCAGAAAAACAAAATTGGTGAATGTATAACACAAGGAACTTAGTTTCAATTTTAAAAAAAACCAAACAAACCAAACAAGTGTATCCGTGCAAAGCTGAAAGTCAGGACTTTCTGATTCAAAGTCATCTCTGTCACATGTTTCAATCTACCCCTGCTCATGGAGTAAGAAATAGTCTTTAGTTACAGGATTATATACTTAGTAACTCCAGGGTGAGTGAAGAAAAAAATAGTATGTGACCCTGTAATTAAGGACAACAGTGTGTGTGACGTGCTGATGGGAGAAGTAGGGAGAGAAATTTAAAAAATAAAGCAGACAGAAAACATAAATCCTCACCATTTTGAATTTCTGATTGCTGGACTTTACAAACCTCTACTTTTTTGAGACTTTGTCAAGTTATGCCTCCCTATGCAACAAACAAACAAACAATAATAGTAAAAAGAAAATGCATTAATTTTCCCAGGTTGACATATGGTGACCTTAAGTCACAAGCCTGCTTTCTGTTTCAATTGCAAACCACAGGATAGCAGAACTCATAAACCACTACCCCCCCC
>NW_009953218.1:1550614-1557430 GCF_000747805.2 Chaetura pelagica
CACCCCTATCCCCCCGCCCCCCCTCCTGAATTTTATTTCATAATGGCAGAGTAGGGAATGCTTTTCCCAACCTTATTTTTAATATGAACAAATCATATTAGCCAAAACATATATGAACATAGATCCCAAGGCCAGCATCCTATTCAGGAGAATTGTAAGAAACTGACAATGACAGAAACTATCTGTCTATCACAAGTGGAGATCCATCTGTCTATGGTCATGAATAAGCAAAGGATTCAGTGATAATCTGCATGTGTCCATGCCTGGAGATGGTCCACTCAAATGCTTAGTTTAACCCAAGTTTTCCATAGAGAAATATTATTGTCCTGATCATTGCCTTAGATGCTGCAGGACTCAAAATAGACTGATCAGTGCCAAGGAAGATGGAAAGGAGCATTGAATCTGAAGTACTCCAGTGCCATCTGTCCCAGATGAACTCCAGCAATCAGCCTGCTGGAACATGGCTGGGCACAGGGGACATGAACTGTTGGGAAATGGCTATGAACAACACAGCAGTTCTCTTCAGGTCCAGGAGTACCTGTATATCCAGTTGACTGCACTCAGCATTTTCCTCCACAGGTTTCCTTTTCCTTGAGACATTTCTTCTCCCTTCCTTCTGCCATTCCTGGGGAAGAACAAAACAAAACAAAACAAAACAAAACAAAACAAAACAAAACAAAACAAAACAAAACAAAACAAAACAAAACAAAACAAAACAAAACAAAACAAAACAAAACAAAACAAAACAAAACAAAACAAAACAAAACAAAACAAAACAAAACAAAACAAAACAAAACAAAACAAAACAAAACAAAACAAAACAAAACAAAACAAAACAAAACAAAACAAAACAAAACAAAACAAAACAAAACAAAACAAAACAAAACAAAACAAAACAAAACAAAACAAACCCCTCTAGATCTCTAGATATTTTTAAGAATCACTGCTTGGAAGCTCTTCACCACAAACACTGAGATAAATAGGGAAGACATCTATACAGCCAGGACCTGAGCGTAACAAACCCCTGTGCATTTCCATCCCTTCTACCAGCTGTTAGCTTATGGGTTGTTCAGGACTAAAGCATCCTCACTGTCCTGAGGAATGAATTATAGATAAGCCTGGGACACCTATTATGTGCTTGACCCCTTGAGTCTCTGTGTTTTGGGACTAGATATCCTTGTAAATGGGAGTATGGATCCAGGCTGAGATCAGGATATGCTACTGCATAAAGTGAGGATAACAATGTAAGATGAAAAGGCAGCCAACACCCCTGTGCAACAAAGACCTAATATTGAGTAAGTGGCAAATGCTGTGGAGGTTCATTCTAGAAAATTGTTCAGGAAATGTTTGAACTGCTTGTGGACTTCATACTGTTGAAGCTGCAGAGCTGCCCCTGGATGGTCATGAGATCAATCCCACTTGAGAAATTTCTGCTACTTCCTGCTTTCAGGGAGGCTGATAAGACTTTTTGTGGTATTTTGGCACATCAGCAGCTCAAGGTGAAGTGAATGTCCTGAGCTTTTGCTCAAAATCTAGAGCTTTTGCTCAAAATCTAAACTGAAGCAGGATTCAAATAGCTATGTGTGACTTTCTTCCCAGTTTTCTAGGTATGTTTTCCTCAAACCGAGGAAAGCTCAAAAGTTCATTTCTGTGAGGTTCTCTGAAGTGGGAGAAAACCAAAAAACTAAACCAAGAAATTCCCCTTGTGTCTGGGGAGCTGGCCCCCCGGAGCAGCATCACTACAGGAAGAGCAAGAGGCAGCTGCCTCTTTTCCAGTTTGCCCAACTTTTGGGCTGCCTTCTGGCTGAGGCTGGCAACCCTGGGCTTGCTGCCACCTCCCCAGCTCATTGCAAGGCAGGTACATCTCCTTGTGGACCTGAGAAGTGGGGCCAGATTTCCTATGGATACTGGGATTCTTGCATGTCCCCCTGCCCTGCCTGCACACTGGGAGCTGCCTCTCATTCCCAAAACCTGGGGATGCTGTGCTGTCATGGGGAAGAGAGCTTGGGAGAGGTTGCCCGTGCCAGCTCAGAAACAACCCCTGGGATACGCAGCTGAGCAGATGGTGCTTCCATTTATCTGACAGCTTAGAAAAAAAACTGCGTATTTGGAGAGTGTCGCAGAGAAAATTCCCAACCAGCCCCATCAGAGGCTACTCTAAATTTGAATTCAGCCTGGGAACAGAGAAGTAGGACCATGAATTTCCCTTTTCACCACTGGTTTGTAAGGGTGCCAGTGGCTTTTTTCAGTGCCAATGTTAATACCACCTTGATATCCCTACAGTCAGCACTGGATCCGTGACTGATAAAATGGGAAAATACCGTTTCTTTCTCTAATGTTATCTGGGAAACACTAATTTCTTATCCATTAATTCTTGATAGGTTGTTTGGAAAGCATGTCTCTTTAACAGCCTGGCCGAGTTCGTTATCTGGAACAAACCCTCAGTGAGGTAGGGCTGCCTGGTGCCAAGCACCAGTCTGCCCTAATTACCCTGGCAGATGTCACCTCAGAAGAAGAGCTGGGCAGTGATTATGGCCCTGCAAAGAGCACTCACACACTGAAGGTGCTGAACTGGCCTCTGTCCTCTCTCTGTTTTGCCAGTTTGTGGGTCACTGTCTACAATTCACGAAACACAGTTAAATAAAGAGGGGGGGCAGGAGAGAGGGTGCTGATTGTAAGTAAATTAGAATTGCCTGTAATTTCCTAGGTTGGGACAATCCCCAGTGTGAATACAGGCTGGGGGATGAAGGGGTTGAGAGCAGTCCTGAAGAGAAGGGCTTGGGGGGCACTGGTGGATGAGAAGCTGGACATGAGTCAGCAATGTGCACTGGCAGCCCAGAAGCCAAGAGTGGACAGCAGTTTGAGAGAGGTGATTCTCCCCCCCTACTCTGCTCTGGTGAGACCTCACCTGGAGTACTGTGTCCAGCTCTGGAGTCCTCAGCAACAGACAGACATGGGCACCTGCGTGTTTCCTGTGCATTTTCCTCTGAGTCAGCTGTTCCCGCACGGAGCCAACATTTTTGGGGTAATGTTTGGGCCTAGAGCAGGAAAGAGGTGCTGAGGCATTTGTTAACATGTGGGCACAGTGGTGGGAAGGTATGAGAGATGCTTTCTAAAAGCTTTGCTGGCTGAACTTGCAGGTACTTTGTACACCCAAAGCAAGAGGATTAAAGTGAGAAGCATCTGCCAGCCCCTGTCCGCTCTTGCGAGCGCTGCCCCGCACTCCGTGCTCTGTTTGCATAGACACACGTGTCAGACAACTTACCCAATCCCACATAATATCTTCCATTCATTAACCACTTCAAACATGGCATGGTTTTTACACAGCACATTATTCCAAAAGCCATGAGCAATCTTTCTTAAGAGTAGCTGCCTGCAGGGCAATCCAGCAGCATGTGTTGAGGGCACAATTCACACTCCCAGTAACCAGTTTCACATAGGAGTAGTTTACACTGTGATGACCTCTTGCTGCTTTCTGTTACAACCCAGTGCAATCCCTCTCAAGGAAGATGGATAGGTTGCAGCCTGTAGCACTTGCTATATAAAATAATGTAAATAATTTTTTCTAAGGGTACAGTTCTTGCACTAGCAGAGAGGATGTACTTGGGCTACTGCTGAGAGAGGTAAGGAATTTGAGAGCGACAACAGCACTTTCTGAAGCAGGCCAGTCACCTCCTGACCACGACAATGTGTTTTAGAGGTTTTTCCACCAAAGCTGTCGCTAGCAATGCACTGACACACTGCTGAGCAACACCACACTCCTGACCAGCAACAAACAGCCTTCTGCTCCTGAAGTCACATGAAGAAAATGAACAGGAGGGTGCTCAGAGTGCTTTTTTACTGAAAATATCTTGTTCTCAGCTGACTATGGTTTGACATTTAGGCTGCCCTTCCTGGCAGGCAAAGCACATGGAGCAGGAGGGCACTGGGATGAGGAGGCTCACTGCACACCACCACCTCTCCCTGAGTCTACATGTGGAGGACAGTGCTGTTTATACTCTCCAATGTAATTTTTTTCTTTGTGTATCTTAGTACAAAAGAGCAATGAGCTTCTCTGTCCTTATTAATAGAGAAAAACTAGCAGAGCAGCTTTGTTGTCAGCTATATTTACACATTTTATTGAAACCTGCAGCATTAAAAATGACACCCTAACGCATTAGGGGAAAAAAAAAATAAAAACATACCTTTCAAACACAAAATAGTGGCAATTTTATGGGCACCCATGCTGTTATTTCAAATAAGCAAAACAAATTTCAAACAAAACTTAACAGGTTGGTTAAATAAATACACAACAATTTTACAAACAGCAGGCACTCCATGAGGCAGTGATGATCACTCATGGGGTAGCTCAGTTACATTCAGGAGGATATCATATGTACAATCAACAATATCTTTCATGGAAACTCCCATCCACAGCTGGATTTTGGGGTAAAAGACTGGCAAGTACCAGCAGGAGCTGACAAACCTAGCTCTTGAGCCCTTGTGAATCAGAGCAGATTCTACCCTACATGCTAAAGTGAAGGACTTCCATGCTCCCTAATTGTCAGAGTGTCTCATGTTTTTTCAGTCCTGGTTAAAGATACCAGTGACCATTGATCAGGGTAGAAATGGGTCTCCATGAACTTCTGAATCAGGTAATGTAATAACAAAAAATATTTCAGGGAAAATAGTTCAGAGTCTCCTGCTGAGACTTCATATGACAGTTATCAAAAACTGCACTGTTACATCTTCATTCACATGCTGTTACAGTCTTGATAACCCTCAAGACTGTGAAAAGGAAAAGAAAAATTCAGAATAGAAAGTCTTTGAGGTACAATATAATAATCTATATTCTATATTAACTTGAATTTTGGTGAGAAAGAAGCTATTAAAGTGAGGTCTCTGTAATGGTGTTGCAAACAATTACTAGATCAACCATTTCTTAGATCATTAATAAATCATGACAAATAATTACTATGAATCTGGCAGTTCTGTGGTGAATCCTTGAGGGAACCGAATTACCTTTAGCAGATACATTTAGGTTAAGAGACCACAAGCCAGATTTGTCTTTAGTTTGCTTAGACTTTATTAGGCTACATCCATAAATCTCAATAATTTTTCCTGTCCAGATAAGCTTAACACAAGAATGTGTAACGGAAGAAGAGCCAGGGGAGGTGACCTCAAGGGTCCACCTGGAGAGCATCTTACCTGTGAAAACAGTCATTAGCAGAAGCCTACCTGAGAGAACAGAAATGAGGAAAGGACAGAAAAATCTCATGTAGCCTCCAGCAGTCAGGGATGTGGGACCCTCCAAAGCCAGAACTGAACCCTGACAGTCATATACAGGACCAAAGCTTCATAAATTTGTCTTGCCCTGGAGCAACATCTTAGTACTTGTGCCTCCCAAGGCACGCAGTGACAAGGAAAATAATCCCATCTCTTGCCCCACTCCACTCATGTTTCCAGGCCTCTGCCATGACTGTTTCTTTCCCAGATTGAGGAGACTCTGAGGCCTTAGCCCTCCATCAGTGAAAGCTACCCCACACCTCTGTAGGATGCTTCCAGTGATCCTCTTCCCACTCCCACTCCCCTCCCCCCCTTTTTTCTTTTTAAATTTATTTTAATTTTTGGCATGGGAGATGGCATTACCAGGGCTGTATTTGAGGCACACACTCACCATGGATTTATTCACTGGCAAAATGATCTGCACCATTTTGTGAGCTACATTTTTCTTAATAAGACTTAAAATTCAATTTGCATTATAGCTGCTTCTGAGCGTTGACAGAACTTGTCAGAGAACTTCTCACAGTGATGTCAAAGCTGCTTTCCTGAGTAGTAGCAGTTAAGGCACATCACCCTGTGTATCTTTTTTTGTCCTAAGTACATTATCAGCTTTTTTATTGCTTATCAGTTCATCAGGTTTTTTTTTGCTTATTAACCTGTCACTCAGGACCCTGAAATATTTTTGCACATCTCCAAAGTCTGCTTCAGCTTTAAGTATCCTGAAAAAATTGGTGTCATCTGCAACTTTTCAGAGAACCATAGAATCACAGAACTGTGTTGGAAAAGACCTTTAAGATCATCAAATCCAACCATTAACAAAACACTGCCAAGTCCACCAGTAAACCATGTCCCTCAGCACCACATCTACATGCCTCTTAAACACCTCCATGGATGACGACTCAACCACTTCCCTGGGCAGCCTGTTTTGCTACCCACTATTCCTTCACCTCTCACAATCACTTGGCATTTCAGAAACAACATGAGTCCCAGGAAACATCTCCGGAGTTCCACAGATGGGATCATTTCCTAATGGTCTTTCCATTAGGAAAAGTAACCACTCTGCCTCCTGTCTCTAATTTCTGCAGTTCTAGGTGACCAATTTTTAGCACGGGATACGTTTTTGAGGACAGTGTCTGTGTTGTCTTAGGGTATGGTGGAACCCTGCTCAGAGGGAACTGTCAGAGGGCATAGTGAAATGCTGACTTGGACTTTTCAGGCAGCTTTCAAAAGCTCAGTGGTTAATGCTTGAATTGTACACACGAACATGACTGCAGGCACGAGCCTTAAAAAGCCAGACCACCTGTTGTGCAGCTCTCCTAGGGCTGGGAGAAGCTCACTTCTGCTCCTCCACAGACACTTGCACATGTTGGGAAGTGCAGGGTACACTCATTGCTCTGATTTTCAACAGAGAGCTTGAGCACTAGAAAAACAACTTATCTGAAGTGTTGGGCTGCATGTTTAAGCAGCAGATTTGCCTGAGTCAGCACAGCAGGATTGAGCCTTTCATGCACAGCAAAACAGTTTCCTCTAGTTGCAAATAAATTCTGCTCACCT
>NW_009953218.1:1557670-1572513 GCF_000747805.2 Chaetura pelagica
AATAAATTCTGCTCACCTCCAGCAGGAGCTGGTGTTTTCTGTCACTTGCTTTCAGGGCCATGGAGAAGGTGAAGGCTTTTTTTTTTTTTTTGCGTCTTTTTTTTTTTTCTTCTTCTGTTTCACCCAGTGCTTGTCTGTTTCTCAGGAAGATCCCTGTAAAAACAAGGACTTGCAATTTGAGTTAGCAACACTTCTGTTTAAGTGTAATTTTGTAAAAAAGATACTTTCTCTGCAAAACACGTAGAAAAAACAGGAAGTGCTGTCAGACTGCTGGGCCTCCTTGTTCAGCTCACCAAAACCTCACCATGCAGCAAGGATCAGCTGTATTCCACCCTGCCTGAGGCTTTTCCTAACAGTGTGTGTCCAATCTGCTTTCTAGAATCTGTTAAATTGTAAAAGCACACCTACAAAGTCCTTATATGCCTGCTGAGCCCTAGGACCACTTCAGGTCACCCTGTGCTGGTTGCTGTGCAAAGACAGAAGCTGTTGTGTCCTGCCCTCAGGGGATCTGCAGGAGAGGAGGCCCATGAAAGGGACAGGTACAAGGTGGCAGAAGATCCTTGCACTGCTCCAAGAGCAGCTTCAATCTTCAAATTGTGGTTTCAATATGGCATAAAGCAAAGCTGCCCTCAGGGGTTGCAACAGGCACTGAGCTCAAGGTCAGCTGGGGATTTAATTCCCTGTTAGCACACGTCCCTGGTGGGATGTTCCCTGCAGGTGTCTGTGAAGTCTCCAGGCAGACAGGAGGCTGTGAGGAAACCAAGCAGGCACTCCTGATTTGAGACTGTGAGAGATTTGTGGATGCACTTGCGCTGGTCTGGATGGGAAGCAGCCCTCCCTAGGCATCTTGCAATAAACACAGGCTGATCTTTTGCATGGAGCTGGAAGATGGTTAGTGCTGGGTGGCAACTCCTATGCTCACCACAGTTTATCTCCCTGCTCAGTGCCTGCACAGATGCTTTATCTGTAATGATGCTCTTTGGGCCTCATTTGCTGAGGTTCTCAGTGCCCTCATGTCCTCTGGCTTCAGCAGTTGGTACCTCTGGAAAAACAAGTGCATAACATTTTGGCTGTCTCATAAGTCATGTAGAATTTGCCTTTATTTCATCATGCTGAAAATTTCACTCCTGTTCTCCATCTTTCCACATTGACCCACGTGGCCCACCATACCCCAAGGCAAGAGCTGGGTTACCCCTGGAGTTGCACAGGTCTGCTCCACTGCTGTTGCTTCCTTTAGGGAAAAAAAGAAATAATGTTGCTGGAGTCCTCCATTCACTTTTTTTTGCTTCATGCTGACATTTTGAAAAAGGAAGTGGAAATACTGTATACAGTCACTGGTAGGTTAGAGCCTGAGAGAAAACATTAGATAGGCAGCTGAAAATAGGCATCTGGACAGATGGTGCTAGTTGATTTAACTGCAGCTGCAATGTTTAACAGGGTAGGAAATGCAAGTAAGAAGCTAATGGGAGCCCTGCCCTAATTAAATCAGCTTATCTTTTAACTTACC
The DNA here is from genome assembly GCF_000747805.2 of Chaetura pelagica. Lineage (NCBI taxonomy): Eukaryota > Metazoa > Chordata > Aves > Apodiformes > Apodidae > Chaetura > Chaetura pelagica. Next base: position 1,559,178 of record NW_009953218.1, read on the forward strand.
AGCAGTAATCATTGTTAATAAACTCCAGTTAAACCAATGATTGAAAAGATTAACTGTTCTATTAGGGTTTAGAAGCAAAGCTAGTAAAGCTGTGAGCCTTAAAAAAAAAAGAATAAAAAAAATAATTTAAAAAAGGTATGTATTGCCATATTGCCAGCACCTGGCATATGATAAGAGCACCTTCATCAGTTAAGGTGCTGTGGATTTAGCCATGGTAAATGGCTAGACATTAGACACATTATTCCTTCATGCAGAAAAATCCCCTTAAGCAACTACTGGCCTTTAGGTGGCACTTGCTGTTATTTTTTGATCAGGATGTGGATTTATGTATTTATTTCTTTCTGGTTTTCCTTACTTCAGTCTGGAGTTGCATCTCTCTGATTACTGCAGAACAACAGATCTTGCGCTGTCCTTCCTCCTCGTTCTCACACCATTCATGACAAGTCAGGATAGAACTCAGTTAAACTGAGACCTTAGGATTTATGTCTGCATCTTGCAACAGTGAAAGTTGGCTTTTCATTTCTAGAGCCATCTTAGAACATTGGTGAGTTAACTTTCTTTGTGCTTTTCTTTGTCACAGTGCAAACCACTTGGGAGGTGTTCCTGCCCATGCAGGAACTAGGTCATCTTTAAGGCCCCTTCCAAGCCAAACTATTCTATGATTTCATTATATAAAAATATATACACATATGTACACATCTAGAATATGTTAAATACATAAATACAAATATGGAATGTGGATCATGTATATAATATACTGCATATATATATGTTACTATTATTGTGTTACCTATATGCACTGATATATAGAGATGGGTTTCATTTATATTGATTTGGATATATATAAAATCTATGAAACAAATTAAGTGAAAGCAACATTGCTATTTCAAGCCACAGGGATGAAAAGAGAACAGGAAGTGTGGTGGAGGAGAGGAGAAAAGGTGTAAAGAGGCAGAAGCCTGGGATAGATCCTTGCAGCTTCTCTTCAGCCTCTACAAATGGTGCCACAAAGCTGCTTTCCTCTCTGTGCTTCCTCACTCAAGTCCTCTTTCTGTTCAGGCACAGGTTCACACCTTTCTGGTCAGATTTACAGGCCATGTTGGCAGTCACTGAGGCCTCATGCACTGCAGCAGCCACCTCCACATCAGACGCCAGCTCCCCGAGCTGTTTTTCTGTCCCTCTGATGGTGGTTTGGTGTGGGCTTGGAAGTCTGAGCTGGATCAGCATCCCAAGGTGCTGTGAAAGCAAGTTAGCTTAGTGTGGTACCTCAGTAGAATGCTGGTGTTGCAGGACTGAGATTTCCTCCTCACTTGCCGTGGTGCCACTTTGCCAGGGCCAGGCCACTCCTTCTCCTCTGGGCACAAGCCTGGGGAGCAGAGAGATGTGGCATTGGCTCTTCAGCAGCCACCGTGTCTCTCTTATGTAGCCCAAGGCAAAAAGACCTCACCTGGCACAGGACTCGATCACAAGATCACCCCATTTCCCATCAAGGTGTATCTGCCATTGACCAGCCCACTGCAGGCCATTGTGTGGCAGCTGCAGGCAGGCGAGCTCACTCGCACCAACAGGCTTTCGAAAGCCTGATTCGTTTATCCACAATTCATCCAAGAGTAAATTTGTCACGCTTGGCTGGAAGGTCATGAGTTTGCAGCTTCCTAAAATCAGCACAGCTTGGCCATCCACTAACTAACCCCTGTCCTTGTCTGGAGTCTTTCAGCAGAAGTCCCCTTAGAACCACAGTATGTTCCTGCGGGGAGCTTTTGGTTTGGGGAGCTGTCAAGCACTGGCAGCTGCTGCCGAGTTCAGTAGCTGAGAAGCTGTGGATGCCCAGCATTCCTTAATATTAGACTCTCAGGATAGAGGAATCAAGATTATTTTTGCTTTCAGGCAGCTTTTCCTGCCTATGCACACAGCTTCCCCCTCTTATTTTTTTTTCTTTTTCTCTCTGATCCTCTGTGCTCATGCAAGAATTGCTGAGAAAATCACGTGGATAGAGTAAACTGGGAGGAAACAACACCTGCCTCCCTCATTGTGGGCTTCAGCATTTACATGCTACAGTTGCCAAGTAGAAAGACTCATCAAGGACTGAGCACAGAGGGAAAAACCCCACAAATGATTGCCCAGGTTTATGGCATTTCCACAGGGGCATTGCAAGAGGTCATCTGAAAAGTGAGGGGTGAGAACAGAGCCTGGTATCACCTGTGTTTCTGTATGGAGCACACCAGTCCCCTGTGCACAGTAATGCAGTGTTTCTGCTTTGGGATTTCAGGGGAAAAGCTTCCCAGCCCCTCATAATGACTGGAAACTGCAATGGAAGTCTAGGGAAAAGATTAATTTTACTATTACTAGATTTCTATAGCCCTTCTGTACCCAAAGGGAATCAAATTGCCATGAGTCCAACAGCACTCATCCCAAATAAGTGTATTTCAAAGGTTAATGGATCATCAGCAGTGTATCACAGAGTTTGCTTTCATGTATGACCACCACTGCTAGCACTTAAAAAAGGAACCTATTAAAAAAGAAATAAAAATAGGTATTTCTGTCTGCCTCCCCTTGAAATGTGTTGTTGCCCTTAGAAAAATGTCACCTGCTGGGCAGTCACTTCTTGGGCAAATCTGAAATAGTTGAATTGTTTTTTTCTCTTTCTTCCCTTTCCAGAATTCCAAACCCAGGGTGGAGTAGCAGGGGCAGGAGGAGGGACACGTGAGAGCTGCCTCCCCAGCCCTGCCCCATGGGGAACCCACAGGCTGAGACCTCACCTAGTGAAGGCTGGTGGTTACCACAGCTCTCCCTGGTCTCCTTCTTGATGGGTTTTATTAATATAGTTTTTCTTTTCTTCCAAATCCTCATCTTTCATGAAGGTTTTTCCCTGTCATCAAATCTGTATTAAATTGGCCATGACTTCTAAAATCAGTAGGAGACCAACAGTGAGAAACATGCTGACCAACAGGATAGGTGTAAGCTTTGTTTGTCTGGGCTTGTGGACGTAGGAGTAGAGCAGGAGATATGCCTAGCATACTTAATAGTGGAAATCACCATTTTAAATTTTAAAATGGCAAAAATTAAAAAAAAAAACAGCACTCTGTAACTGAGGCTTCACTGGCTGTGAACAAACCACATCAGTACTTTGTTCTGTGCATTCTCCTGACTGAAATTGTTCTGAATGGGATGTTGTCAGCCCTGTGCTGCATGAAGCCAAAAGTGAGGAGAATTTGGGGCTGTGGGAGGAGAGCTCCATGCTCCATGGGCAGGGGGCGGAGCATGCAGTCCCCACATTGCTTCAGTGCCTGTGAGTGGAGAAGAAATGATGGGCTGGTTTCTGGTTCCATTGCAGGCTGTTTTTTATCCTCTCTGTGTCATCTCCATGCCTCTCTGAGCTCGATTGCCACCAGACCTGTTGCCCCATACAAAGAAACCACATTTCTCCATAGGAGACTTGTGCAGGGATCAGGTCAGGCTCTATGTACCATGACTGATGGGGAGCATGGGAATGATGGGGAGCCTGTGTCACTCTCCCAGCTCACCAGCAAATGCATCCAGGCTTTGTGTGAGGAGGTCATCATTGACTGTTTGATACAGATTAAGAGGAAATTAGCCCCTTAGCAAGGGATCAGAGATGAAGAATCAGAAAGGGAGCTACTAAGCAAAATGCACCCAAGTTACCCTCAGGAAATGTCAGTTACACACATCTCTCATTAAGCAGGCTCTGAAGAGCTGAAGAACGGCCCATAGAGATGGTCAGCTTATATTTAGTCAATAAATAATGGACATGATGAATAATTTCTTGTTATTAATTCCATAAGCAAAGTCTTCTCTGCCTGCAGACATGCTGGTGCATCTTAATCAACCACAGCATTTATCTCAAGCAGCCAGAGAGAGTGAGGTGGGTTTTCTTGTCCTTGTCTTTATCCGTAATCATTTCACACCTCAGATATATCTGCCCAGAAGTGCTGTGGGTGAGAGGCCAGTTCTCACGCAGGGCAGACTGCAGAAGCTCTCACACTGGCGCAGTTTTGGGTAAAATCTATGGTGATAGCAGACATCAATCTGTTTTTGTAGCCCCACTGCAAATTGCCTGTGGGGTAGGCAGCCTGAAAAATCAGCACGAAGCCACGTTTTGCATGTGAAGTGATGAGCTGGACATGGAAGTCCCTGAGCCTGACCAGATGAGACACTCAGGCTGCTCTTCTCATGGTCTCCCTGGGTGGGCAGCATTCCCTGCTGCTGCAGCAGCTCCAGACAGGGGACCATGAAGCCAGAGTTTGCAGAATATGCAACGTATTATGTGCAATTTCTCCCCTACAATGGCTGTGTTCAGTGTCCATGCATGGCATTGTGCCCAAGCAGAAGTTTGGGGATTGTAGGTTCTGGGGAACTGCTGAAAAACCTGTAATTTACAGTACTGGACATGGTAGCACTTAGATGAAAACAAATCTCTCCTTTTATGATGTCCTATGGGTTTCTGTAAATTAAAAAACAGGACCTGACTTGCAGACCACCCAGTCTTCTACAGCCAGCATGGGAGAAAAGTGCATCCCATACAGCCCATCCCCATTGCTTCCCATAGAGGCCAGTTTAAGGTACCTTTTGATGCTTCTGACTGCTCAGGCTTGGGCAGCTCTTATCAAAGCTTTGCAGTGTGCGAGGTAGGGCTTTCATAAGGATGACATACAGAAAACCTTACAAATATGTAAAGGCTGACTTGCAGTGATTTTGATTTCCATTTCCTAATAGTGTTTTGTAGGGTTTCCATGTAGATGACTTGAGGGGATTTACTTATCCACCTTCCAGCAAGATTTATGTTCTGCGAAAGGGTAACTAAAAGATTTCCATCAAAAACATTATTTTTTGAAGATAAACTGGAACTTCATTTATATGAAATATTGCCAAAAAAAATAATTACGTATTTTCTTTGAACATCATTGCTTTTCATTGAAACAGTGATGCTAGAAACCCCCCAAAATTTCAGTAGATTTTAGTGAGGAAAAATGGTTACCAGCTGCTAGAAAAGGCAAATGGCTTTTAAGCATTTTGAATGTACGGACTTTTTCATGAGAAGGCAATGTTTCCTGTGGAATATTCTCATTAAAACAACATTCATTGTCAGACCCTTCTGCAGAAATTCTCTCTTTCCAATTCAGCATGATCTCTGTATTCCCCATCTGGGAGAGTGTGTTAGAAAACCCCAACCAGCACTTTGCAGAGGCAAAACCTCTGCACAGGATTGTTCAAGGTGAAGTCCTGGCACAGACCTGACAGTTTGTGGTTTTTGTGGGTTTCACAAAACAACACCTGCAACATCAACAACCTGCCTGAGCTCCTCAAATGCATTTCTGAAGCTGGCTACATGGAGTTATCATCCAGGTTATCCAACCCGTCTGCTCAGCTCCAAGCAAAGTAACTTCAACCCTGGTATATCTGATAGTTAGATCTCTCTCCTAGTCTCTTATCTGCTTCAATCAATCACTGAATAAAATTAAGCATAACCAATTGATGTGTATAAACCTGCTACAGAAATGAACTTTTGAAAATACATATTGCATAATTTTATTTTAATTCCTTATTGTGGGTCATTCTAATTTGATTGCATTCTGTCTCAAAAATTAATTTGAGATTAATTTCACATGTTGCTCATATTTAATAACAATGCACTCATTGCCACCCAGCTGCATCCAGGTCAGCTGACTTCCAAATTGCTGCCATAAATTAACTGGATGGTAAAATGTATTCTGTAGCTTACAAAGTGAAGAAATTTCTCTAGGCTTTTGTTGGCATGAATTGTGATTCTCATGGAAAAGCACAGTATGTGGAAAATAATAAAGAAATCAAGATTCAATTAATACTGAATTTTAAAAAATGCCACTGCTAATATTAATATGAACAGTATCATTAGGGTCTGGTAGGATCAAAAGGAGACCTTCCTCAATAGAAACACTCCCAGAACTAGTACTTCCAGAGAGTTAATAGCCTATAATACAACCTATTCATGCTCTTGATTAGTGTGTCAAAGACGATTAATCAAAATACAAAAAGATGTTCTTGACAAAATAGAAATGTATACATGGTTAATATGATGGTTGTAATACTGAAAGTTTATTTGATGAACAGAATTTTACTTCACCCTCTCTTAAAAGATCAGATGAACATTCATGAATCTGTTGTTTGATCACATATACTTCTAATCACACCTGATTCATGTGACTGGAAAAGGCCCCAAAAAGTCAGAGGCCAGTCTGCAGGAGGGTGCAGTGGGGCTGTGCTTTCCTGATGTGTCCTTCTCTACACTGAATTTGCAGTCCCATCCACCTCAGGGTCCCTGGCATGGTGGCAGTGCCCAGCATGTGCCCAGTATGGAGCTGGAGGCAAACACTGCTCCATGTCCCGGGGGGCAGCTCCATCCTCCATCACCAGTACCACTGCATCCACCTTGTCTTGCCACTGAGCCATGCTCCTCTAGGGGAGAGACCTTGAAAGTCTGAGCTTTTATTTTTGATTTTGGAATGCCCAAAATACCCTTGGACTGAAAATAACAGATCCTGGCTCTCTGTGGCAGAGAAGTTGGACTATGAACATAGACAGGGCAAGTGCCAGTTTCTACACTGATGCACATCCAAATAAATTATTTGACTGGAGCATGCTTCTACTGATGATTTTACATTCAGTTGTAGTCTCAGAAGTTCATGCTCTTTGTTTGAGAGTTTTGGGGGTTGAAGAGAGGACTATAATAGACGATTTGATCCTGCCAAACTTTTTGGTGAGCCTTCTTTTCAAAGGTGCTGCATTCCCACTGGCTTGACACTTTTTTGATGCTGGTTCTTTAGAGACAGACAGTCTTACTGCCTCTGAATACCTGTCACTGCCATGCCAAGCCATTCAGAATGCAGTTAAACCTTCCCCCTTGCCATTTTCTTATTTTTTATTTATTTTTTTTTTTACCCAGCAGGGAAGGACAATGGGAGAGGCTTGGAGACAATACAAAAATCTAGTCAAGGCATTTGTTTCTTATTACATTCGTCCTTCCCAGCAACTTTAGTGGCAGCATGCCATGAATTAGGTCTGCTCAACAATTCAGCCCCTTCATAATCAGAAGACAGCAGTTGGATCTGTGATGGATAATGGCCTCATGTCTGATATCAATGTTAGGTCTCCCCAGTCTATCACCAGCCGTTGTGATCATCGATCATGACATTCTACTCACCTGCCTACTGCCATTGGCAAGCTGTAAGGGGCTTGCATTAAACTGAGGGTTGATTTCCTGGATGTAGATCCTTCATCAGCTGAGTCCTGCAGAGATATGCCATTTTGTTTGTCTAATGCAAGAGATGACGAAAGGCAACATAGAAGCATTGGGTCAAACTTTGTCACCCCCTCTGCAGACAACTCCCTTCCAAATGCAGAGAAATTCAGCTAAAGCATAGCAAAGCTCTTTAGTTTTTGATAATGTATAAAGCTGCAGAATTTCCTGAAAATATCAGTGTGTGTTTAAGAGTCAGACTTCTTCTCCAGTGCTCTTCAAGGTCCATATTGCCACAGTCACAGCATTTCCTAAGTCAGAATTCCCAGTCTGAGAAAAGAGATTTGTCAGATCAAGAAGCTACAAGTAACTGGCATAAGTATTATCCTGGTCTTTGGTATCTGAAACCTCCTGCTTTTGTCATGTGCACTTTTTAGTTTTATTTCCTTAGGAAAAGAGAATACAGGAAGCACAGCCTACAAAGCCAGCCATGGAAGATGCACAGACACATGCAATCCCAAGCACTTTTAAAATGAACACAGTGGTGGTTGGACGGCTTTCACTGCTCAGGGCCACAGGCTCTGGTGATTGGGTGGGTGCACAATACTTGGCTCCCATCAGTGGTTCTTTCTTCCTGGGCTCAGGAAGAGCTCCCTGAGTTTGCTTGCTAACAACTTGTGTGCTACAAAGGCTCCTTTCTGGCTCGCAAGTCTGGTATACCTCATCCCTGAATGCCCTGAAGATTTCCTGCCCAAAACTAGCCATTGAGTAACTCCTTGACAAAGGTCAGTTTTGGACATTTCCAAAAATGAAGGAGAACAGTATTTAGCCACTCTTTGAGTCTTTGTTCCAAGAACTTATATCTGATGTTCCCTGTGTAATTTTCTCTGATTTATGCTTTTATTTTATTTTAAAGCTTTCTGGGACTGGAGTTGAACAGATGTCCCAAAAGGATTCATATATTTGATTATTGTTTGGCCTTGCTAGAAATGAGAACTCTTTCTTGCACATTTTTTGAGGTTTGAACTGTTATTTTAGCTACACTGGTGATCAAAAGGCTGTTGAAATTTGCCAGAAAAAAAAAGTGTTTCTTAAGTCAGCAATTCACTTATTCATCTGGCGAGGGGAATCAAACCCAGGTGATCATTGGTCTTGTGCATTAAAACAACCTGTTTGTCTCCTCCTGCTAATCATAAATGTCATTCTGAACCCCAAAACCTTTCTAACAAAAGTTTCAACTACAGATACAGATTTCCTTAAAAAGTTGTGGTTACAATGAAACAGCATTTTCTGGTGAAAAACACTTAATTGAAAAGTTCCGATCCAGCTGTTGTTTTGACATCCTCTTCAAGCTCTGCAGGTTTGCAGGCAGTGAATCAGAAAGAAGCAATGAAGCACACATTTTATTTTGTCTTTTATTTTATTCAAGTTACAAAAAAAAACCACAGTTAAACATGACAGTAATTATATATTTCCTGTATTAGGCATCATTCTGAATGACAAGCCATAGCTTGGTTATTTAGATTTAATCTTATTTTTTAAACTTGCTTCATCTGGACTGTTGCTGAACAAAAATCTATTTTGCTTTCCTTTCTCTAAATTTTAAATAAGTAAAAACAAAGCCAAACAGAAAATATTCTGAGAAGCTCTGTGAGGAAATAAAACGGAAGAAGCTGCTGTTAGTGCAGGGTATTTGTGTGTGTCGGTGAAGGAGTCATTCCTGCCCGTGTTACTTCATGCAGAGGTGTCGGCTCATGTGGGGAAGAAGAAGAACTGTTTCCCACAGGAGGGTACAAGCACCAGTGTGGTGGGACTCACACAGGTGCAACATCTGCCTGGACATTTTGGTGTGCCACTAGGCACTTGCCTGCCTCAGCAGAGTGGAGGGAGGAGTGACATTGGCCCACAGCTTCGCTCTTCCCAGGGCACGTAGTGAGCTGTGCTCACCTCCTGAACCACCACCATGGATTGCATAAGCCCAGCATGGATTGTGGGTGCTGAGACATCCACACTTCCACCATTTACAGGGATGGAGCCTGCTGGCACCATTGGCTCTAGAGTCCCACTCTGCTTACTGGCTGTGAAACTACAAAAGCTGGGTAGCAAATCAACCCCAGAAGCATGTTTAAGCATGACTTTCAATTAGAAATTCAGAAATAGAAAACAAAGTCTTGATGAGGCTACATGGTGGTTGGCAAAAAATGGAGAGTTGGTGGTTGTCCATCAATTTGTTTATTTTATAAATGTATTAAAAAGTCAATAACTTGGAATAGGATTGGTAAACTCACCAATTGGTTTCATGTTTATACCTGCTCCTTGATGTTTAACATTTAGCTGAAATCTTTCAGGAATGTTATTATTCAACAGGTTCCTTATTCAGAGTTGATAATATACTTATATTCTCTTTTTTTTTTTTCCCCACCCTTTATAAAAAATTCTGATTGGAACATCTTTTCCTAAGATGTCATTGAATGAAACAGAGCCCAATGGTGTCAATCAGTAATATTAGGGAAAAGGAGATTCCAAAAATTATACTTAGTGTCTTCTTGCCAGCCCTCAGGAGATCCTCCTACTGTGGTTTCCCCTTTGTCTTGGAAATTCCCCTTTTGAAGGCATCCTGGGTGCAGACATTTTCAGAAAATGCTGTCAGCACAACTTGTGCAGAACTGGAGGATGAAGAGAGAGGGGCAGGAGAGTGTGGCAGGGGGCCAGGGAACTTTTGGTAAAGTAGGTACGTGGTAGAGTTGTAATATCAGCAGTGAGACCACTGTCAGTTTTGGGAAAATGTTTCCATTTCCTATCACGGGTCACAACATTTCATAGGATCACTGACATAATGAAAGATCAAATCAACCCAATGTGCAAGGCTAGTTTGGGACAACCTACAACAAACCCCATTCTGCTACACCAGCAGCAAGAACCAGAAGTCCACGGACAAGGTTCTTGCACAAAGCAAAAGAGCAAGAACTTCCCTATTGAGCAGAAGGGATGTAGGGACAAAAGCATGCAGGCTGCAGGCTGATCATGGTGCTGCAGGGCTTGGCTGTCCCACCACACACAGGTTTGGGGAGGTGCAGCAAAGTCTTGTGCAGACTGGCTGTTTTAGCTGCCACACAGCTGTGTTAGGTAAGGTTCAGCTCAACACTAGAGAATCTACACTGAAGTGTTTGCACAGAGATGTTGACACCGGAGCTCAGAGGGTGGTTCAGTTGCCTCTGCAGAGACTTCTCATGTTTCTAACAGGATGCTGAGACACCAGCAGAGAGATGGCAGGTGCAATTCAGGACCTCCTGGTGCAGCACATAAAGGCCTGGAAGAATGCCTTGGATCACCTAATCTGGCACTCAGCCCATGTCAACAACCTGGCCATATCCAAAGGTCAAAGGTTAACTTCCCAATACTGTCAAAAGATTCTAGAAAATAAGGTGGTTTGCTGAGAATGGGACTCTTAATGGCATGGACAGGCACTGACTGTATTGACGAGTTCTCCATTATGGGGACCTTACACACCCAGCCCTCATGTAGATTAATAAACGTGGACATTTTAGTCTTCCAGTCCTCATACAATCAAGGAAAGCAAGAAACTAAAGTCTGTGCACATTGGAAGTACCATGCCACCTTGAGCCAAGCTGCTGCCAGAAGCCTCCTCTACAGCAGCAAGACCCAAAATGTCATAAAGTTAACTAGAGTTGCTACTGACTCCACTGTTCCTCAGAGGCAGATTCTTACCAGAGCATTTTAAATTCAAACCAAGGGAATGTATCCAGCAAAATTAACTCCCCACAAACACGAGTTCTGGGATGGTCTAGCACCATCAGTATATGCTGAACCAGACTTTTTTCACTATACACCATGCACTGCATGAGGATTTTGATAAAACAGCTTAATATTGAGTGCCTGTAGTCCTCCTCCAACAGCACCTGCTCCCAGTGAGCCATCTCAGTGTGTTACAAAAGGACTCAGTACTGCTTCTAATCTGCTTCTTCTGCTGATGTTAAGAATGTACCTGATAGTCTGCACAGCTACGCTGGGACTGTCTGGGCACCTTGTTGCCAGGAGCATGTCTCCTTCCAGGTACATTCTGTGCACACCAATACAACCAACATTGCCAGGATTTCTTTGGGAACAGCACCTTTTTTCCAAAATGGGCAATTACTGGCAACAACTACAGTATATAAAAGACACCTCCTGGAGTGCTGTGTCCAGTTCTGGAGTCGCCAGCATAAGGACACAGATCTGTTGGAGTGAGTCCAGAGGAGGCCCATAAAGATGCCCAGAGGTCTGGAGCATCTCTGCTATGAAGACAGGCTGAGACAGTTGGGGATGTCAAGCCTGGAGAAAAGAAGGTTCTGGGGAGACCTGACAGTGGCCTTCCAGTACCTGAAGGGGCCTACAGGAAAGCTGGGAAGGAACTTTTTACAAGGCCATGTAGTTATAGGACAAAGGGGAATGGTTTTCAACCCTCTCCCTGGAATGGAGCTTTGAGCAACCTGGTCTAGTGAGAGGTGTCCCTGCCCATGACAGGTGGGTTGGAACTAGATGATCTTTAAGGTCCCTTCCAACCAAAACCATTCTACGATTCTGTGACTGTCATTCTGGGAAGGATTACTCCTGTCTCTGGATCCTAGCCTAGGACCTCTGGACAAGCATTTTTTCTTTCACCTTAGGAACTAGGTTATGTCCCTCTACTACCCTCATTTTTGCTCAGCCACTTCAAGCCTTTTTTTGTCTATCAGCTGCTTGCCCTTGGTAGAACTACAGTCTGATCTAGCATAGTGTTTTTAAAATAAGACTCTGTTTTGGAAGTAGAAGAGGGGACGGAGACCAAGCAGTTCCAGGAAGCACAGGTTTGTTTTGAGTCTGTGAAGGCAAAAAGCTAATACCCTGTGAAGTAATAAAAGGCTACTTTAAAGAAGCTCATCTCGGCTGGACTATAAGCTGTTTTATGAAGGCAGGTGCAAAATGACTGTGCAGATGTTAGGGCAATGGCAAAGTGAATTTTCAACATTTATTATTGGCTTTGTGTTTTGTTTGTTGATTTTTTGGTGTTTGTGTTTGTTTTTTTTTTTTAATCTAGTCTATGCAGGAGTACTGTGCTAATAAGAGGTTTAAAAGGATTTGAGAGGTAGTTCAGAATTCCTGTATAATTCAAAGGCATGCCAAGCCAGAAAACCTGCCAGTACTCTGAAAGCCAGTATAAAGTTCAACAAACAGTGAATATGCACAGAAAAGAAGAAAAATCCATTGTTAAGCGGCTGTTTCACCTGCTGCAATTGCATCTTTTCCTTATAATGTTCTTGCTGGGCCCATGACTGATGCCCATGGTGAGAGGTTGTGCTGCCTGTTTCTAAACATTTGCAAGGGGTGACAAAATTCTCTGTGATTCAGGGAGAGAAAAAAGGCTGTGCTACATTTCCAAATGATAGCTGAGCTCCCCTTTGCCAAGGTGAAAATGGGTCTGCAAAGAGCAGGGCAGTGCTTCAACCAGCCTTAATTTCAGCAATGCCACCTTGTTTGTTTTTCCTACATGAAGCTTATTTACTACATTTTGTGTTACAGTAACACATGACAAACCCAGGCTTGGACTGTTGCTTTCCTATAGGTGCTTCACATATTTTGGATGAAATTATGATGTTCATGCCATGGAGCATGCAGTCCATGGGTGTGTTGGTTATGGACACATCTGGACCCTTCTCCAGCCAGGCCAGATATGTGAGCCAGTTGCTGGCAAGATGCTGTAAAGCTGCTTTGGGATACACCAGAGTTATGTCTCCTGTGGAGCACTGTCTGATGCCAGTGGGGCATCCAGTCCTGCGCTGGCAGGCACAGATACTCCAGCTGGGCTTGTACCCACCCACAGAACATAACACAGAGTGAACAGCAATCTGGGCACACATGCTGTCCTTTCTTTATGAAGAAATTATTCCGTTATTTCAATGTGTTCCCAAATCAGCACAAGAATGCCAGATCTAAGGCATATTTTGAGAATGGAGGAGAGCTGTGTAGCAGCTGACAGGCATAATGCCTTTACTCAGCTCATGTGAATCCTCATATGAACTTTTCTGTGAAAACAGAGGTTTGCGAGGAGGCACTGACCAGCTC
>NW_009953218.1:1572538-1577108 GCF_000747805.2 Chaetura pelagica
CAGGAATGACATTCCCAAAGTGAGGCCTTACCCATTGCTCTCCATCACTTTTCCCCTTACATTTAGGGGAAATGAAGTGAGCTGAGCTGGCTTGCTGGAGGATGACATTTCTCCAGCCTTGGAGCAGCCTCCATGAGCTAGAGAGGCTCAGTCACCCTTTTATGCCCTTGCCTGGAACACCTCAGTGCAGAGGTACACAGAGGTGATATTTTCATGTCTCTCCGCCCCACATGGCTGCTTCTAGGTTCCAAAGAGGGATGTCTCATCTCCCCTCCATTTATACTAGTGTCCCCCACTCAGGTAGGGTTGGTGTTCTCCGAGTGGGTGTGGCAGGGCCAGGGGGCTCTGCAGGCAAGTGCCTCACTGCCTGTTACAGCTTCTACCGACTGCTGCTTCAGAAGGTAAAACTGGCAACTTGTGGCTCTGCAGGGTGTTTTCTTAGAGGATGGTCACTCCTTCTTTAGAGAAATGCATCCTACCATTCCGACTAGTCTTCCTAAAAAACATCTGAATGACAAGGCTGTCAAATATATAAACTGCTGGACTGCTTGCAAAAAAATAAAACGCACTCTGCTTTTTCCTTGGTGCAACTATAATCTTTTCCTGTGACCTTGCCCTACCCTGCAAACTGTCAGACAGCTCCTGCCTGTTTTCATCAGGCCTGCATCCTGCTTTTTAGATCTGCAAGATTAGCGTTGCTGGCAGGAACATTCAAAAGTGAACTAGGCAGGTGCTCAGTTTTTGACAATCTCAGCTGTAAAATTTCTGGCCCTGCGGCAGCAGAACGACCTCAATCCTCACTTTATTCCGACTGCAGCAATAACTGTACTCTTTCTTTTTTTTTTTTTTCAATGATGTCTTTTCCGACGGAATTACTCCATAATAAATAATAAATGTATCAATTAAAATATTGCGTGTGTGCCTGAAAACCATAGCACAGAGCACAGAGAACAAATTCTAGGTTGGAAAACCCATTGTGGCACGAGTCAGCTACCCAGATAATGGAGCCTTCTAAGTATGTAGGACAAATAGCTATACGAACCATCTGGGACTCACTCAGCAGCGGGGAAAAGACTGTTAGATTTGCAAGGTCAGCACACAAGAGTGACTGCTGATCAGTCACTGCTGCTTTGCGGAGAAAACAAAGGCTTTAGCATTTAAGTTATTAATAGTTTTCATCTTGTCCCAGTGTTGCAGAACGTATTCGCTTCGTCAGACCGTAAGTTCAAAATTTGTTAGATAATTTTCCAGCTTGTGGTTTCATAACAGGTTTAAGCTGATTCATCTACATTTGTCCCCATGTCTTTCCTGTGCCAGAATTACAGTCTGTGAAGTCCCTGGCTGGGCCACATCTGGCTGAGAAATAACCAGGTATAAAACCCAGCAAAGCTCCTTTTCAGATGAAAGTTCCCTGACTTGCCTCATGTCACAGCTGCAGGGAACAAGAGGGCACATGAAGCTGGCAGCACATCTTCTGGGGTCAGCCTCCACTTAGGCCAATTTATTCTGATTGTGAGAGCTTAATCTAACTGTGCTGGGTGTTGCACCTTAGTATTACAATCAAATGGCAGAAGAGTTAAAAGCAGTAACAATTTTAATCCATTACCAAATAAGCTATTTCAGTTTAAACCTAGTTATTCCTTCTAGCTGACTCTCACTTCCTGAATAAAATGATTGCAAAGAGCAATAAAGTAGTTAATGATTTTATAATCAGACAGGTGAGATTTTGCACATTGTCCCTATGAGGTTGCATTTTTCAACCACACACTGATACGTTTAACAATGGCTTACCAAATGCATAGATATTTAAAGTCACAGCTCCTTGCAGAACCTCTTATGTCCCATGCTAATTTGGCTCCATCTGAGAAGCTGACCAAAGGCATTACTGTTTGGAATCATTTAATATAACTTGGCTCTGGAAAACAAGGAGTGAAATTTGACTCCAGATGAAGGAACCTGCATCTGGGTGTCAATAGGTAGGAGCCTGCCTAAGCATTGGGTGTCCAGGCTGAGGGATCATGGACAGTCTGGTTGTCTGCAGGAAAGAGTTCCTAACAACCTGTTTGTTAGGAAATCTGTTAACATCAGTAGGTGATATTAATCACATGGTAATGATCAGTGTATAAATTAGTTGCTGCTTTGCCAGGCTCGAAAATGCCAGGTTTTTTGGGGCTCTGATTTTGCTGTCCTGTTCTTTGGGGTAACACCCTGACTTGAGCAAGGCCATTAAATTGAATAATGAGGTCTGATTAGAGATGTCACAGAACTCACCTCCCAGCAGACTTTTGGTTGGGAAGGCTGGTCTGGGAGCCAAACCACCCTCTTCCTGAAAGGTCAGTGTGTATCCCCAGTGACCTGTAATTTTATCTTGACTGATAGTCCTTCCAAAAATATTTCAACAGCTGGAAAAGCTGAACATCTGGCCATGAAAACTTTTCAGAGAGTGTTGCCTTCTGGAAGCAATAAAGATGGACCAAAAGTAAGGCAAGTGTTTTGCTCTTTTTAACAAATTGCTCTTTCCAAGTGATCAAGCCTGTTACTTGCTGTCTTTGTTTTAGAATGAGATGTTTGCCACTAAGGACTGTTTATGTAAGGCATTGAGAAAACCTCACTGATTTCAAAATTACAAATGAAAAGGAACAAAATTGATGTAGTGATGGAAATTATGAGTAGTGTTATCTGCTGCCTTCTGAATTTCTATCTCCATGGCAGGCCAGTGCAATACATGAATTCAGGTCACATTGTCAGGAGATGTAATTAGAAGCACATAGCATTGAAAAAAAGAAGAGGTAGGGGCTAGTTAGCAGAAATACATCTTTACTGATAATGATTAGAACACAGATGAATCAAAGCAAGTGCAAGGCAACCATGAGCCAATAAACTGAGGTTAAAGCACCAAGGAGAGAAACTGGCTGAGCAGAATTGATTGGTGTGTGGGATTCAAATGTGCTTATGACCCTAGGAAATCTCTAACAAAGCCTAGCCCAAAGCTACCAAAATTTAGTTAGTACAGGTTTTTTTTGATGCTTTCTGCCCTTTGCAAACTGCCTTAAAGGCCAGTTGTGGACACTTGTGTCACTTTAATATAAAAGAGAAATGTTGATTGTATTTCTGCTACATTATTGATCACTTTTTTAAGAGCCACTTTTCCTGGAGTGGAAGCAAGGGGAGAGGGGAGTCATCCTACTGGTGCACAGAACACGAGCAAGGAGAGGTCTTGTGCAGTGATACTCAGTGGAGGAGCATCCTGCCCAACATCCCCCACCCACTTGGCAGTCACACCACAAGGGAACATTAACGCAGCCTCACATGGCAATTGAGGTACTTGAAAATCAGCAGTCACCCCAGCCATAGCTCTCAGGGAGCAGAACTACACGTTTTGAAAGCAACCCCTATTATCATGTGCATCTTTAAACCTCCAGTCACCAAGGCCATTTGCATATATAATTATTTACATGGCATGGGCGGTTCCAGCCAGGGTCAGAGCAGTGGGCTGCTGTGGTGTCAACCACAGCATGAGCTATGCCTTGCCTTCCTGTCTCCTCAGTTGCTTGGGATGGCATTTGATGGTAATTAATGGTATTCACCTTTAATTACAGGTTTATTTTTTGGGTAGCAGAATTAATAATCATTCCAATACTGAATTAAATCCTGAATCATTCCTTCCTACTGTTGTTTATTTCTTATTCAACATGCAAATGCACCTTTTCTCTCAAAGGAGGAACTTTGAAATTCTGGACTTTTTTCCTCTGTGAAGATTTTTTTTTTTGTATCTTTGGCCTTTTTTAGCTATACTAGCCCTGGTCTATCCTAGGCATACATGCACAGCTTGCTCAACAGGATCTAGACAGGTTATTTTATGTTGGGGGAAAAAAGGTAGCATCAATGTGTCACATAAAAAAAGGCCTTCAGACCAAATGTTCCAGGACTTGGAGCTCACAGTAGAAAAGATTATGAGCACACACTGCTACTAAGGAGGTTCCCACTAGAAGAAAGAGGACATTACTGGGACTGAAAATGTAGACTACAAGATAAGCAGAAGATCTGTTGAGACACAGAATTAAACCCTTGTGGGAGATAGAGAGGAAATCATAACCAGTCTGAAGCTTTCTTTTCTGTAGGAATTGGTTGCTTTATGGTGATTGCACTTAGCACGTCTGCACTTAGCTGAGCATCCTCATGTTATAAGGACACATTTCCCAGCTGCTCCAGCTCGATGGCTGCAGATTGCCCTCAACTTTGCACTTGTTCTTGGAGTGGTGAAGTTGATCTGTAAAGTAAGAGACTACACGGGATGCTGTGAATCCAGATTTCTGAATCCTCTCATGATAAAGGGACACTGTCAGTGTCAGATTTGCTGAACTGAAAAGGAGAAGGAGGGAGGCACCACCCCAGGTACTCTTTGATGGAAAAAGAGTGCTGGAGTGTATAAGCCTGGATGCTGCTGGGGAGCACAAAGACCTGATTGCAGTGCTCTGTTTTAGTTTGTCCTAGCAGATAATGGTCTTGATCACACCCACCTGGAGCCTTGTTAAAGAGCCCAGTTTGGTTTTTGTATCTGATTTTGAAA
>NW_009953218.1:1577206-1599463 GCF_000747805.2 Chaetura pelagica
TTCCTGCTGTTTGTTTGGTGGTGGGTGGAAGGTGCAAGCCAACAGCAAAGGCACCTGACAAGCCAAGGGAAGAACAGGCATAGGGGAATGCACGCAGGAGAGCCTGAAGTCCTTCTTCCATGCTCTGCTGATAGGAATAGGCTGTGGGATGTTTAATCCTGTCACCAACTCCAGGAAGCTCAGTGATGGACCTGAGGTGCTGTCTGGGAAGAAATGAGCTGTTCTGGGTTGGAGATGACATTGTTTGGTGAAGCACGAAAGGAATGAAAAGTGCTTAGTGTCTAATATTAGCTTGGACTGATTTAGTTCATCTCCAAAAGTGGCTGAATGCCTCTTGCCACTATTTGTGCTGTGAGGGGAGCTGCATAAGTCACTCTGGGCTTTCCCTCTTGTGACTGGGTAACAAATATTTATGAGAAGAGAATAACAAATGGCGAAGCATTTAATTTCAGGCATGAATTCTTAGATGAATGATCATTCATGCTGAAATTAGCAATGCTCGCAAGGACAAAACAAATGAGCAAGGATTGTCCAAACAGAAATAACATTAATTGGAATAAGCCAAACTTTGCACTTGTATTCATTTAAAAAATATTTTTAATGTGTTTTGTTTTTTTTTTCCTGCCACACAACCATACTACCCTAAATAATTTATATACTAACTGATCAAAATTCATCTTTTTCTTACAAAAATAGTTTATGATTTGTATAGCTACAGCAGTACTATGCCAGGTATTAAAATGTGGAGCTCAACCTACATGTGCTTTTGATTTGGAATTCATAAGTAGCATTTATTGCATCTAGGATTGCAGAATTACATTGTTTTGGAAACACTAGGGCATTCTATGAGGCAGAAGACTGTCTGGTTGTTCCCAGAGGCAGTCTTGCCCTCCAGGCTGGCTCTGTTGTGCACACTCCCATTATTTTCAGTGGAGTGGCAGCTAAAGGAGACCGTGTAGCATGTCCCAAGGCCACGTGAGGGTCATCACTTCACAGCACTAAAGTAGTTAAGTATTCATTTATAGCCCACTTAAACCGTAAGTATTCCCAGATCAGACATATAATATTTTTAACAGGATACTGTATTCCTCTCCATAGATTATGCTCTTTGCTTTTAAATACCTTAGGCTGCACTTTCAGACAGCATCATGTTGTCCTGTGAAACTGTGAGGATGTGAATACACCTTTTGCACACCCACAAAAACACATACACTTTTTCTTGTGTAAATAGGATGGGTTTGCAAATAGGATCCAAATCAGCCTCTGGTGGGTTGATTCTCCTCACTGCAGAGGAAGCCCAATGTGGATGTTGCTCCTGCCTCAGGTGCCTCAGCTGACTGCCTGAAGTTATGTACCAAGAGTTTAGGCTTCAAAGCACATAAAAATAACTCACAGTGCAGTGAGTCTGAAGCCTTGCAGAATGAGTGCTCAGGAACACGTTTGCAGGCTGCTGCACAGAGCAGATAGGAGAGTGAGCTGTGGATTTTATTAATCAGGAATTTTCCTCCTTGATGTCTGAGCCCCATGGAAACTATGCCAGGTGCATCCAAAGGGTCTATGATTGCTGGGGAGAGTGCCTTGGCACCCACTGCTGTTTAAAGATAAAATCTCTGTCCTGGATTTGGAAATGTATATATGTGTAGATCATCATGCAGGAACACCAAGGAACCAAAGCCACAGCATCTGTAACCCGATTCCTCTTGGCAATGGGCCTTACAGATTTTTGTAGCTTGAGAAGAGCATATATTCAGATGTGATATTTTAAGAGTCAGTCTTTCCTAAGGACAGCACTGACATTAACCTCTTGCCTGCAGACAAGTCACCCAATCCTGTAGCTGAATTTAGCCCCAGTGCCCAGTGACCTGCTAACTCTGACATACTTGTCTCTATATTAAGGCTAGGAACTTGCCTGCATTAAAATATACCTGTGACAGCCCATTTAATTAAAGTGACTCCCAAAAGACACCTTATTAAGGAAGATCTAATCAAAGCATCTGTGAGAGAGGCAACTCTCTTTGCTTTAGCTGAACTTCTCTACCTGTTTGCCTTGATCTGATATAGCTAGCTCATATTTAGAGCACACCTGGATGCTTATGTCTTTAAATCCCAAATTTAACACCGGAAATCCAGCACAAGTTCTTTGGTCTTGGGTTCCAGGCACTGGGCATGAAGAAGTTTGGCAGACTCTTGTGTAATGTCACCAAAACCCTTCCCATGTGCAGTTGGCTTTCAGCTCCCTGGGACAAAGGGTGGTAGAGCTGCCAAGCAGTGCAGGGTCTGAAGGGATGTCCTTCTGTCCCAGAGGTTCAGCTCAACCCTAAGCTCCTCTGCAGAGGACACCTCACTGCCCCAGACCCAGTGCCAAGGGGACAATTAAGTCTGTGGTCAGATGGTAGAAAAGGATGTAAAAACTAAAAGTAATCGTGGGGGGAAAAAAAAAAAAAAAGTGCTTGCTTTGGCTAAAAGTATGTTCTGCCTGACAGTGGTGGTGCCTTTTCTCTGAATTAAACAGTGTTTAAGGGGTGGGATTACAGCCAAGATAAAACTGAGCCTACAGAAGGGATATTAACACTTTGAGTGCCTGCTTCACCATGATGTCTTACTTCAGGAAAAATGTGGAGGGCATATTCTTGTGGTCAGTTCTCTTCTGGTGTTCCTGTTACAACATGATGCCTTTTAAACCATCATTTAGCTTAATTTTTTCATCTGTTCATTTTAGATTTGTTCAACTGGGTTTTAGTGAAGAGCAGAGACAAGCAGAAGATAAACTGTAAAAAACCAAACAAGACACCTCTTCTTCTGGTGGCCTGTTTCCTCAGATAACCCAGCTGAGTAATTTGCTCAGGATAATTTTCAGAGCAGCACAGACTAGTAAAAATAAATTAGACCTCAGAAACCCTTTGCCTTTCATATCTTTGCAAAGCTTTCACATGTTACTTGTTTTGATTTTTCTGCTTTTGATTTCAGTGTACTTTCTAATCAAGAGGAATATACAAAATGGTTGACAGTGGTCAGCAGGCTAATGGGTGTTACAGTACTGCCCTACTGTGTGTTGAGAACCTTAGATGAAGAGGCAGAGTATACAAAATCTCCT
Organism: Chaetura pelagica; assembly: GCF_000747805.2. Classification (NCBI taxonomy): domain Eukaryota; kingdom Metazoa; phylum Chordata; class Aves; order Apodiformes; family Apodidae; genus Chaetura; species Chaetura pelagica. The sequence continues at coordinate 1,580,301 of NW_009953218.1, forward strand.
GTTTCATCTAAGGTAGAATAGTGAGTTTACACTAGGAAAATTCATCAGATTATGGTTGAGTGAGCACTCACAATGATATTGCTTTAGATGGCTGCAGACTTTAGTGAAAGCTTTACTTGCAGATTGTCTCTCTGTTTGGAAAAGCTGTTTGGGAGATAAATTTCCTGCAGTTGGAGATTTTGTTAATTTACTTTTGAACTTGGGAAATATTCAAGCACTCCTCTTTGTTTGTCCAAGAAGAAATGTGAATAAAAATTTCCTTGCTGAGTTTAATTTTGAGCCTAGAACAATAGCCACGTGATGTTTCAAATGTTAAAAGTAAGTTGATGAAATCTAAGAAGGAAGTTCATGAAAGCCACAGTGAACTGCACAAGACTGGCTGGAGCCACTGGTGATGGAGAGCTGATGGCAGACCACACAAGGCTTCCCCACATAGCCCTTATTGGCCACTGTTTTACTCCATGTTGCAGATACAGGGAGCTTCTCATCTGTGCTGACCACATTGTTCCCACTGGCTTTAGTTAGGGCACAGGGAGAGCAAAAAGAAGGTATGAAGCAAAATTGGAGCAATTAGAAGATGCTCCCAAGAAGAACTCTGTGTTTCTGCACAGGCAGAACTGAGGCTTGTTACTAGCAGACACGAGGTGGAACAAGGAAACTCATCCTGGGAACTAGTACAATTGAGCCTGCAGCTCTTATTCCCTTTCAGATTTTCTAGGTCTTTCACAATATACCTTTTCATAAGACTGCTAATAACTACCAAGGAATAGGGAGAATCATATACAACAGTGGATGTGACAGCCAGACACCTGCCCGATGAAGAAAATGCATTTGAATTTGTGGCCTTTTGATTAAATCTGGGGTGCACCTGATATATTTTGTTTTAATTCTATTGTCAAAAAGGTGTGAGAAGTCAGTCTATTTCCAACCATCAAATGTGAACTTCTCATAATTCTGTATTGAAACCATGAATTCTTCATCAGCACACAAAATCACTAATTGATTAATTAATTCATAGGAACTGAAAACATGTTTTGATAAAATATGGCTTCATCTTTAACTTTTTTGGTGTTCTTAGTTGTCATTTAAAAATTTAATGTCTCCCAAAGAATGTAAGCTTGCTGATATTTTCTCCTTTCTCTTTCGTATAACAAAAAAGATTACTACACAATTTAGCTTCCCATTTCATGCCTGTTTCCTAGAGCACTCTTTCTTGGTGAGCTGAGAGGCATGATTCCTGACCTAGCATCACTTCAAACCTTTCTTCAAGTGACCTGTGCTGTGGAGTGTTCTGACCTCAACTTCATGACCAACTTTGTTTTCCCCATCCTTCTTTGTTACATTACTTAGATCTGACCCAAATTGTTTGTGTTGGTATTTTCATGAGGTTTTGTGCACGAAATATAACACACCTTGTCAGCCATGCATTGACTTCTTCTGTTGACTTTATGCTGAAGCCATACAAGCAAATACACACTTGCACATGCACATACAAGTCCACTGTTGAGCCAAAATTACACCATCCTTAATTATGACTGTAAGAGAAGTTCTCAAAGCTGGCAACTGTATTTTTTTTTTCTAGTCCTTTATTAAACAGTTTCATTTTGAAGAACAGGATCACATGTCAAACATTATCTTTCTGAACTGACTCAATAGATTTTTTATTAGATACATGTCTTATAAGAGAACTGTGAAATATGAGTGAGAATGGATGTTTTCTGCTGGTTATGTTTTTCCTACCCAGACCATGTCACCACATTCACTTTCTATTTCACCTTCATCTGCATTTTGTGGTTACTATGAAAATACATCTGAGAGCCTTGCCAAGTGCTCTGTGAAGGCCCACCCCTTGGATACCCTCTGAGCTCTCTGCTCTCTAAGTTAGCTGCTTACAGTGGCGTTCAGCTGGAGATGCAAGTAAATAAATGCTGGGGACTGATTCTGTTTGGCATGGGGAAAGCCCTATAGGCTAAACACACACTGGAAATCCCACAGCTGCTGCAAGCTGGGGCTTGCACTGGGGGCAAGGGGCAGCTCCAGCAAGCTGAGGATGCCCAGGAAAGAGGGCCCAGCAGCTTCTTTGGAGGCAGGGACACCTGCATTCCCTGTCTGTCAGCCTTCAATGGACTGCAAGGAGAGCAGAAAGGTGTTACAACAGCAGCTTGTGCCTTTTGGTGCTTAGCTCAAAATGACATGTCTACAGCTTGCAGGGGTGCTGAGTCCCCCAGGCCAAGCAGTATGAGCATGAAGCTTAGAGCAAGGCTCCCCTTATCCCACAGACACAGTCACTAATGGGGTTTGTACCATTCATAGCTCTCCATAAATGCTTTCTGCCCTCAGAAAGCACCCTCAGAGCCCCAAAGCTCAACATCTCGGGGAGCCTGGCATCCTACCTCTGGGTGTACTCTGGATTGGAGAAGCAAACTTCCCCTGCAACAGAAAGCCTTAAAAATAATCTGCTTAGTGGAAGGTGTGCCTCAGGAGAACCTTTTCTTCTATTATGTGACAATGGATGTGTTCTATTAATGTAAAATACATTTTTAATATTTTTTTTTTTTGTAAAATCATTATTGACAACTTTCGAGTGGAACATTCATTTTATTTTATGTATCAGATGTTTTGTGCTTGTTATAGCTAAACAACTGCTTTAATGAAAGAATGAAAACATTCTTATTTTATTATTCAAATCATCATATATTTTCCAGGTTGGCTCTGTGAGTTGGAAAACTATGTTATGGAAAGTAAATTGTTTTAATACACATCAAGTAGAAGCTGATGATAATTATTTTTAAAGTCAGCAACAAACTAGACAAGTACTTTGAATTAGCTATTATATCATGACAGAATGTTGGATTATGCACTGATAATAGTAGTATCACAAAATAATATAGAAATAGCAAAAATAATATACAAAGCCTTATATTGACTGGAATTTGAGATGCCACAGCATCACACAAATGTTTTAAAACTAAATTTATTTATTTATTTTGTAATTTTAAAAACCAATTATGTTTGTGGGAGATATTTTCAAGATCACTGTGATTTTGTGACTGAAGTGATAAACAATGCTTTTGTCAAAATGGCTTTTTCCCAGTGGGCAGTGATGCTGGCAGAACCCCTGGTTTCACCCCCAAGGTGCCCAGGAGGGCTCTTGCATCCCCCAGCCTAGGTGAAGGTCCCAGTAGAGCAGCCCCATCACCCATCACACTCCATCAGAGCCCATACCTGCCCCCCCCAAACACTGAAGTGTTTCCTGAGGCAGGACCTTGTTTTTGTGAAGATGGCTACAGGCAATGGGTGGAAAGCCCAGAAGACACCAGAATATCCTATATTTGGGGAGATTAGTGGAGGCTGAAAAGAGCTGTGGGTTTCAGACACAACAGAAGTAAGACATAATACAGTGATATTAAAAGCTGACATGAGACATTAATCCACTTCTGGCAGAGACAGGCAAAGCTGAGTCATTTATCAGTGTGGGCATAAAAGCCAAGGAATTTATTTCATTCGGGCTGTATGTATGTATTTCATGCTCCACCTGTGCTGGGCGCCTGGTACTGAGACCACACCAGTGCCCACCACTACACCCAGTGATTCATAGTGGGCTGGTACTGGCCAGGCAGATGCACACTGTGACAGTGCAGCTGGTGTGCCACGAACCCTACAATATGTCCTTCAATGTTCACCTTCAGAAAATGTGCAAGGAGCAGACCAGCCCCAAACCCAACAGTTTTATATGAACCATTTTATCATAGAATCATAGAATCATAGAATCTTAGGGGCTGGAAGGGACCTCGAGAGATCATCTAGTCCAACCCCCCTGCCAGAGCAGGGTCACCTAGAGTACATCACACAGGAACTCATCCAGGTGGGTTTTGAATGTCTCCAGTGAGGGAGACTCCACAACCTCCCTGGGCAGTCTGTTCCAGTGCTCTGTCACTCTCACAGTAAAAAAATTTTTTCGGATATTCACCTTGAACTTCCTATGCTCCAATTAATTTATTGAGTTGTACTGATCTCACTGTGATGGCCACCCTTGAAAGGCCTAAAATTTGCCAGAGTTTAGAATGCTGTTGTGGCAAACATTGAGTGTGAAGACAAGTTTTGGCTCCAGACCTGCTGACGCACTCAGAGCCCACCTTCCAAAACAAGCCCTTGAGAAGGCAGGCGCTAGCTGGAGGTGGCCACAGATTATTTTTAAGATAAGGATCAAATCAGTCTGAGTTCTGGGAACGTGAAGCTGGCTGAGAGTCTCCTTCTTCTATCTTTAGCCTTGCATGAACTGCAGCTCAGCAAAACCCAAACCCTGGGAACATGATCGACAGGGTGTACCAGTGACTGATGCCTACAGATGCACATTCCTTCTCAGTACAAATGGCTTCTGAGGTGGTTTTGCTAGCTGTGTAAACACAGGCACTGAGCATACTGGGATATTAAATTGCTGATGAGCACAATATCAGCACAGGATTTACTGGAAAAAAAAGATATATGTTTCAGCCATGTTGTTCCTTATGTTTAATTTCTTGAAATTACATGACCTTAGAGATAATATCCTGAATTATTCTACTTCTGATTTGGTAAGCACTGGGAAAGTGAGGGCTGTAGACCTTGTTCCTGTCACAAAACTGCTTCTCATTCTGAGAACCTGTGGAGTAACAGACAATGTCATTTGTCTTGTGAAGGGACATGTGTCAAGCAAGCTCCACCTTTAATCTTAGACCATGATCTGTTCACTCTGCAGCAAGCTATGTTATAAGAATAGCTGTAGAGGAGATGTGGTATATTGATCCCACCCCAAAAGTAGAAGAACTGTGCAATGGTTGTTCACCACAGGTGGAAAGTCTGTTATTCGGCTGTGTGAGGTGTTTGGTTGGCACTTCTCCTGGACATCCTTCCAGCCAGCTCTCCCAGAGGTGCTGGCCCAGTGGAGAGGAGGAGGGGCAGCAGCACAAGCAACTCTTCTGGTGCCTGCCTCCAAACTTCACTGGGAGAAGGAGGCAGCTCAGACAACTACTGTAACTGAACCCTGAGAAATGAATCGATTTTGAAAGCGTTGATAACCACAAGCAATGAGGAAAGGAACAGATTTTCAGCAGACAACTGAAGTCCACTGAAGGCAGTCAACAATTCCAGCCCCATGGGCATTTGTAGCCAGGCTGCATTTTTCTTTTATATTGCAGTCAGCAGTGAAGGAAAACACAAGGCACTTCTATTCCTCTGTAAGCGATGTGTGCAATTCCTTTCTCAGCACAATGAGAAGAGAAGAGTAATGTGGCACCTGTGGCCATTCATGGCTGCAGGGGACTAATTAACCCCGGTGATTAACTGGTCTGCTTTGACATCTAGGCTGCTCCTCTTTGCTGCAGTCAATCACTGCAACATAAAATCTGTAAGGCCTGTTTAGAAATGCCCCTTTTTTGCTGTACTCAAACAGGGAAGGATGCTTCTGACACATCACCAAGCAAAAGAGTTTTCAGAGACCTTCCTCCACAGAACTGGAAAAGCCAGACCTCTCTATTTCTCTCCCAACTGCATTAACTGGCCATTTCTTCTCAATTAGGGAGAAGAATCAGTTGGCATAGTCTGTTCCCTGTGCAACAGACTGAGAAATATCACATTATTTTTTCTGGATTAACTGAATGAGGCTGGAAAGATTCATTTCTTCTCGGCCTGGTCTGACAATGTAATTTGTTATGTGGCATTTAATTGTACAAGCTAGAATTAAGATAGGAAAATGCAGGGTATCAGAAACTGTTTGCAGTGCCCATGAAGGACTCAAGTCCCACAGCCCTGTGCTGGCCCTATGCACAATACCAGTTTGCTGCTAGACCAGTAAGCCTGGGAAAATGGGATGTACATTATACCCCATTATTTTGTGAGTGGACAAGCATTATTCCCTTATAATTTTAGGAGTCTTTCTGTGATTATTGCCACCAACAGCAGTTAACAGAGGTGTCAGTGTTGCAGAGAACTATCCACCAGGTATGCACTGAATTAAATGCCTGTCTAAACCTCCGTTAGTCTGACATGATTCATCAATGGGTGAAGTGGTGGACAAAGGTTCAGGAGACTGATGTTTTGAGCCTTGCCCTCAGGCAGGCTCCATTTCATACCTGTCTCTGTCTTCTGCATCGACTGTTGGGAATGGGACTGTCCCTAGGGAGGGTCTGCACAGCATCTGGCACATCCTCCTCCCCAACTCAGTTGTGCACATCTGTGTACTTACACCACGCATAATCACAAAAACAGTCCTTCAGATATTGTAGGCACAGCAGAGGAGAAAACTCGGTCAGTTTTATTCTCTGACTTTACTTACCCAGTCTATCCTAAGCTGTAATATTGGTGCAGGAAAGTTATGCTCATGACTGAGAACTGCACTTTACATAACCTTACTTGAGAATTTCCTAATTCCTTCATGTTTTGCTTGAAAATATTAAGCAAAACTATTGAGCTCAAAAATATTGTATCTTTTGGTCTTTCTCTATACTTGGATTTCCTGCTGGCTATTGCAGCAGAACCTAATCCATGCTGAGTGCTTTGGACCAAATTTTGCATGGATTTACATAGCAAAATTCAAGTGACTTTCAAATGGTCCAGGATTCACTTGACTATCTTTTTTAAAATTTACTCTATTTAGGTAATATTACTACTAATATTAGAGATTGGTTGCAGTTACTAGGATCAAACATAGCTCAGGCAAGCACTGAACATTGCAAACTGCTTTCCCATTTCCTTTTTTTTTTTTTTTTTCCCACCATCTTAAAATGTCTTATTACTGAAAAGAAAAAGTTTTGTGGGACCCTGGTAGGTCACCTGGCCATCCCTGCAGGCCCAAGTCAACTTGCCTCTGTGTAAACCATTGCTGACATATGCTCATCCAACTTTGCACTGCTTCTTACAGAAGTGCTTCCTACTTTTCCAGATCATTTCACCCATTTGTCACACTCCTATTGAAGCCCAAGTCTTGCCTTCATAATGCTCGTAGCTCCTCCTGGCTCCTCACCAGCTACCCATTAGTACACCTTCTCCATTTTACAGCATCTCAAGTAGAAAATGTGCCCTTGACCTTGGGCAGACCTCTGGACCCCCATTTGATACACTTTTTGGCTTGACACTAAACCTCTGGTAATTATTTCTTGAGAGTGGGTTTTCAATAATTCAGGCAGCAACCTTTAAGTTGCTCCAAGAACATGTTACTATAGCCTGCTTTGAAAAATGTGAGGGGAAGTGTGGGGTCAAAGCCCCTACTACACTCACAGTCCCACCCAAGGGGATGTGTTATTGGACCTGATGGTCACAAATGCAAGTGAACTCTTCAGGGATGTCAAAGCTGAAGGCAGCCTGGGCTGCACTGATCGTGCACTAGTGCAATTCACTGTCCTAAGGGGTATAAGGCAGATGAAAAGCATAGTCAGGACTCTAAATTTCAGGAAAGCAAACTTCCAGCTCTTCAAGGAGTTAGTAAGTAGGACACTGTGGGAAACAGCCCTCAGGGACAAGGGTGCAGAACAGAGCTGGCAGATCTTTCAGGATGTTTTGCATAGAGTACAAGAGATCTCAATCCCCAGGTGTAGGAAACTGGGCAAGGAAGACAAGAGACCAGCATGGTTGAGTTGACACCTGCTGGTCAAAGTAGAAGGAGAGCTGGAAATACACAGGCAGTGGAAGTGGGGACAGATATAATGGGAAGAGTATAAGAACATTGCCTGGCTGTGTAGGGATGAGGTCAGGAAGGCCAAGGTGCAGCTGGAGCTGAATTTGGCAAGAGATGTGAAGAAAAACAGGAAGGGCTTCTACAGGTGTGTAGACCAAAAAAGGAAGGTTAAAGAAAGCATTACCTCCCTGATAAGCAGCAATGGTGACCTAATAACAACAGACAAGGAGAAGGCTGAGATTCTCAACAACTTTTTTGCCTCAGTCTTCACTGGCAACCCCTCTCCTCATGGCTCTCAAGTTGATGGCCCACAGGACAGAGATCAGGGAGACAAACCCCCTCCTACCATAAGTGAAGACAAGGTTTGTGACCATCTGAGGAACCTGAACATACACAAGTCCATGGGACCTGAGGAGTTGCATTCCAGAGTATTGAAGGAATTGGCTGACGTAGCTGCCAAGCCACTCTCCATGCTATTTGAAAAGTCAAGGCAGTCAGGTGAAGTTCCTGGTGACTGGAAGAAAGGAAACATTATGCCCATTTTTAAAAATGGAACTACCTGGGAACAACCAACCTGTCTGCCTTCCCTTGTGCCTGGGAAGATCATGGAACAGATCCTCCTAGAAACGTGCTAAGGGACATGGAGGACAGGGAGATGATTCAGGACAGCCAGCATGGCTTTACTGGGGGAAAATCCTGCCTGACCAACCTAGTGGCTTTCTACAATGGAGTGACTGCATCACTGGGCAAGGGAAGATCTGTGGATGTCATCTATCTGGACTTCTGCAAGGCCTTTGACACAGTCCCCCACAACATCCTTCTCTCTAAGTTGAAGAGAAACCACCCAGGTTTGATGGGTGGGCTGTTCAGTGTGATAAGAAATTGGCTGGATGGTCTCATCCAGAGAGTAGTGGTCAATGGCTTGATGTCCAGATGGAGAGGGATGACAAGTGGCGTCCCTCAGGGGTCTGTACTGGGACCAGTGTTGTTTAGTATCTTCACTGAGAATATTGACAGTGGCACTGAGAGCACCCTCAGCAAGTTTGCTGATGACACCAAGCTGGGTGGTGCCATTGATATGCCACAGGGATGGGATGTTATCCAGAGGGACCTGGACAAGTCTGATAAGTGGGCCCAGGTCAACTTCATGAGGTTCAACAAGACCAAGTGCAGGGTTCTGCACCTGGGCTGGGACAACCAGAAATATTAATACAGGCTGGGGGAAGGCATGCTAGGACTTGATGTTTCTTTTCGTTCCTTGTCTTCAACCTTTGTAACTTGACTGAGTTTCTTCTTTCTGTGCAAGTTCCCTGCCAGACATTCCCAGGGAAGCTCTGAAGGGGACCCAGGATAGTCCAGTGGATGAAAACTAATGGACCACATTCTCTGTATAATAATACAACAGATTAGAACAGCTGTTGCCCTGGCTCCCCTGAATAAATATACTTGGTTTACCCCTCTCTTGGTCTACTGAAGGACTTGCAAAGGAGTTCAAATCTATCTGTGAACCTGCCTCCAAGTTTGAAACCCTTTCTGCATTTACAGTTGAAAACATTTTTTAGGAGGAAGGAGTGTGTTGCCTTTTAGATGGAAAGCAGGATTTGGTGCTGGGAGGACAGTATGTCCAGAAGAGAAAGGAATTGTCTATTACCTTGGTCCTGGTCCCCTGAAGACATAATGAAGGCTGGGAGGGTGAGCACCAGGCCACTATGGCCTGCCTGTGAGGCCATTAAGAAAAAACTGGATGTGAAAAGATAAACCTTCAATGCTGCCAAGTTCAGCAAGACCTGTGGCATGATGAACTTCCCAGTCAGTAATCCATAAATTATTTTAGAACTGCCTGTGGTGGCTTTGCCCTATTTTCCAGCATAGTAAGTCATTACAGACGAGAAAAAGTGTAACCAGCTTGTCTCTCTTTTACCCTTTCCTTCTTTATGGGACCAGTGGAAGTTTACTGAAGGTTGTATGAGATCTGGGCACTGTGCTGGTCCCTGTCTGGTGCAGGCTGTTGCAGTTTGCCCTGGTCTCAGAGGTGCTGCCTCAATTTACAGCAGCAGAGAATTTGATCCTCTGCAATTTAGGACAATGGTGTCAGCTCTGGTGCATCCCAGCTGTCCAGTGCTGGGAAGGTACCCAGGGAGCCTGTCCCCAAGGGAGCACTGGTCTGGCACAGGTGGCAGGGAGCCAGAAACCTTGGCAGATGCAGAGTGTTATGAGCAGCAATTCTGGGGTGTCTCTGTATTCCAGCCTTGGCAGAGAGAGCTCAGAGCTGGCTTGTTTATTTAGGTGCAAAACCACATTTGACACTTCAGCTGTGCTGTGTTGTACCTGGGCTCACTAGCTTCCCTGAGACTGACGGGTGGAAGAGATCAGTAACTAGCTTGGAGCACACAGAGCCTGGGCCAAGTGACGAGAAGTAAGGCCTTCCAGACCTGAGCTGACTACAGTTTGCAGGGCACAGTGGGATCGTTGTGTAGTGATACCCATCTGGCCCTGCAAAGAGATGGTTCCAGTCAGCTGAACATACTAATCTAGGCTAACACACTTCCTAGTAAGTCAAATACCAAATTGATTTGGCAAATGTCCACACTGGTGGATCTATATCCAGTGCATCTAACTCATCCAGAGTTGATTGAAGAGCAATATCTGAGAAATCTGAATTAACTGGACCTTAAATAAAAGGAAAATACAACAAAATCTGAAAATAATAAAGTCTGATAGGCTTTTGATCTCGTGAAAAGCGTAAGTATTAGTTTTAAATACATTTTAGCTGCATTTTTCTCGTAAGATAATCTTTTGCTCCTGAAGTCAGAAATCAATGTTTAAAAATAATGCATTATTTAACATTGATGGAATGTATTCAGTTGGGAATATAAAAAAAATTGCAAGCATTAAAGGACAAAGCCTTCTAATAGTCCTCAGAAGGAGGTGAAAATATAACATCATAGGCATTTTATAGATGTCAAACCAAAGGAACTGGTCTTGTTCTAGGACCTGCAGGAAATTCTGTATGAAGCTGAGAGCAGCAAGTAAGGAGGTTTCTCAGATTCTTAGCATGTTCTGCCTTGCTTCGTGTGGATGCATTATTTCATAGAATCCTAGGGGTTGGAAGGGACCTTGAAAGATCATCTAGTCCAACATATTTAGACGTATTTAGATTACCATATAATACTTTGTTTTTCCAGATGATGAAGAGCTAATTCTCATTTAAACAAATGACTTTTCAGTCTTTATGAATTAGGAAGCAGGCAGTGTTTCCTTCAGCTGCTGTTCAACAATTACGCCATTTGGAAATGGTACCCAGTGACGTGTGACAGTGTAATCCCTTTGGAGTATGGAAGTAGCTCCAGAGTCAGGCTTGATTAAAAATACCCAGTTGACTGCCAGGGACACATTTCAAACAGGGTTATGCTGGATTGCTGATACAGTTGTATGAATTGATCAGTCAAACATACTAACGACCCCATCTGCATTTGCAAAGCGAAACTGTGCATCTCTAAGCCCATTTTCTGGTCTAAAGAGTGCCACATGCCAAGTACATAACAAGAAAAACAGTTCTTTGTGTGCCCTCAGAGCAGTGAGGGATATTAATCCATGGAGCTCATCTGTACTTGCAGACTGTCAGCTCAAAGCTTGGGGTATCATTGCACAAGGAGCATATTTTAAATACTACAAATTTTATAACCATGAACTAACTCTTCTGCATACCCATAACATAAAACCATTCCAAGGGTGAGGTCAGTCTTTTAAAACTTGTGCCAGGGCACCTCAAAGTCTCTCCACTGACATGAAATCAAGCTTTAAACTTCATGTTGTTTTTCTACCTTTGCTGAGACAATGCACAACCAGACAGAGGAAATGACAAGAGGAGCATTTCCTTGTGTTATCTCTCAAAATCATATACTCTATATAGCAATTTTCTTCTTGGAGGAAGAAACCTGAAAGGTACTTTCAAGACCAAAAACAAAATTGGTAAGGATGTGAACAGCTGAAAATTTAAGCAGATTCCTAGTCAGAAAATTGTCTGGGGATGCTGAAGCTGATGTGTGTGATTTCTTTCCTGAGCTGAACTCGGCTTTCCCAGGTTCTCTCCAGCACAAATCCCACCACGACCCTCTCAGAAGTCTCTGTGCAGCTGGTACAAAACCTGAGGGCCAGCCAAGAATGCAACTTGCAGAAAAGTAAACTTATGATAAGCTGCTGCTCTATCCTGGCAAGCAGATAGACCAGCTTTCCTTCTGCAGAGTTATAAAACTGATTGGATGTGTTTAGAAAGCTGGCATGAGAGGACAGTAAACTGCACCAAAGCCATACCAAACAGAGCATGAGGGAGAGATGGAAACAGAAATATGAATATAAAAGAAGGCAATTTAGAAATACATGTTTATCCATTTTATGTGTGGAAAGATCACCTTTACTCTGCCTCTATCAGAGGGATCAGTGCAGCTTCACAGCGTGGGAGGCAGGAAAGCTGGGTGCCTGGGTCCTATGGGAAGTGTGGTCCTGTGCCCTCCAGCAATGAAATCAAGCCAAGGAGCCTGATGAGTCTGTGCCAGCCCCAAAGATCATCTCATTGCCTACCACAAGCCTTTCTGCACACTAAACCAATTGATATCAAATAGCTTTACTCCAGCATACAGATGCCAGGCCCTTTGGCTGTGGCACAGCTGTCACTGACTGTGCTTCCAGATGATCAGGAAGGGTGGCAAACCCAAGGTCCCACCAGCTGTCTTGTGGGGACTAGGGATGGCTTTTTACAAACAGCACAGCTTTGCAGCTCTGATAGCAGCCTCCCTGGGAAAAAAAAAAAAAAAAAAAAAAACAAAGGTTTGCAGCTTTAAAAGCAGCCCCCCTGGGAAAAAAAAAAAAAAAAAAAAAAAAAAAAGGAAATATTTTGTTCCATGCTGTACAATAAGAAGTGTAGCACATTAATGCTAATATTATCTGGATCACAGTGAATTGTTTTCACTTTGCTAAATCTACAATATTGACATGGCATCAGACATACCCACTGGAAAAAAAATCTGACTCTGAGGGGAAGGATGGCAGGACTTATGGGGGGAGGGGAGTTGTATTTCCTTAACCTTGGTCTGCAGGTATGACAGTGCCCTGTCAACTTTACTTCCAACATCATTATATTCCTGATGGGCTTCACTCAAAGAAATTGCCCCAGCTATCACACTGCCTAGTCACACTCACTTATTTATAGTAATTTACTTGGAGATCTGATGTGTGAGTTCACAGATATTTCCAAGAGCTGCTTTAGTTCCATCCCCCCTCTTAAAAAAATTGTATTGTTTTTGTTTAATTGTTCTTGGAGGTAGGAGGCAGGGACAGGTTTTACCCCTTGCAGGATGTGCTACACATCTGACAGAGCAATGTGAGGGCCCTGGGCTGAGTTATTCCAGGGCAAGTCAGGTTGATTAAAAAAAAAATAAAATAATTCCATCTGAAGGTGAGTGAGGTATTTTTAGTCCATTAAGATCCTAGTAATGATTACTATATGAAAGAACTAATCTCCTCTGACAGGGCTTCAAACAACATGCCATACAGCCTAGCCCTTAGGCTCTGCAAAGCTGAATATATTTATTCTCATGCATATAAACTTTGTTTCTCTTTTGATGAGACTCCCTATATTTTCATCTGAAATCCCTTCTCAGAGGTGCAATTACTCACAGTCTCATTTACCAAGTTCCTTAGCTGAAAGGAGCAACAGCTTTGCCAAGAGTGTTCTCCCTCTTGCCTCCACATCAGGAGGATTATAAGACACTGACAATATCCAAGATGGTCTTCCCCTGCTGAGCCACAGCAAGTTTTCCAGGGGCTTTTCAAGTCAGGTGGCAGCAGTCCAACCCAAAAGGTATTTTTTTGAAAACGTGTATTATATAAAACATGAAAGTCACTCACCTTTGAGGAATCCAGTCCAGCTTCCTCTCAGGCTGCTATTTAGTGATGAACAAAGGTGAAACCCACATTTCTCTACCCCACAATGAGCATTTCAGGGCCACATACCTCTTCCAGTCCTGCTCAGGCTTGAAACGTGGAGCTGAATATATCATTTGCACATGTCCCAAAACCACAAGAGATAAACATCTTCCTGATACTGCATAGCAGAGGCACTACATCAGGGGGACCTTGGATTCTCCAAAAGTGGAAAAGGGAGAGTGTATTTACTAGACCCAATACAAAGAAAAAGGGTTTGTCCTTTTGCCTCCTCCACCTGCAGATGCATCTCAGTTTGGACCACACACTGAATGGAAAGGTATCGTGGCTGCAGAAGTCATGTTTCACGTCTCCCCTTGCAAAGAAGGGAGACTAATACTGCTTTTTTTTTTTCCTTCTGTTGCAATTTACAGCCCACTAAACTATAAGAGACTACCTGAGAACTCCTACACTTGGACTGGATGAGCACAGATGAAATAAAGATAAGAATTTTCTTCCTACTGCAACTACTTCTTTGTTTTGTTCTGCGTTTCTGTTCTATTTGTCTGCTTATTTCTTCCTTTCATTTTCATTTCCATTTCCTTTCTTCCCTCCGCAATGTGTTTGTCTTCAGTCTTCCTTCCCACTTTGGTAGCAGGCTCTTTCTTGTAGAATTCCAGATTAGAGTTTCTTTCCTTAAGCACAAACACAAGACACCACAGAGTCTTCCTGGTCTACATCTGTACTTGAAAGGTAGGCAGGAGCTGCTGCTGGTGCCTCATGGGAGATCAGGATTTCAGCATCTCTCTGCTTCCCTTGAGCAGGCTGTTGGTGAGGGGGAGGAGAATCAGCAGCAGATGAAAGGCAAGTGGTGATGCTACTGTGCTCATGGCACACAGCTGGAGCTATGCTGTGGTAAGATCAACAGAGGAAGACCATGTGGCATGGTATGCTACCTTAGGTGCTTTAAGGTGCTAGCTGACATGTTCAAGTAATCTAGCTTTATTTATTCTTATTGCTCATTTTGCCTCTAAATATCTTCTGATATACAAATGAAATTACAAATGGCATACAAACTTTATGCACCTAAATTAACTACAGCTGATCTTCTCACATGCACTCAAACAAAGTAAGCTTCTCTCCTTGCCCAGGAAGCCTTAGAAACACAAGTAAGTCTTGCTGAATCTGAGCGGCAGCAATGCAAGGGGAAAGAGAACAGCAAACCACTCACAAATAACACCTCTTTTTCCTATGCCCTGGGGAGGGAACTGTAGTGCCACAGATAATTTGTCACTGCAGAACACACTGGTTCTAAGAGACTTGGTAGTGGCAGTGAACAGAAAATGCAGGTACTCAGCACCTGTCTGGTATTCAGAGCACAAAAAAAGCCTCTCTTCCCTGTGACTCTCTTCCCAGTGCAACACCGGGCAAGGAGAGGGTTTTATACATTGAAGGTGCATATATATAGTTCTGCTACATTTTTTTATGTCATATCTTGTTGTTACATTGTCTTACATTATGTTAAATTAGCTTACATGAGGGGAAACCGTATTTTCACATTACATCCCCAGCCACTGTCTTGATACAGTCTTTTTTTCTTTTCCCTTACTATCTGGAGATGTGCTAAAGTAGCAACTAAAAAGTGCAGTCAGGGCCAGACGGGTTGTGTCATGCACTATGAGCAATCAAAGCAGGGGACAAGCCTGCAGTTTGCTGTGAGATGTTAGGGCTCATTATCAGGGATGATGAAGGCAACAAGGAAAGAAAAGAGCAGACAGGCCAGATCTACCAGGCTTTCAAGCCTGTTTTTCACCTTACAACAAGAAATAGTAGTGCCATTGGTCATCCTGGAAGGTGTCACAGCTTCTCTTTCCACCTGAAGTCATCCTAAGCACAAGGGCACAGGCAAGATAGGAGCAAGGATAAGGCCCCACCTACACCTGAACATAACTCTCAAAGCTAAAGTTCTGAGCATCTCAGCTGCATTTCAGCTGCATTTCAGCTGCATCCAGAACAGCTGAGATCTGTGTCACACTGTGCATGGGGAGCCCATAGGAAGTCCAAGAGGGATAGGGCAGCACTGCCCCTCGGGTCTGGTGCCCTGTCCTCCTCACACAGCCCCTCAGCATCAGCAAGGTGCTGCAGGTACATTGGGATGTGTATCAGCATGAGGAAAAGGAGATGTGGAGCAATGACAATACTGCTAAACTTTGTTTTGAGGAACAGGCAGCCAGATGGGAGCAGTGAAGGGGACTGCAGACCCCAGCCTGTCCTAGGACCTCACCCCTGCCCACTCACCCTCTCTGTTCCCCTGCAGCTCCAAAACAAGCTCCAAGCTCAAGAAGCTGTGGTACCCTGGGATGCCACTTGAGACATTAGGGCAACAGATCACTGATGTAGCCCATGGGTGTGATGTTTGTTGACTGACCAGAAGCCATCGTCCTCCTCTCCTGCTGGCAGCAGCCGCAAAGCACGGCAGGGCAGCCTGCCCTCAGCTCCCAGGTGCAGCAGAGACTCACTCTTTCAGTTTGCACACTTCATACCTCCAGAAATATACTTGGCAGTTAGTATAGGTTTTTTTATAGCTCCAAAACCTTCAAACTGTAACTGCTCTGAACCAACTGGCTTTACAGGTTTGTCTGATCTCATGTCAAAACCATGTGAAAGTGCTGAGCTTTGTCAGGTCCCTCCAAACAAACAAAAAAACCCAACTCCACCCTATAACCCAAACTTCTAACTCACAACTGAACAGTTTCACCCTAAGTTAATAAATATTATAGTGAAACTTGAAACCATGTCACTTTTGCATGGATTCATTAAAAAATATTTGTACAGCACCAATTACTTGTAACTGGTCTGTAAAACTTGTCTTTATAATTTGGATTTCTCCACTGCTGAGTGAAGGGTACGTGCAATGAAAATGTACTACTTAGATTAGCTTTTAAAATATATTTTTAGAAATTTAGCTAGTCATTAAGGATTTGGGGTCATGTAGGGTAATGAAGAACAATGACAGCAAAAGAGGCATCTGGGAGCTGCCTGGGGAGGAGCTGAAATGCTGGGAAGAGCACTAATGAGAGGTGCGCCAAAGAGTAGAGGGCCTGACTTTGCCCAGAGAAAACAAGGGAGAATAGAAATCCAGGATGGTGCTCCACAGTAACATTTGACAAGAGAAAAGCCAAAAGTCTTCTACATCTAGCACAAAAGACAGTCTGGAAGATATTCTTTCTGCACTTCCAATGAAATCAGTAACTCTAATTCAATTGAAGAAAAACAGACAGCAGGATAAAGACTGCAAATGAAATGTTATCCTGAGGAACCTGAGCAGCTCCATTATTCATGGCTTCAGACCCAGCTTTCCTTGGAAAACATGGCCAGTGGTTCAGTTTTTATTGAAATGCCTCTGGGGCCAGAAGGCAGCACAGAGAGATAAATCTCCTGATGGAAGAAGCCTTTTAGGTGACAGCAGCTTCCTTCGTTTTGGGTGAGAAGCATCATAAGGTGGTGCAGGCTTTCTTTTTGCTCAAGAAATACCTGTCAGCCCTGGAGTGGAGAGTATCTTGTGCAGCAGTGCATTATTGAGGAATCCTATTCAGAGACAGAATGGAAGTATTTTGGGCAAACATCAGTGAGGGCTTTACTGTGCCTGCTCATGTGCCTGGGCAGACGATGTGTCTCAGACATTGTGCTCTGCTCCCTGTCCTGCCTTGCGCTAACAGTCCCAAAAATAATTTGCATGAGAAGCTGCTGCAGCAGAAGGGAGTGCAGATGGTGGAAGGTGTTCATACATGTTGCTACACAAACATCTCCAGCAGAGAAAAGCTGCTGGCGTGCCCTGGGGTTTTGTCCAAGCTGCCCCGTGGAAAGGCTGCGGTACAGCCAGGGAAGAGGGACAAGAGGGTGGGGAGATCAGGACATGATGCTGGTGTGGAGACTTTGCCCTTGGACCTTGTGTCAGGGATTGGGACTCATCTGCACAGGGGATTACATGGATGTCACCTGGTTGCACTGGCATGAAAAGAGTATTGTCACTCAGTGAAAGTCCTCCCATAGGGGCAACCCATGAGCTGCCTCAAAGATTTCACTTCTGAGAGGATAAAGAGCAGTTTCACCTCAGTGGGCACAGTCCTGAGGCCAGAGGGCTATTGCAGGCCAACGCCTGCTTTCCTGTGCCTTCACACGTGGCTCCAGCCAGCAAGCTCTGTTTGCCTGGGTGGCATCTGCTGTGCTGGAGTTCTGCTAGACAGATGTTGGCTTTGAGGTGGTGTCCTGGAAAACAGCCATGTTCTGGTGCACACGTAGTTGAGGGGTGAACACATCTTTCTGCAGACGTGCACAGGGAGCCTGCTTTTGCAGGACACCTGTGCCCTGCCAGCTTGCTCTCTGCCAGCAGCACTGTGCCAGGGTCAGCCTCTTGCACAAGCACCGTCCATGGACATTTGGGAATTGCAATAATGAGACTCATTTGGGAGGTAACCTCTTAAGTCTTTACATCGTTCAGCTGTTCCAAAAATAGCAGCTTTCTAGAATAAGCTGCTGCCTGACTGGCCATAGCCAAGCCCTTCTAACTTATTAGCACTGAGCCAATTAAGTGCTGAAGGATGTGCATTAGCCACACAAGCCAGCATTGAAACTCACCGGTTTCCACATAGAAACATTAAAGCTTTATGGTCTCTAATTGATGAGTGGGAGTTCATGAAGGATGTCAAGTGTTACTTTTGTTTGGCTGTGAGTCACTCTCAATGTTGGCAAGCATAATAAAAGCAGAGGAATGCATTAGGCACCAATTATTGTACTTCTTGCAGTAAAAGACTCTTAATCATGGGGATTGAGATGTTAGAATGTCCGGGCAGACTGATGTCCTGGCAATTTGATCACTTTACTGCTAAGTGCTGTATCTCAAAGGCTGGCATTTCTGTGTATGTGTGTATATCTTGCTAGGTCATGCATTTTGGCGGCAATATTTACTATTGCAAGCAATAGAATCACATGGAGTTTTCCACTTACCTCTGGGAATGGACTGCCCAGGGAAGTGGTGGAATCACTATCCCTGGAGGTGTTTAAGGAAAGACCGGATGTGGCACTTATTGCCGTGGTCTAGCTGATATAGTGGTGATAGAGAGGTCATAGGCTGGACTTGATGATCTCAGAGGTCTTTTCCAGCCTCAATAATTCTGTGATTCTGTATGATGAGGACAGTAAAGCTATATACATGTTTTGAAGTACCTATAAATTCAGAGCTACTTACCTCCGCCATCTCTCCAGTGAGCAAACTGTAGAGGTTTCCTTGCTACCACAGGAAGTCATTAAAGGGACTGAAAAATACGCTATGCAGATGAATATGAGACCTTTTCTACAGCAATGTTTTAGCTGTGGTGTAGCTGGATAGGTGATGTCTGCATGGGCAAGCTGGGGGGATGCATAGGGATTATGTCAGTCTTTCTCCTGTGCCAGATGTGATTCCTTCCATGCACAGCTGAACTGGTAAGACTCCTGCAGTTACAAGACCTGGGCTCATTAGCTGACCTGATGACTGGAGAGGCTAAATTCACATAATCACAAACAGTATTTCCTCCAAACATCTTCTTTC
>NW_009953218.1:1599503-1607067 GCF_000747805.2 Chaetura pelagica
GAAACTTCGATGATCAACCCCTTGACATTCCTTTGCCAATCCCACTTACAAGGAGTGTTCTTCTGCCATGAAACCTGGCACAATTTTTTCCCCCTGAATAGTAATGCTCATGCAAGAGGACTAATCAGTGATTCTAAGGGTGTTTTCCACCAAATGTTCAAAGTCCTGAGCAGCTGATTGAGTAGTTTCAGTCTGTAATAAATGCTTTGCTCACCAACAGAATCTAATCAGTAATAAATAACTGAACATAAATCCTCTTCAGCCAGAGCAACAATATTCAAGAATATAAATGTTTAATGCTGTTATTTTAATTTAATTTTACACATTGATTTATTTCAGCTTGCAGGAACAAAGTCAGAAACTAATTTAGCTAATGAGTTCTATTAAGCTTTTCTTTTAAAAAAGCAATAGAAATAAGTTAGAGGAGGTCTGTTCATTTTCAAAGGAAGAAGTTACACTCAGAAGAAGAGGTATTTTGATCAAATCATAGTCAGCTGTCAAGAACATTTAGGGACATATGGAAGAGGGATTTTTGTTGTTTGTTTTTGTTTGTTTTTTGTTTGTTTTTTTTACATAAGCTACAAAGATTTGACATGAATGAATGAGCTGATTAAAATCCCCACGCTCTCTTTGCAGACACTGGCGCTGAGTTGCCAGTACAGTGAAAGTAGTTAATTCCCAGTTACATCTATTTTGAAAGTCAATTTTAAACACATGTTCAGTGCTGATATATTTCTCTGTAGGTCGCTTTCTTTTAGCACAGTCTGTAGTTTACACCATTTCAGCCAATTTCCCTCTGGGATATCACTTTTCAAGCTCCTTGTCTTGGTTAGGAAATTAAAAGCCCTCATATGAACAGACTGACATTCAGAAATCATGTCTGGATCATTTTTAGTATAACACTAGCCCACATGAAAGCAGGAGCTAGACAAGGAAAACCAGGTGCAGCTATAACCTACCTTGTTATAAATAACAGGAAAAAATTACTTCTCTTCCAAGTAAATGCAAAGTGTGTCCTTTAACCACATGCCAGAAGCCACATTTTTGCAGGTCTGTCACCCTTTGGGGTAGTGAATCTCTCTCTGGAGATAGGTAGCACCTACCTGGGGAAGGATGGGAGCTGGCAGCCTACTAGTTTTTCGTTATCCCTTCCCCATCTTCCCTCCTCTCCATGCACTCCATGCTTAGACATTTTGGCATTTGTATGAGGGTAGGAAGAGACAGATCCTGGTCATACCTCAAGTGCAAGGTCTTTTAAGAGGGGCTGAAGCAGGGAACCAACGCAGCAGTTTGGGAGCAGCTGGAGCTGCAGGTACCCCAACTAACCCAGACAGAAATAAGCAGTGCATTAAGTAAGTTCTTGAATGTAAGTTCTGAATATCCTTAACTAAAGTGATATTTAGAACACGTTTCTATCTTAGCATTGCTTAAACAACCCCTTGCCAAGGCAGATCAGCACCCAGCCCAAATGAGCCATAAACAGCTGTTACCCAAAACAAACCCACCACACACTTTGTACGGGTCTTATGGTTTCTACGACGCCTCTTCACTTTTACACTTGGACTGTTTGTGTTTTACTCAGCATGATAGTTTTAGACTGCTGCTATTTTTATCAATTAGGTTTTCATTTGCATTATGTTTTCGTATGCATTATGTTTTGCCTAAGCAGGAAAAGTGTGATCTAAGCTCCCATACTTACAAGTAAATTGAATTAAAAGGAGATAACAAATAAGATTTCAATGACAGATAATGAATACATGTTCTCAACTGTGGTCTTCAAGAAAGCCATCATAGTAGTTGTCTCAATATATTTTCAAGTGAAGGTAACCCCAAGCCATAAACACCTTTCCCATTAAGACATTCATTATAAATAGAGGTCCTATACATGAATACATTTCTTCAGTACCATTATTCTCCCTGAAAGAAATAGGAATTATAATGTATAGGACTGACACCAAGACAGAGAGACAAAGCTGGGTAACATTTAGCTGTTGCTCAGATAATTGCGAGGATCATTTTATGCCTGAAATTCTTGGTTATAGCCCATAACTAATGGAGGCTCCAGTCTCTGGTGTCTAGAACTGCTTTAAAGCAATTTTTTAAAATCCTACTTATTTTAACTTTAAATAGTCAGATTAAGATAAAATAGAAATGAAAAAGAAATGTTGGTGGTTCTATTCTTGTCATAAAACTACAGATACAGGGAAGGACATTTTACTGGGAATGGCCTGGCCTCACAGTTGTAGTTAGAGCACTTGCCCTGCAAAGGACCTACCAAGTTCATGATCTTGAGCAAATCTGCTCCTGCCTGCTATAGTTTCCCTGCCAGCATCCTTCTGTCTTGTCTATTTATTCTGCAAGTAGCCCTGGAGCTGGGGCTCTCTCTTGTCATTTGCTTCTACACAGTGGAGTAATATTAAGTGCCAGTAAGAGCCTATACTTTTGATAGAGTTCAGCATTGGATCTCTGCCTGTGAAAGCTTCATGTCAGGGCTTAAATTCAGTGCCAAAATTAAAAGACAGGCTTTGCTCATCTTAAAGTTTAGTTCTCATCCCTACCCACTCCTCTATCTTCAGCAGGAAAAGAGTTGTATGACTAAGGCTCCTCTAAACTGCTTTTGTCCTTAGCTCTGTCAGCGATTCAATATGTGATCCTGGGCTCTTTCCTGGTGCCAAGGCAGGGATGTGGATCTTCGCAGAGAATTTTAGGAGGATATGGTGAAGGACCCATGTGGGACCTGTACATACTGACCTTTTGTTGTCCCTCCTAGGGATTGAGTCAGGGGAGACAGATCCCAACAAATAGTTGCAGAATAACTTTCACTGATGAAACTGCTATCACTGATGGAATCCAAGCATGCTGACTCTTTGTTCCCCCTCCATGGATGACACCTCCATGTGCAGCTACATGGTTGGGGCATGAGTGAGGACGCATGTGAGGAGAAGAGGCTTTTCCAGATGTGCCACAGATTCTGTGCAGGTGTTCAAGCAACCCCTTCAGGGCTGCCTTCTCACATCAGGCTTATACATGGTCTTTGCTTGCATATATCAGCTGCCACTTCTGTGGAGGCAGCCTGAGCCACACAGCTGGCATGTGGGATGTCCTCGAACACTGTCAGGTGACTCTGGATGTCCTGAGTTTCTTAGTTCTTGCAGATTCAGCTCACACCCTCCTCAGCCCATGTTTCCTTCCCTGAACCTACTGTTTCCTGGTGTTTCCTCATCCACACCCACGGGTACTTACAGGTTCCCCTCACACAAGCCCACACCAGAGAGGTGTTTAGGGTGCTTTATGTCTTGGCACTTCCCCAGTTCATACAGCCCTTCAAAACTCTACGGATATCTAAAATGGCATGACATGCACTTTTATTTGAAGAAACATCTCTTATTATAACTCTTTTTCTAGAAGTGGAACATGTCCTGAGGTGGAATTTGTAACACATTCATGATGATACCCGTGCTTTCACATCCTTTGGGGAGTGAGATTCTGCCCATAACAGACAGAAGGAGAGAAAAGTGAAACTCTCTTGTCTTAGGAAACAAAAAAAAAGAAATACTATGATTTTTCCAGTCTCTACGAAAACATAGAATTAAATTTTATATGCAAAAGAGCATGTGCTGGTTATTTGCAAAAAAAGATGGTACATACTTTGCTTTTCATTTGTAATGAATGTTACCAAATGCATTTGTAAGAGTGTACATTTTAAATTTTTTTTTTTTTTTTCCATTCAGAATTTTCTTTTTCTTTCAGTTGATCTAGGTTCTGAGTACCTAGTAATCAGAGCCCTGGAAAAGTGTTTTCTGTGTAAGTCAAGGGAATTTGATTATAGAGGCAAACCTACTAGTTTATTACCTGTTTGCGATTTTTGAGCTTTCTTGGATTGTATCTGTTATTTATGTGCCCTTGCCCACTCCTTTCCCAGCTTGGACTCCTGGGTTTCTCAGTGAGGCCAGGGCTGTAATCTCTGCCCTGAGCTTGTGCACTCCAGCTACCACCAGAAGGGAACTGCATCCAAACACATCGGGGTTTGCTAGGAAACTAGAAAGGCAACTAACACACATCTTTCTCAAAGGACAGGTAGAACTGCAAAGCTTCAGAAATAGGAAAGCCTCATCCATGGAGCCAGTGCCATAATCTCACATGCTCATCACTCAACTGTTTGTGCCAGGAGGAGAAGAAGCCTGTGCTGTCCTACCACTGTGGTGAGGGACCTCCCCAGCACTCCCCAGTCACCAGGTCTTCTGCTTCCCTCTCAGATTTTTTATTCTCCTGCCCTGGTCCTTCTCAGAGCAGCCTTCATCTACAGACATGCAGGGAAGCAAAGAAGAGATTGCAAAGAAGTATTTCCATCAGCCACCCTGAATCTTGCATCTCACTGGAGGCTTATTTTTCCAAAAGGAGGCATGACTAGGAGTACTGTATCACACAGGAGTGATTATAAGAACAGAAGGGAAAGGTAATTCTCATTGACGGACAATTTTTGTGGGGGTGACTTCACAATGGGCATTTTTTTCCCCATCCAAATCCAGCCATGTATAAACAAATACTTATGGCTAACAATAATGGGAAATTGATTTGTATCAGTTTAATTTAGGAAATCATTAGTGACTCGAAAGTGTGACTCATCCTGATGCCCAGGAACCATGTCAGAGCAGAATACTAAAATCTTCAAAAACAGGAGGTTTAAAAATATACTTAACTTCACTGGGCAATTTCCTTCAGGCTTTCACATCTGAAATTTTGAAGTATAAGAAAAGTTTCTTCTAAATAATAGGAGGAAATAATTTATTAAATTATTACATAGAAAGAAAGGTTGTGTTGCAATTAATGGAAGAAAAAGGCTACCTAGACTCTCCTAAAAGCTAGAACAGAGGACTGTACATTGAAGTGTGTGTGGAGTGGCAACAAAAGAATTCACTAAGCTGACAATTAGCAATAATTAGTGCAGGAAAGATCCAGCTGCAGAGGTCTTGGTTTTGCAACTCTTGCTTGCTCACTGAAGTTTAAGAGGCAAAGAATATTTGAAGGAAGTATATACAAAGAATATTCAGAAAATATAAATAAGATCTGCCAAGATGCCTGGGAATGATGAGATGCTTATGGGGCTTTCTAATAACAACATGGGTTGGGCTGAAATATGTTACTCATTTGCTTGAAGTTACACACATGCTTAAGTTTCTTGCCAAATGGAGGCCTAAATAGTATCAATATAATATTGGCTGGAGCTTAAAAACCACCACCTGTGTGGCACACGTTCCTGCACACCACTTTCTCCCTTTTTCCTTCACTTAACCACAGTGCTGGCTATGGTGAGCCCTGTGTCTGAAAACCCATTGGCTGACCACAGTAAATAGGCTGATGTGAATCAGTAGGTCTCCACAGGTTTTTATTCATCCCCAGGAAGAAGTTTGTAGCTCAGTTGATATTGATAAGTAATCAGCAGGCTCACTGATAAATGGGAGGTGGATAGCTTTATAGCCACTGCAAAGCATTACAGTGGGTAAGATTACTATAAAGCATTACTTCCTTTTTAATCCTTGCTCAATGTTTTATCACAATGAGAAGGTTCACCACTCAGCAATAATAAGTTATAATTAACTCTTGTTGCTAACATGACACAGACTATAAATCTTATGTGGTGTTCATACATTTCTAGATGACAAGCAGATTTAGAGATCTGAGCTGTGTGAAATACTGTTTCTATCTCCTATTGCCTTAGTTTAAAGTCCCAGAAGATGTATTCCAGATGTGCTTTGCTAATACGATTATTTTATAAAAGTCCAGACAGATTTTAGGAGCAACACCCTGATTTTGCAGTTCGCAGTCTCCACAAAGCTCTTTTAAAAAAAAAAAAAAATTAAAATTTCCATCTAAATTAATGGTTCTTTGGTCTTACATTAGTTTCATCCAGTTGTCATAGATCACAAGAGACTTGTCATTCAGTGGCAACTGATCATTGAGTCATTTAGATTTCCAGGCCTCTTTATGCATTCATGCTGATTCAAAGGAAACACAATGAGTGCTTCAGGTGGAGTCTTGGTAGATTCTGTGAGGATTAATTATAAGTTAGCATGTCAAAAGTGATCCATGCAGTTAATAGAGGCTCTCTGTTTTCACACACACGTGTACACACATATCCATGAAGTGTATATTTTATATATTTGTTACTTATGTGTGTGTGCCTGTATAGACACAACTGTGACACATACACTAATGTTATAGATTCAGATTAAAGTTGAAGAGTGCAAAGGCTGACATTTCTTGTTTATATTTCATTTTGAAGCTGATGGCTGGGTGAGCATGAATTTTCCTTTTAGTTTGTATTTCTCCCCAGAGCATATTAAAAAAAAACAGTTTCCCTTCACTTCTACTTTGAATGAGCCTAGTGCCCTCAAGTGAAACCACTGACTCATGCTCCTTCAAAAGCCTCTGGGGACCATTAATTCCGAAAACTACATGTAAGAGAAAATACTTGGCTTTGCTGTCTTGGAGCAAGTTAAAATAAAAATCCTTGGTCATAGGACCGTCTTCTCATAACACATTCCAAGGACTGACTTTCTTTTTACTGATTAGCTTGCAACATGGTAGCCAAGTTTCTTTCTCTATGCCTCCTTCACAGAATTAAAGCAAAGTTGCCATATCTTACACACCATGTCAAACCACTCAGAGGTGGCTGCTGCAAAGCACTTCTACAGGGAATCCAGACAGACCATGTCTTCCAAGTCGTACTTGATCTCTTTGATTTTCATCATTCATTTCCTAGGTCTTTGCCAGAATGGAGAAACTGAAATACACCTTTCATATTGCAGCATTACTCTAAAAAGTAATTAAAAATTCACAGGAGCTTAAAAAGATACATTGCTACTCTTAAAACAATGAAAATAATTTATCAACTTCCTAGTTTTCATACCAGTTACAGTAGTATGGTTGTTTGAGTGCTACAGTGGCTGTCCCAGTGGCCTGTGGTTTTCAGTTTGTCCTGCTCTCCTGTCCACAAGAAAAAGAGATTAAGAAGGAAGAGCCAAGAATTATCCGTTATTCATAGGTCTTTTGTCCGTCATTGCCCCAGAATGAAAGGCAATGGGCACAAGCTGGAGCATAGGAGGTTCAAGTTAAACATATGGAAAAGCTTCTTCACTCTGAGAGTAACAGAGAACTGGAACAGGCTGCCCAGAGAAGTTGTGGAGTCTCTTTCTCTGGAGACATTCAAAACCCTCCTGGATGTTCCTGTGTGGCCTGATGTAGGTGATCCTGCTCTAGCAGGGGGATTGATGATCTTCAGAAGTCCCGTCTAACCCTGTCCTCTTTGTGACTCTGTGATCATTTTCATGGCTGACTTGTCTCACTGCTAAAACCAGGGTTAGAAGCAGCTTTCCCACGTAAATCCTACACCACCTCCTAATTACTAGTGGCAGCAACATCTTTCCTTCTACTGTTAGGACAGTAACACAGAGGTGTCAATTGAGAACTCCTCTCCTAAAACTAAAATGCCCTGAATATCCAATCCCATGTATTGTATCATGGAAGTTTGTTTAAATAAATAAATAAATAAATTCATATATAT
>NW_009953218.1:1607259-1614886 GCF_000747805.2 Chaetura pelagica
TAAAAAAAAGGTTTAAATTCTTTTTGTTGTGGGGTTGTTTTGTTTTTTCTTTTACTCCCCCCCACCTCCCCTCCCTTGTGAGTGTTTTTTTAATGTATTTCTTGAACTTCAGCACCTAGACAGCTATGCATATGTGGATTGATGCTTCAGGGACAGCTGGTAAAAACCACAATACTTTAGCTTATTATTTTTAATTCAATTAATAGAAACCAGACACCAGGCTTGAATTACCCCTCCTGCCTTTCATCATGAAGACAAGTATCTTAAGCAGAGATGGGCCATTATATATTCTCTGTGCATAGACCAGGATGCCTAAAAATAGCTTCAGCAGAGAAATATCACTGTAAAACCTTATTTCTTCCAGGCTATGTTTGTTTATTGGGTAACAATCCTCTCTGTAGAGTAGCTTGCTGGAATAAAATATACACATTCCATGAGCCCTAAAAGAAGACCAATACAAATGAAACTCTGTTGGCTCTGTTAGTATATAAACACAGCAGTATGCAGTTCATGCCTCCAAACCCTACATCTCAAATACTTAAGAAAGACACAGGATTGCAGTGAGTGTAGGTAGAATAATAGGCACAGTCATGTCAAAGATGGTAATTCAATTTTTTTTCCATGCATTTACTATTTTTACTCAAATAATAGTTTGGTTTTCTTTCCTTTATGTCCTCCCTCATGACTGTCCCCTGAGAAAAACTTCAGGTTTTGTCTTAGGAGATTCTGTGAGTGGGAATTATGCTGCCCAACTTCAGACACTGATAACTGAGATGTTGACAGCAGATCCACTCACCCCAGTTCCCTTCATGCTCTGTTGAGGGGAACAAGCACATTTCAGTGAGCAATTCATTAGCCCTATTTTAAGCATTTGCTTTAGGGTAGGTGAATCAAACATTCATATGGGTGACTTTTTTCTCTGGAGGGAACCTAAGTTACTAACTCAGATGGGGATGTCTACGCTGTATGTGGTTGTTGCTCTCTGTTGGTATCTGCTGCCATCAAAAGCTCTGGTCCCAGATAGGAGCCACTTTGGTCTGATGCAGAATGGTCATTCGTGCATCCTGAATGGCTCCTGGGCCATGGGCTCACCACAGAGACACAGCATGTGTTGCTTGACCATTTTCTGCTAGCTAGTGGTTTGGGCTGAGAGAGGATTAGCTACTACGGGAGATGGTGAGGGCAGCGGTGGAGGAGAAACAAGTTGCCAGTGCCCATCTTATGTCTTCCCTTAGAAACTCAGACTTGTCATGTTTGTCTCCCTAGGCTGCCTTGACTGTTGGGGAAAAGATTACAAAATAAATAACAGAACAACTGGAACCATCCATGAACAGCTGCAATGACAGCAGTGGGCTACTTCCCAAGGGCTGCTTGAGAAATGCAAAGGAAAACCTTGCATTGCACTGCCAAATCTAGGAGAACATTTCTGAGAGACTGAAGCCATGATAGCTCACCCCAGTCACATAATCACATCCTTCCCTTCACTTACTCTTATTACATAGTGGTATGGGTTTGATTATTCTGTCAGCAAATACCCTACATCCTTGAAATGGATGAGTATGACATGTTTGGAAATATGGAGAACGCCAATAGGTTAAACATAACTCACATAAAGCTAATAAAAAGAAAAAAAAATAATTTACATATTAATCACAAAGTTCTCATCCGCGAAAAGACAGGAGGAAAATTGATCTCTCACAAGTACAGACTGAGAAAGCAGGCTGAAGAGGGAATTGAGCTCAAAGACAGGATGTGGCATGACTTTCATCACATGCAGACTGAATTTAAAAGCTCAAATTTGGTAGGGACAAATCCATTAGCCACAGTGCATCTGCTCTTGGTGGGTACATGGGGATTCCATAGCTGCTCTGAAGAATTCACATTGACCCAGACAAAGAGCTGCTTATACACTGGTATCCATGAGAAATCCCTTATAACCTTAGCAAGACAGACACACACTATGGTCATTTTAAAAATTACTAGATAAATTACAGGGTGAGAAGTTAAAGAGCAGCAGTTGATCTTGTTCCTGATCATAATGGTTATTGTCTCCTTTATTAGAAACACTCTCAAAACAAATGGCAAGTGTTGTGTGGGTGAACTTGGGCACACAGCTCTGGCAGCTGAACATTGTATTTGTGTATGTGCGTGCGCACGTGTGTACATACATTGGGAAAAGGATGAGCTGAAATTAAAGACTGCTTCAGGAATTAAGATTCTCAGGGAGGCTAATTACAGCAGACCATTGGTAGTAAGCAGGTGTAATACAGGGAAGTATATATACAAGTACTGTTACTACAACACCACCAACGGCTATGTGCAGTGCAAACCTCTGCAGATCGTCTAGGCTTGATTGCAGAGAGATTCTGTCTTATCTGCAGAATATTACTTATTTAATCGTTTCAAAAAAAAAGGAGGAGTTCTTGACTCACGAAAGGCAAAACAATAGAAGTTGGCCATGCTATCTGCTCTCCACTCATTCCCCTAATACAGTGTCTGGCCATTTATAGTTTGAAATCTTAACTATTTCATCTGTTCCTGCCCTTGAAAAGCCATTACTGTAGCATTAGATCATACACTCTTACTAGTTTATGAACCTCTCCTGAGTTTTTAGCTAAAGTTTTCCATATGGATTCAGTGTCTCAAACTACACAGTTGCTTGTTTTGTAAGCTCTGCTGAAAACAGTCTGGCTGTTTCTGAGACGGGTGATTAAAATAAGGACCTTTTCTTCAGAACAGAAAAAAAATATTATGATGACTTCTTAGAAGTGATTCCATGCCTTGTAGGAGACTGTGACATTTAGCAAGTTGACATGTCCTCCCTAGTTTTAAGAATATCCATGTAATTTTAAGGCTTAGTTTTTCTACCACTACCTTTTTTGACAGAAGTATCATTCCAGCCCATCTTTCATATGAAACTATCTAAAGAAAGCATCAGTCCGTCTAGGAAAAATGAGTCCACCTTTTTTTATTTTCCTTTGCCTAAGCGTGCCCTGCATGAACCAGTGCTTTTGAGGTAGGGGCAGCCAGTACACAGGGAAGCAAAGAGGAAGCTGAAAAGAAGCAAACCCTGCAACAAATCCAATATCCATAGCATTAATACATAGATCCTCTGGTATAAGCAATGCATAAAGGTAGAAAGAAGAGCTTTCACTTCATACTGGCTAATATCACCAGTCAATTTTTATCCATCTCAGAGACTTGAGAGCCCAGAGAGCTGGCCTTTTCATGTGAATGCCAGCCATTCATGGTCATGACCTATGATACATGCAATACTTATTTTAATTTCAAGCAGACTTTTAAGGCATATCTAGCACTGCCCCAGGTACAGCCATAGTAACAAAGAGACATTTGAAGACCATTTTAAAATACAGTCCTGATGACCTCTTTGTTCCTTGTGTTTTTTCACCTGATCAGAGAACAAAGAAGGGGAGCAGGCAGTCTGGAAGGCTGACTTTCTAACTATCACATTGAAGGGTAGGCATAATTCAGTAATTGCATTAGGTTTTAGAAGGCGTACAGACATTGACACATATAGATGGGGGTTAGAAAATAACACATATTTCTTTTGTTGCCTGCAGAATGCATAAGTAAGTACTTGTATTGGCAGAGGTCAAAGGAAACTACTTCATATCCACTTTCTCTATGATGGGATATTGTTTGCAGGGAGGGACTAAACTGAAGACCTTCAGGTTTATTAAGGAATCCTCATGCTGAAGAAAGTCACAATCTCAGGTTTCTCCAGCCTCAGTCTGTGGCCTGTAATTTGGCCCTAAAATACAAGATAGTCCAAGGTACTTCAGTAGTTACCATATTGAGATTAGTTGTTGCTTCGGGCACTGCTGACATAGATAACTATAGTCCAGCCTGTGCTTTATTTAGGCAAATTAGGTCTACCTGATGCTGCATAAAATTCCGTTGAGACAGTTTATTCAGCATAAGCAAGGCCAGTGACTTTGGCTAAATGTGTGTAAGAGGATAACTGCAGAAAAGAACAAAGTTCATCAAAACCAGAGGTTATAGTCAGTAGTAATTTTTTGTGTATGCTTAGAAAAGAGTCTTAAAAACATCTTGGCCAGGGTAATCCTTTTACTCAAATATCCTCTAGCCTAAGCAGTCAGACACATCTTGAGCCAATATGAGATTTAAAATTGGAGGACCAAAGTTTGCAACACTGCTCTATATTTGTGATGTCTAAAAGGCATCAGTGTTATTTTGAAAAGCTGGACAGAATTCTGCAAGTGCAGAAATATCTACTTTTCTCTACAGTTTACCCACTTAGCTCACTTCAGGGTTGGGGCTCCCACAGGATTTTAACACTGCTCTCAAGTTAAGTCCCTGAAGTAGATTCTGCTAGCAACTAGAGCAGTTAAAAAGTAATTTTCAAATGCTTCCTAAATCTACAGCCCCAGTCTCTCAGAAGATCTGAGGGTGGGTGCAGAGAAGAATTATGGCTGAACCCAGGAAACATTTTACTTCCCAAAATGTAGACAAAGAGTTTATGCAAAAGGTGACACAGCCTGGAAAGGGATGAGGACTCTCTTTTAGTGCCCTGGAGCACTTGTCAGAGTGAAGTGTGAGGGTTGCTTAGCATCAAGGGGGCAGCTTTCTAGGGGATAACTTGATTTCCACCCACTTCCAATTCTAAACAGTACAAACTGGCCCCTCTGTCAGTGCAGCTGGCTGGTGGAAGCCTATGATACCTTTCAATGGGTCTCTGAGCCTCCCTGGGGAACAGGAAGGCTGTCCCAAAGCCAGCAAGCTCCATGGTGTTTGTGTCATTCACTGTGTCTGTATGGTGGGATCTAGTTGCTCAGCACTAGTTGAGTCTAGGGGCTGGTGGTGAGAAGGCAGGAAGATCAGTGAACATAATGCATCTCTTGGAAGAGATGAAGTAGAAAGAAGCTACTTGGATCCACAGCTTATTGTAACTAATCCCATATCATTTTATGCCCTGTCTGATACCAAACAAGTATTTTGAACAGAGAATTTGGCATGTAAATCAGTGCAGCCCTCAGCCAGGGTCAGGAGCCAAGAGAACACTGGCTGGAGAGTGGCCAAGTCTCAGCCCAGTCTGGTGGAGGTGCAGAGGAGCCAAGTTTTGGCTCTATCCAGCCAGCTGGGAATTTCCCACATGCCAGGAGCTTCCAGGCATAATGGGACCTGCAGGATGGACCTCTCTCCTCAGATGTCACAGGGAGCTACAGGCAGTACAGACCATGGCCATGTTGGGTGCACAGACAGAGCTGTATGTGAATCTCAGGTGACTCTTCCTCTCCTCTCCTGAGCAGAACTCAGCCACAGGGAGATGTCACCTATAGATTGCACAGGTTATAAGGCTGTGGGGCATTGTGTTTCACATCTGCTTTCTATTCCTAAGCCTAACAGCTTTCTTCCTGATGTGCACATTTCAGAATGGATGGAACTTCTTTACTTTGAGGGTGGCAGAGCACTGGAACAAGGTGCCCAGAGCATATGTGGAGTCTCTGTCACTGGAGACACTCAGAACCTGCCTGAATGGCCTCCTGTGCAGCCTGCTCTATGTGAACATGCTCTAGCTGGAGGGTTGGAAAAGATGATCTTTAGAGGTCCCTTCCAATCCCTAACACTCTGTGATTCTGTGGCTCTGTGATGCAGCTCTGACAGTGCAGGTGGGATGACTGAGCTGCTGCCCCCAAGATGATGACAGAGAGGGACATGCAGGTGAGGGGCCTGCAAAGATGGTAAGATGGCTGGTGTCTACCTGCTCTGCTAGCCTTTTTGTCTCCCTTTAGCTTAAACAGCATAGATACCTCTGACTCTGTTACTTTACAATTTTCCTTACTATCTGTAGCAAAGAGCATAAAGCACAGGTATAAGTCAAGCTCTGTGAGGACATCTGTGGCAGCATGAGCATGCCACAGATGGGACTCTTACAAATGCAGGTGGATTCTGATATTCATGTTTGTAATTCACTCCTGCATGATGAGATGTAGAAAATAACCCTTTATTTTATTCAAAGGCAGTGAGACACCTCCATCTTTTTGATCCCTAGGGGCCAGATTTGCTGCAGAGTCCGAGCAGCCTTCTGCCAGGAGCCTTGTCAGACAGGGATGCTGCAGAAGCCCTAGACCACCACCCACCAGGGAAGAGGTGTTTGAGGAGATGGAATCAGGAGTGCCATATTTTGATAGCTGAAGTGGCCCAACAAGTGAGTGCAGATTCTGCCTTCTGTTGGGAGGACGTGTGAGAAACTGTTGGCCCCTCTGCAGCTGACCCAGCCAGGCCCTTGTGCTAGTACTGGTAGGTTTTAAAAACAAATCATTGTGATCAGGAGCATAGAAATTCAGTAAGGTGTGCTGGACCTGGCAACATTGCCAGTATGTTTATTAAAAATTCAAATCAAATCACTGAGAAAATGCCAGTATATCATCTGAAAAATCTGCCTGAGACCCATCTGGGACTTCAGACTGGTATCTCCAAGTACTTTTGGCTTTGAGTCTTCCCACGGGAGCTTCTGGCAACATCCCACCACGGGGCAGGAGGCCGAGCAGCACCACTTGCCATGTCCTCTGAGAGAGACAGTGGCTCAGAGAGGCAGCAGCCACCTCCTCATCTGTTGCTAAGGGAACATGGGGAGACAAGCTATAATTATACCAACAAAGTGTGAGAGACAGCCAGAGAGAGAGAGAGAGATGTGGAATGGGCATTTGTGATGGTTTCTTCTTTATTTTCATTTCATTTATTGCTTTGTAAATCACCAACAGAAGGAGTCCAAAACATTTCACGTGTTGGCAGATGACTGAGATGTAAGTAGAGCCTTTTGTGCAGAACCACCAGCATCTTCCCAAGCACAATGAGCTGGGAAAAAGTAGTAAACCACAAAATGTGCCCCCGTCACCAGCACCTCCCCAAATGAAATGCACAGAATCAGAGAACTTAAGGAAAAACAGGACAAGGAGATGAAGTGTTCATGGAATATGAAATTATTTAGGGCTAAGTTGCATCTCCCAGAATAGAGGAGTCACCTATTCTGAACACCAGCTTGTGTAGCTTTGCAGGAGGAACTAGGCTGTTTCAGCTAGGGCTTTTCTAGGAAACAAACTTCTCAGGATGGCAAAACAGCCTGGAAATGGTATGGCACTTCCCACCCCACTGTCAGATCCCATCATCCATCCTGCAATCCATCCTGCCTTGGCTCCCTGGAGTCTGGTACAGTCTCACACTGTGGCCCCGGCTGGCTCTCAGGCTTTAGGAGAAGGAGAGCAATAGGATCACACCATGGTGACTTGACCTGTTGCTGTCTCACCAGGGAATCCAGCAGAGTCATCCACTTAATTGAATAAACAATTTATTTCCCAATGTTTTTAATCACGATTCAGCAGTCTATACAATAACATGCTTATCCTTTGGCCTAAAACCCCTTCTGGAAGAACACAGTCTGTTGCTGTAAACCTTACCCTTTGGAACCACTTAGTGCAAGTTACAGGGAGATACTCAATCTGGGAACAGACAGAATCACTCCCATGCAGGTAGGTGCCCGGATTAGTAAACAGTAGAAAAGAATATGCTAAAAGGAATGGAAAAAGAGAGAGAGAGAGAGGTTACCAAGTAATTGCATATTTTTAAAAATTAGCAGATTCAGCAG
>NW_009953218.1:1615329-1639230 GCF_000747805.2 Chaetura pelagica
ATGCAGCTCACAAGAGTGGTGATGTGATCTGCACCTCACTAGGGACAGAGCAGCACTTCCACTGTTTGAAAGCCAAGCACAGTTCCCTGCTGTATTTTTAAGAGAACAAGCCACCACAGCAATTATTCCTCAGGCCTAGAAGTGGGGTAAGAGCCAGGTAATGCTGCTCACACTGAGCTCTACTTACGCCCTAACTGTGTTCAGGGTGAGCCCTCAGCAACCAGTCTTCTCTGTGCAGCAAAGGACAATGCACGTGGTGTCCACCAAAATGCTAGCCCAGCAAACACTTTTTGTTTCATAAAATATTTGCTTCCTCTACATTGGTAAAATAGAGATGCTTTATCAGCATCATTCTGATACTGCTGGGAAGGGGTAAGGTTAGTGTAGTCTGGAAAAGTAAAAAATAAACACATAACTCCCCTCCCAAAGGATAATATGCAACATCTGTTGAGTATTTGGTCAGATCAAACCTGGGATCAACAGGTACAGCCCTGCTGATTTTGCCCAAAATGTAGATGGCCCTCTGATATTGTGGTATGACTGTGTGCTCAGTACATGCATATATGTCTGTCAATAAACAAAAAAGGACAAGTTCAGCTCTGCTCTAGCTCTGTCAAACCCGGCAGCACTGCAGTAAGAAATCTGGCCCTACATGGCTACACTCCACCAGGAGTCAGGGTGCTTGCTACCGTCTGCTTCTCTTACTGTCAAACACATGCATTTGTGCCCACACGTTACTTAATTGCTGACCTTAATGAAACATGTCAGTGCAATGGAGTTCTCTCAAATTCCTTTTAACACACCCATGCTAAATGCTTGGGGTGAAGCTATTCTAAACAGTTTGCATAATTTCATATATGTCATTCCCAAGAAACACTATGTATTTTCAACAATATGAACTGGGCCAGAGAGCTAATGAAGTTAAACAAGGCTGGCAAATTATGGTGAACTGGACATGATTTAGCAAATACATCCTGAAAGGGCAATATTTATGAAGGCAGAAATCTAGCTGCCTAGACTGTGAAGACACTTTCTGCAAACAGATGATTGTGGTCCCCAGGATTTCGGCTCTCTGTCATGCCACTCAAAAAAAGACCTTTCCCTTCAAACCATTCCTCTACACTTTCAACCCTAAACTTGCGCTTCTCAACATGCAGGGAATTAAAGACTCCCAGTGAAAACTAATGCCACTTCCACAGGAAACATGAAATTTCTTTAGCCTTACTTACCATCTCTGAGACTGAATAGTTCACATTCACATTCACTCAAGTACATACGAAATCAACTCTTTTCTCTGGCAAACCCTACTTCTCAGACCCTTATCCCCAGCCTCCAAGGTTTTTACAGCTTGCTAGGTTCCCAAAGCCCTTAGGTCTGGTAGGGACCCCAGATCCCACCTGAGTTTCCTGCAGTTCAAATTTTCCACACCCATTTGCCTTTTCCACATGGGCTGCTCAGAGCAAGACAATCAGCCCATGGCTGAAGCACATGAAATTTCAGCCTGAAGCCAGATGAGGCAGTTTTTGCTGGCAATCAGAGAAAACCCATCATCTTGGTGGGTTTGTGATCACGTACGTGTGCCACCCTGCACACCCAGTGTTCAGCAAGGGGGGTGGTGGGAACCATCGATCTTCATCCCTTGTCTCAAGGAAAGCTCATGGGGTGCTGCCAAGGAGATTATTTCACTTGACAGAAAACAAACACAGAAGAGCTGTTGAATGTTTGACATGGTTTTATGTGCAATACTTGTGAACAGGCTTAGGTTAAATGCAGAAGGGGAAACAACAGAGGCACAGGATGCTTGATGAGATGGCTATAGACTTCTGGAGGGCCTCAGCTCCCTCAGGACAGCTGAAAGAGGACTGTAAGCAAAGAAGTCTCTGTCAGGGCACCAAGGCATGGGCCAGTTCCTGGAGCAATGTCTACATAAGTGCAATGCAGATCCTGGCAGGAGGAAGACTAGTGTAGAGGTAGGCTACAGGGAACAAATCCCTCTCTGGCAGCCTAGGGACGAGTGATTGCTCAGGAATGGAGAACCCTATGTAAGAAAACACACACAGATGTTGTTAGTGTTTTATCTAGACTGAAAGACTTCTTGTGCCCACTAGAGCAGAGAGCAGTTGTCTTGGTTTGCTCTGCTCTTTACACTCCTGGCAACTGATTGTCTGAAGCATCATTCATCACTAAAACAAGGGATGATAAACATAGAGTGCCTTCTTAGCTGGTGATGGGAGATGTGTTCAAAGGGTGTTCCTCCTTCTCAGATCAATTCTGGCTATAGAGGAGAAAAAACCCACACGTTTTCCAGTGTGATGCTTACAGCTGTATCTGAAGGCCACTGGAAATAACTGAAGTTTTCCCCTTGATCTCATAGGCTTTCTAAAATAAAAAGCCAACAACTGTTTCTCAAAGGCTCACATTTTCTCAGCAAGTATTTCTATTCTCCATCTTCCCAGTTATAAATGCAATTAATTGTGCTAAATGGAGGCTGTTTTTAGGCATCTTGAGCCGTTTTGAGCAAAACAAGCCTAACATTGATTCAGAAGAGTGACAGAGGAGAACAGATCAGAGATGTACTATTCTCTCAGAGATAAGAAGCATCCCTGCCTCAGCCAGAAACAAATGTTGTCCAGGATGGTCCTTTCCAACAGTTCTTCTG
This sequence comes from Chaetura pelagica, assembly GCF_000747805.2. Lineage (NCBI taxonomy): Eukaryota > Metazoa > Chordata > Aves > Apodiformes > Apodidae > Chaetura > Chaetura pelagica. Next base: position 1,617,989 of record NW_009953218.1, read on the forward strand.
GCTGCAGTTATCAAAGAGAGAAATTTTAGATATCATTTCCTTGTGAGAGAAATGGAAGCTGCAACTGCATTTGTTCATTTATCTGCAAGGATAATAGCAATGGAAGTGATACAGGGACCTATACAGACACAGGCAGAGATCAAACAGAGGAGCAGCTGAGTACCTGACATGAGAAAACACTTCTTAACAGGGCAGTTTCTGATCTTTTGAGTCAAAACTCTGAGGAAAAGGACAGCTGAATGGTGACAAAGGAAACATTTCTAACCTCTCCGAAACATCCCTCCCTAACTTCTTCTTCATATCCTACTGATCAAGGCCTCTGAAAAAATAAATCACCATGTGCCACACCAAGAGTTTTCCTGCTCAGGAAGTGTTTATGCCTCTGATCAGTCTAGTAGAGCAAAACAGTGGTTTTGAAAGTAAGCTTAACCTGATGGTTAGACTTTCTAGAAGGCAGTCAACAGATGTAGGGCACCAGGCTGTGACCTAAGCAGCAGGACCATGTCACAGGAAAAGAGAAAGGTGCTTGTCATTTAGTAATCCCCTGCCCAAAGCGATTCGCTCCTTCCTTATAGGTAATGTTAAGCATTTGTTCTTACATCTTACAGAGAATAACTGGTGCATTGAGATACTGTTTTCAATATCCCCTGCAGCACAGAAGAGGTGAAGGGAAGGGGCTGTACCCGTAGCTCTGCACTTCACTGCTATGCTGCATTAACCCTCTGTGTGGCACCGTGTTGGGCAGAGAGACACCTTTCTCAGGGTCCATCTGCCTTTGCAGATCCAGTGACAGCAAAGAGTGAGCCCCAGCAGGGATGAGGTGGCTTTTGAGCAGCAGTGACCCTGTCACACAGCATGCAAGAGCAGCTCTGTGATCCCCACCCATGTGCATCAGTTCCTCATTACTTCTAAACCTCAAAGCCCCAGCTTGCAAACTTTCAGCATGACTAACCACCCTTGTTCCCCCACTTCCTACCCCTGCAGTTATTGCAAACCAAAGCTTAAACACCTGCTAGATCCATCATGATGCATATGTTTGGGACCTGCAGATGGCAAAGGCCATGTTCACTGCAGGCTTGAGTGCATCACAGCTTCCATTTTGAGGAAGGACAGTCCAGCCCCCACAGCTTTCCCATGTTGGACAGCACTGCTTTTGTTCCAGACTGAGGCATGCTTAGTTGGCAGCAACAAGGAAAACATCAGGACAAACTCTGGGTATATATTGCATATTTACAGACTGTGCTGATGATTATTTATCTACACACACAACACACATCCTGTTATTCACAGAGGACTGTGTCTGTCTGGCAAAAAAACCAAAACAAAACTAATTTTTGGAACAAAGCATGAATTTCTTTGTTTTGTTGTGCTTTGTGTTTGTTTTTTTCTTCAGAAGCAGCTCAGACAGAAAAAAAAGCAGATGCCTGTTCTTGTACAGAAAATGAAAGAACCCTTCTTACAACCATCCTTCTAAAACTGCTTAGAGACTGACGTAAGCCAAAGCTGGCAATTGAGACCTGTCCTTTTGAAACTGTTGTGTCTCTTCATTGATTTACTGTATTAACCTCCAGGTTTTCAGAAAAACTCCATGTCAATAGAGCAGTACGTGCATGAAATGCCAGGTAAATAGTGTAGGAAGCCAGAGAAAGGAATTTACACCAAAAAACCTGCTTTCCTTCATAATGCTGGAGCATCTGTCCTAACTAGAGAGAAAGAGAGAAAGAGTCCAATAAAAAAAGCAGAAATTTATCCTATGGCAGTTCTGGATCTCTGATTTAATTATTGCACATCCAAGCATGGATGAGGATTATCATCACTTCCAGTCATTTCCAAATGACTATGATTTTGTATGCCTTTGGAAAAGGAAGGTTTTCATGTGTTACCTAACGTGGGATGTACATTTTTGTCCACAGCAGGTTGAGCGGGGGTGCTAATTGGCATCCCAGGCTTGGGTCACATCATCATGGAAATACTGCTCAGATGATACTGTTGTCAAATTGTGCACTCACTAAGAGGTGTTTTTGGAAGAATGAACAAAACACAAAAGTTGGCAGATCTCCCCAAAGGGCACCAGTGGTTCTAAAGCAGGTACATAGATGGATGTGTCTTCAAGACATACATACATCTAACTATGTGTGCACTAGGTATGTCTTGTATACCTGGAGGAGTTAGATAGATAGGAATGTCAGTAAATAAATGCTAAACACAGGCAGACAGCCTTTTCTGGAGAAAAATGTCCAGTCATATTAATATATAGAGAGAAGTTGACCAGCCTCAGAAGACAAGAAATTAATAATATTTGCCTTGAGCTGCTTCAGATTTTCCAGCCTCTGCCATCTGTGCTGCCTTCAGGCTGGAAAGCAAAGCTAAGGCAGAATGGGTATAACACTGCAGTGCTGCCAAGTGGGTTCAGGCATTCAAAATCCAGAACAGGAACACAGGGCTCTCTAGACTACCTTTTTTTCCCAGATAAAATAAATAAATAAATGAATAAAATCAACCTCTCCATGGATCATTAGTGCCAAACTTCAGCCTCTCCTTGGATATGTGGAGGAAATCAATCTCCAAGAGGGCATTCCACCTGAATTTGCCTCTTCAGCATTCCTGAAGGTGATTTGGCCCCACATGGTTTTCCTAGACATCATACAGTCTAGTGATTCACTGATGAATGGGAACTAGGGGAATCCTGGTTCCATTTTTAGCTCTTTACTCAACACCAAACCTTTGAGGAGTCACTTAACCTTCAGAGAGACCTCTCAGTCTAGGTGGAAAATGGGGAGAGAAAACCACCCAACACTCCTCTTGCAGAAAACCTTAAAACCTGCTTTTCTGGATGGAGAGGAGCTGTACTTTTCAGTTAAAGTGTGGTTCATCAGATGCATCTGACTGCTACCACACCAAATCCTGTATCAATAATTTAGAAGGCTCCCTCTTGCTTTACAGTCTCTAGATGCAAGGGGCTTTGTTTGTTTATCGAGATGTATGTTAATGTGATAATTGCAAATGAAATCTTCCTGCTCCTAACAGTACTTCCTCACTTCCCTATTGAGGCATTTAAAACACAAAGTGTCTCTCTCATCTTCAAGTAACACTCCCTGAAAATAGGAAAAAAGATAAAAACACACATCTAGGTTGTTTTTCACATTATAATGGCTGCCGTAATTGCATTTAAATGCAATACACTCTTACTGATTAGTTTGCACACAACCAAAACAAGAGAGTAAATAAACACTTAATGAGGGTTTGATTTTGCTGTGCAATAATTGCTGTTCATCAGAGGTATTGTGGTGGAGGTATATGTCAGCTAAAGTGCTTTTCTTTATTGTAAAAATAAGAAAATGTAGTTTATTTCTGTACAAGACTCTTTAAAGGTAGCACAGTCTGAGAGTTTCCATCAGGAGTCAAATAGATTCAAACACATTTTGGCATTCCAGCAGCCCCCTCCCACATTTAAGCTGCTATTCCCATGTGCCCGTTACTAAATATAGCAGCAGTTCCTCAGATTGACAGGAGAGTTCCTGATCCTGGCTCCTGGGCTTTGCTCCACACACTCCTAATATGGTAGAGCACTGCAGGCAAGTGAGCGCTCGGGGAGGACTCGAGGGGGTAAACTGTGTCCGAAGGATTGTCCCTCCCCACACCATGGGAAACTGAGCAGCAGCAGCCACTGAGAAGCTGGGTCTTAACCTTTTGGTGTCTTGGCTCCAGATCAGCTGCCGGCGAAGCCGCCTGGCGCCTCACGGGAGTGCACGAGTGTGCAGGGCTGGATGACACCAGCCTCGGGTGGACACCAGCAGAGAGCGTTCCCACGTGTCCCCCCATCTGTCACAGCAGCAATCCAGGATACAGAAACATCTGGTTAGGGCAAGAAGGGACAAAATGCTGACTGTGTTTGCTGTGAATGTGTTTTAGGCTCATAAATGGGCATGTAAAGCAACATGAGGGTCATTTAATCACCCTCCCCATCTTAGTTTTTATGAGCAAGATAAAGCTCGTATGCAGTGCTGGCTTGCACATCTCTGCAGGGCATTGAGCTGGAGAGGCAATGGAGAGAGAGCTGGAGAGATTATTTCAGAAAGCAATAGTTGATTTCATCTATAACAATTTGCCAAAGTTTTTATTACTAATTTTAAAATCTTTCCTGCATGACTATATGAGTTTAGCAGGAGTCCCTCAAGCCACAGATCTTGGAACTTAATTAACAGAGCTATGGGGAAGAAATTTGCCTGTTTACCGAGGGCCTGCAAGTTTGCTTGAAAAAAGCTACAAATGTGGCACAGCCCTTTTGCTGCCTCTCATGCTCACAATGTGCATTTTTGCTCCAAAGCCCATTCTCCAAATGGCCAAGCTGTTCGTTAGCCAGCTCTGCTCCCTTTGCCATCAATCTGCAGACACCAGGGAGCTCTGAAAATACACTGCTTGGGAATTTCAGCCTCACGGTGGTGGTTTCCCAAACCATAAAAGCACCCTTCAGGCATGCAACAGGAAGCACTTGTTTACACACTCCCGGCTCTTTGGAGGTTTATATGGAAATACACTTTAGAAGACTGTACTGCACAAAGGCCAGCTGAAACAGAGCTCCTGATGGAAAAGACACGGAGAAGGAAACTTTAAAGCAGCAGCAAAGTGTAATCAGTTACCAGTACGAAAGTGAGGAAGAGAAGAATGAAGAACTTCTTTGGCACAAAATTTACTGGTTAGAAATGTGTAATTTATAGCACACTGCAGGCATTCTTAGACAGTCATGAATACCTCTCATTTCTTCTTATTGCTTGGGGGGGGAAGCTCTTCTAACTCTGGTAGGTAAAGGTGGATAGAAGTCCCTGCAGGAACACATTGCAGCATGTTAAAGCTCCACTGAGGCTTAAGTGAGAATTTTCACCTTTTTTATCTTTTTTTTTTTTTTCTTTTTTTTTTTTTTTTCTGTGTTTCATTTCCACTATCAGTGATGTATGAAGGAAGCTAAAACTGCAGATAAATAGCAGTTCCTGTTGCTCAGGTTCCCTCAGTACTGAACATGACAAATACACATTATTTATAGGCAGAACAAGCCAGTAGCTACAGTGTGTGTTTCTGCCACTATAAATTGAATAAATAGAGTGCCCTACACCACTCTGTTAAGCTTCACTTCAGCAAACTCTGCTTTATACATCGATCCAACCTACCACTACTGTTCATAAACAATGTATCAAAAGTGTGATCTAAAATACCAGTCTTCAGAAGGTAAACTGAAGTGGGCCACCAGGAAAAAGGTGCATATTGGAGGTATCTCTCTGAAACAAAATATTCTACCAATGACTCTTGGAAATGCTCTCTGAGGGAAGATAATCACCTCATCTGTTTCAGTATAGTTTAGGTGTGCATTTAGGCAATTCAGAGCATCTAAGCAAGATAGTATGGACACATGGGAGATTTTTGTTATTATCATCTCAGCAAACTTCATTCATTGCACTGTCCATCATCTCCTTTTCATTCAAATACTTGTCTACTCAAGATCGGTAGTAAGTCAGAAAAGCCTAGTTTTTTATACATATATAAACAGCTTATCTGGATTTCTTATTAAGGCAACAGTTTGTTGGGTTTTGAAAGTTTCTCTTCTTTAGATAAGATCTCCACAAATGTGAAAATCAGTTTTTTCATTTTTGCTCCCCCAAAAAACCCTAACCCCAAACAAACAAATAAAAGGTAAAACAAGGTGGTGTTACCAAATCCTGCCTTTCTACAGAAAAGTCTGATTTAAATATCAGCCTGCTATATTTTCTTCCATGACCTAGGCTTAAGTTGGTGAGTACTTCAAATTGTTACCTGGAACTGCCCAAATCCTAAAATGGAGCTGATGAGGTAGATTAGATGAATGGATCCCAGGAGCAGATAGGAGTAGGAGAGATACTGCTGATGCTCTCGGCAAGGCCAGGCAGCCCTCAGATTCTCTCCTAGAGGAAGCCTCACTAGGCTTCTCACTAGCATCTGCCAGCACCTTGTAACACCCTAACCTGAAGGTGAGGCCACAAAAAAGCAAGGTCCATCCAGTTGCATGGCTGTTGTGTTGGAAGACACTGTCTGAAAAGTTAATTAGATGGGAAACTGAGAGTCAGCAGATTCTGGAAATACTTAAAAATGAACAAACTCCTTGGCAAAGGTGGGCTGTACAGTCAGGCTGTAACAGTGCAGTCACAACTTGCAACCACATCTCAGGTTGCTCCTCTTGCCCATCTCCTCACACCTTGCACCTCACACTCCCTCTTGCCAGATTGTCTGCCAGCTGATTCTCATCCAGCCCTCTGCATTGGCCAGGTTCAGGGGGAAAAAAGGGAAATTACACCATCTGAATCTGCTGGAAAAAAGTCATAGAGCAGAATGTCACCAGCATGCTTGATGGCACAGCAGCCAAACCACATCTGCTATGAGAACACTCAGCAGGAGCTGTGACAGAGTGGGTCTGGTGGGACACACCTCAGAGTTTACTGACAAGGGAAAAACTGAGCTAATGATCAAATCTTGCCAGATCCTGTCAGTGGAGGCACTGGGAATCTCCTTCTTTCATATTTGTTGGCAGAAGATGCAGAGCTAGCAATGACATTTTGATGTAATGTGTAGCACGAAGTCCTTCTCTGAGAGCAGTAACACCTCTAAGTCCTAAATGTGATTGCAGGAGGGCAGAAGCAGCAGCTGAGCCCTAAGCAGTGCTGCTGTGGCTCCACAGCCTCTCTCGAGCAAGAAGCCTTGCACTGAAGCAGTATTTAGAGGCTGATCAAGACATATTAAGCAGTGGCTGAGATGGAGGTTTCTCAACCATACTTCTGTAGCCAACTACAGTTCTCACCCACAGCAGGCCAAGGCATTAGCAGTATTCTCTTTCCTCTTAATGCACTCATCTTGCAGACTCCAGTTCTCCTCATATCTGCATCTCCAACGTAAAGCAAATTCTGTTAGCAGCACGGCCAAGGAGGCACGCAGCTTGGGACAATACCTTGAATACCTGATGTTTCACACCCCTTCCCAAGGACTTGAGCCTACTAGATGAAGGCTGGTTTGGGCAGCTGTTCACAGGGCCACTGCAAGAAAGACAAGCACTGGTCCATTGCTTATGAAACTGCTGATTATTTTTACCTTTTAATTCCATTTCGTCCCTACTGCTGAGGCATAAAAGGCATCCTGTGCAGAGCAATCTTTGATGGAGTGAAGACTTGAATACACAAACTCCCACATTTGTGCCTTTGGATATACTGACTGGCTTTTTCCATGCCAGAGACAAGCTCTCCTTGAAAATTAAGATGGTACATTTCAATTCAATCTATACTAAGACATTTTAAAACCACTCATTTACCCTGCATCAGACAGACACTTAACACAGATACATTATTATTCTTTGTAACATACAGCACTCCTTGGTTCTTACTGGCCTCCTAGCTTAGCTCCGAAAAGTTTTATGTTTTCTAATATTAGATAAATAATGTATTTGGTTACCTTTTCTTTTAAATCCTGAACCTTGACTTACAGCAATATCATTTAAGTCAAGAAAGGGACTTGTATGGAGTTTCTTACACTGACACAGAAAGCACTCCTTGGCCAGTCTTGGATGTAAGAAATGGTCCTGCCAGATGGATGTGGAGCCTGGCAGGTAACTTTTATGCATTAGAGACTTCCAGAGTGTGTTAGGGCAGATGAGCCATATTACATATAATGCAACCTATCTGGTTCCAGACAGGAAGGATTTAACCATTACCAATCTGTACAATCTCTCAGGGTTATGTGTTCAGGATGTCTAAGTCTCTCAGTTATTCTGAGTCTGGAAGATTTCCAAATTGCCAAATGCTCTTTCTACCCCTTCACATTAGATGAGACTTCTTAGAACCATGGAAAATCAGATAAATACTGGGATAAAAATCCTCAGCCCTCTATGAGGCTGGATACTGTGATCCCTAGCAACTCAGGTCTGTCCTGTGTGGAGGACAAAGGAGCACAAGGATGACCATGGAACTTGCCCAGGGTAGTAGACAAACTCCTTCTGTGGTAGCCCTTGCAGAATATGCTTCCTCTCACGGCATAAGGCACATCTGGCCTGGCATGATGAGACCCCACACCAGCGCTGGCAATGCCATAAAGAAAGATGAAGGGAACAAGGCTTCCTAAACTGGGGACCTCCAGCAAGGCTTTGCTGCTCTCACAAGGAAAATGTCATTTTGGTTCAGCAAAGATGACCCGTGCTCCCTAGACTTGCCTCCCAAGGTTTGCCTTCCTGAAATATCTAGGTTGGGCATATTTTTTAACAAACTGGGCAATTACACTGACTGCAGGAGATGCAGAGGCTGCCAGTCAGCTCAAACACTTTGCAAACAAAGACTGAAGCTTCCCAATGCATTATTTATAACCTGCAGGCTGTAATGAGAGGTTGCCCAGTCTGGAGAGTGAAAGACATGGAGAAATCCAATAAGAGGCTTGACAGATGAGTTCAGGTGGAGATTCCTGAGGCAGCAAGGGAGGAAAAGGAGAAGGAAGCTTTAAGGCTGCAGGTTTAGTTACGTGATGGCTGACAGGGAAAAGGAAGTGCTTTAACAAGTTCTAAGCACTATCCCAACAGAGATTTTATTTCCTTCCCCCAAATGTTTTGAATTGAAATTAACTTTCTATTATCCCTTGCTCCTTCCACTCTCATCCCTGTCATTCATGAAAGCCACTTCTACCTTTATACCTCCATTCCTGAGCAATTCCTAACCTTGGCTGTGTGTGTTCTAGTGACTTCATATGCTCCACCATGTCTCTGCCTTTCTTGTAGTAGCTGGTTTCACATCCTGCACAAGCAGGTCAGGTTCCTCTATTTTGTTGCCTAGGTGCCTAGTGTTTATGTGTGCAAACATTTCCATTGTTTCCCTGCGATCACAGCCGAGCTTGGGCAACAAAAACCTCAGTTGACATGGAAAACTGTTAATTTAGTTCACAAGTATGAGATGTGATTGATGAGGATAGATAATCCTGCTAGGAAAAAAAGAGAAAGGTGCCAGTTTGTCTTGTTGCCATCTTAGGGATAAGTAGTTTCCTACATTTACAGCAGCAGCCAACAGTCTCACTTCTGGAGTTCACAGATGTAGAGAAATCATTTTCTTTCCCATGCCTGCCAACAGGTTTCGTTTTTGTCATGGAAGAAACATCTGTGGAGAACAGGAATCAATAACCTGGCTTGCTTGGACTTTCACCCTCTGAACTCCAGCCCTTACTGTAAGATATTAATTACGCAACAGTGGCTGGAGCTCTGGGAAACATAGTTAGTTTTTGCTTGTAGATAGGAAAGATTATTTAAAATTGCTCCCCTGTTGGAGTTGGGCTCCTTTGACAAAAAAAACCCAAAAAAAACAACACCCCAAAACAAAAAAATTGCTGCAAGGTTTGGATTTGCATATGTATATGACTTAAATCCAACCCCAGTGAAAAGCTATGGTCTTGCTGCCTTGCATGAGAACTTAAAGCCTTAATAAGCTCACCTCAGCCCCATAAGCAAACAATTCCTCCCTCTCAGCAAGCTTAATATGCTCTTTATAACTGAGATACCAAAGGATAGTCCTCTAGCAGGGCTCAAGGTTGTCTCGTGAGCCCACCCTGGATGGTCCTGCCTTGGGAGCAGGGATCCTCATCCCGGCTGAGGTGCTGGGCAGTGGGGAAGAGCCTGAGCCCTCAGCAGAGCTGTGCAAATGGCTCTCCAATTTCATCTGGAAAACTGAGTGCTGTTCCTCAAAGCCAATATCAAACACATGCAAAGCCTTATGCAAACAGTACTCAAAACGAGTTGCGTGCATAACTAAGGGCTCTGAAAGACTGTAAAGACAGGCTGGCCTGGTCTCAGCGGCCACCTGGGGCTGTAAATCAGAGTGACTCTACTCCCTCCTTGGCACAGGTGAACACCCTGGGAAGCTGACATCCTGCTGCTGGAGTTGTTGGAAAAGGAAGGCAACCACCATCCTTGGAAGAGCTGGGGAAACTTAGAAATGGGAACCCTGGGAACTCGTACCAAACAGCAACCCTGCTTTTAAAAAAAGCCCTCTTTTCATCTGTGGGGTATCACTGTATTGCATTAGCAATAGTGAAACAGTGAAAAAAGAGCTAGGGCTGGCTGGGAGAATATTTTCAACAAAGAAACTCCCAAGGGAAAATATTTTTTTTTTCTACGCATTGTGAACATTTTTATGTGAAATTTAGTTTTCAGTTGTTTTTTTTAAACCTTATGCAAAAGTAAACCTTTCCATGACTGTTGACAAAAACAAAACACACAAAAAACAAACCAAAACAAACCAACAACAACAAAAAAAACAACCAACCAACAACAACAAAAACCACACAAAAAACACACACACAAAAAAAGCACCAAAAAAACCCCAACAACAAAAAAAACCACCAGTACCCCACCTTCTGCTTAGGCTCACACACAAAACTTTCATGCCCATCACAACTAACTTGTGCTTCATAAGGAGTGTAATCAAAGCAACTGACATTTATTAGAGTGATCTCAAAAGTGGTTTTAATAAAAGTGCCTTTTGACTAAGCTTTAGGCATTGATATAAATACCAATGATGCAATGAATGGAAAATAAAGCAATATGGGATTTCTGCTTGTTTTATTCCTCTCCCTGAAGAGAACTGGTATGAACACAGTGCTTTTCTACACCATGCTACAGATATGACATTTGTCAGCTGTAATAATTGTTTCCCCTTAGCATATGAAAAAAACCCAACACAACTGAGGCCCTGAGGGCCAGAGCACTATTTTTAATCTGTATTTTATTAGATGAATCAGTATAACTGCATAGCAGAGAAAGTAGATTATTACTTTAACCAGAGATTTGAGCTTTATTTGGCTCAAATTTAAAGTCCATCCTCATGTGTTTTTCAAAGTGTGCCACAAAAGTATTAAAATGGTTTTCCACAGACTACACAAGCTGTCCATTGCACATAAAAAATGGGCAAAAGCAACTTGAATTTGTGGTATATCCGTTAGCTACAAGAAAAAGAAAACTGAATGATTTGTTGAAGATTGTCTCAGGAAGTGACAGGTGGATTAGAAAAACTGTATTGCAGACAATAAGACATTTTCTAGATGGAAGCAGGATAAAACTTAAACTAAAAACTGGCTAAGCATAAGCTGGAGCTCTCAGGATCAAATGGGAAAAAGGAGAGTATTGGTCCAGCAGATTCATACTATATTTTAGTCAGGCCAAGATGCTCTGAAGGTGAAAAGCCAATGACTGATTGAGGAGATGCATACCTGTGAATATGAGATAAGTACAAAACCAGATACAGAAAAATAAGGGTAACAATACTCAAATATCTTTTAGCTAGTGTCACACAGCCCAGCTGTGACCTACGTGTCAGTCCTTGATCCAGGACCTCTAATGAGTCCCCACCAACCACTCAGTTGCACACCTCATGTAGCTGAGACTCCCAAGACACTGAGTCACACAGGCCCTCATGCGAGGAGGATGCAGGCTCACATAAACAGAAGAAATTCCTCTGTGAGTAAAATAATCTTTCAAATTTCTGAGATAACATTTCAGCTGCTGATAGAAGTTGACCCACTAAAGTAAGCGATGAGCACCATGCTTTGAAATCACCACTTCTATTATATATGTAATTGAGTGTTGTATTGGACCAGTCCATAAGTTCTTGGAAACTTGGTTTCCCTGAAATAGTGTGTCTTCCTTTCCTTTCCCATTTTGCAGGCTTGTCTTTCCAATGAAGAGATTTTGGGGCACCAGATTTCAGGTGCAGCAGCATGCAGTGAACACACACACACACCACCTAGCACTTCAATCACAGGTTTGGGTTACCTTCTGATAGTAACAGCCTAGAAGAAAATAACTCTTTGTTTGTTTTAGCAAAAAGTAGCACAAAGATGGAAAGTTTGGGGGAGAGGGGGTGGGCAGGCAGGGAGGGGAAGAAATCCAGATTTTTAATATTGTGATAGGACAATTTGAACTCCCAGCAATTTTGGAGTGGAATTTTTCTCTTTGTGTGTGAATGAACTCTAACATGCAGAGTCTTGTGCAGAAAGTCCTTGAAATTCTTTGGCTCTCTGGATGCACTTGCATTGGAGTAAAGGGAAAACCTTGCAGAAAAGCTTCTGAACACCTGCAGAAAGCTAAAGGACTTGAAGAAAAGTCCCTGCTACCTGGCTCCCTCCATGTGCTAAGCATTACCAGCACAGCTGACCTATTTCACCTGCATGGCTGTATAAGACAATTAAAATGAGCTCTTATTTCATGTGGGCTGGAAACCTGCTTGTTGTGCAGAGTGGTTGTGCCCACGGCAATTGTCTCCCACAACTCCCTGCCAGAAAGGGGCAAGGAAACTCGGTGCACAGAGTGAGGGAGGTGGAGAGATGCTCCCGGGCATAGTGCTACCACATGTGCCTGTGGCACAACTCGCACTGCCCAGAGCCTGTGCCACAAATGCTGGGGCACCCACAGTGCCCAGAGCCTGTTTTCCCTTCCACTTTTCTTCTAAATCTCAAGGGAAAACTAGTGACTCCTGTCTCTCACTAATGGATACGTTGTATTGGAATACAATATTCTGTTTTCTTGCTTCTTTGCATTGTGCTGCCATTCCCTGGGTGGGGACAGGGGTGGTCCTGTTTACCACAAACGAAGCAGCTTTTAAAACAATTTAAAAGCCAATTTAAATTTAACAACAATTTAAACAAGCAAACAAAAACCAAATGCAAAGCAAAACAATTAAGAAATAACTAGTGCTCTTTAAAGCCTAGGCTAATATAACTGTAAGGAGATCTGGACACGGCTCTGGGGATCTTTTTAGCAGAAATACTTTCTAGAATGTTTAAAAAGAATAGCCCAAAATGTCAAGTGTTTGGTGTTGTTTGTTTTGTTGTTTTATTTTTTTTCCAAAGGGCTCCACTTATGATGAAAACACTTTGAAAGAAAATCTTTGCCTCACTCAGCTTTTCAATTCCACCCAGCTTTTTCCCATAGAATGCAATTACTTCTTGCTGTTAATACCACAGTAATTTTGGCTAACAGATATCAGCCAAAAGTGAAGCCAGCTCAGATGAAGTTACCTGCAGACAGCATGATCACATCTTCAGTGATCTCAGGCCCTGACACAGATTTTCAGGCTTAAATAGTCACTTCAGCATTTATTTCCCTCAGCCTTTAGTGAGATGCAGTTTTGAGCTGAGTGCAGTGCTTACTTTCCAAAGCATGCAGTTGTAAAAGCCTGAGCATGGTTGAGCTGGTAGCTTGTGCTCCCTGGAAACTGAACATCTCCTTTTGTGGCAGCTTGCAAGACACTTCAGTAATATTCAAAGCAGTAAAAAATCAGCAGGAAATTCATGCTTGTGTTTCTCTCATCATTCTCCCTCAGCATCTAAACCTGTCACTGCTCACCTTTTGTACCACTGGTTTTATTCTGTGTGGGGCATTTGAGAACCACCCATCATGTCCCCCATCCCTCCTTGTTGAGCTGTGTGTCCCAGCAACTGTCAGAGGTTTTCCAGGTCTTCCAGGATGCTGGCCAAGGTGCTGCTGTGAGCAGCATCCCTGTAGATGGCATTCCAACCAATGGCATCCCCATGGTGCTTGGCCAGGGCCAGGCCACGAGGGAGTGGGTGGAAGCCCACACACTCAGATATATGAGCAGTTCAAATGGCAGTACCACAGGCCCTGCCAAAGCACTTCCATCACACTACCCACAGCCCCGGTTTCCAACAGGGCAGAGGCTGGTACTCAGTGTTCCCATGGGGGATGTGTGCTGCCCAGGTCTCCCCAGGTAGGTCCTGAGGGGTGGGTGTCAGCTCTGCACCCTGAGCTGCACTGCTGTGGAAATAATCACCTACCCCTATAGCCACCCATAGAGCAAATGTGATGAATGGACACCTAAGGCCCCTTTCTCTGAAGAGGCTGTTGTAAATATATAAGGCATGACAGCCTGCCAGAAAACAGAACATATGTATCAGGATTGCAGATGAGCTGCATTATCACACCAAAGCATGTCAACTTTCCCCTTATTCCCTCCTTTCCTTCCTTCCCTGCTGTGCACTGACCATCCCAGTGCTCCATACCATAAGTGGTGATGCCCTTTCGTGTCAATTTTGCCCCTTCCCTTTGTGGCCTCTGATGCCTCTTTGAAGTGTTGTACTCCCAGCTGACAGGACTGGGAAAGGGCTGGAAACAGGATTTACTGCCCCCACACCCAATGCCACATGCACCTTCTGCCTCTCACCTTAGGAGAGCTCAATCAAATCATTAGCACAAGGAAGGAATAGAGACTTTCCCCCAGCAATGTTACCAAAAGAAGGGCAGCAGAAGTAGGATTCATGCTCATTTCCTTCTCTTACACTTTCCTGATTAAAAAACAAAACACCCCACATTAAAAAGTAGAGAACAAGCCACCAGCCCTTCTATGCACGCCCTGGCCTCAGCTGGCAGCTGGCTTACAGGCCAGTACCTGCACTTCACCAAGTTCATGTGGATTCACTGATTTATGGTGAACTTCAAGTTAAAAGCATAAACACAAGATGAGCCACCTGTCACCCTTTAACGACGGCCAAATCACACACTGTTCCTTTTTTACCCCTGTACCGCTTAACCCAAGTTTAGCAGTAAAATGGCACTCAGAAAGGCATTTAATTGGGTGGCTTTATCTTACAGATGGCAGGAGATGGACAACGGCTACATAAGAAGTTTGTGTGACCACTCAGTGATGGCCTTCAGAAAGAAGGGGAAACCCTCTTGAGGCTGATTCTGCCCCTGCAAGTTGCTATTTGTAGCCTGCTCTCCACATGTTCTTGCAAGCCTGCAATTAAATGTTGTGAAAGACAGGCAGTGCTAAGCAACGGAGAGGACAACACACAGGGAGCCAGCCCCCAGGTTGGAACAGACTTCGAGCTGTGAACTCAACCTTTCCAGCTTTCGAGGAGCTCTGAATTTCCTCAAACAAAGATTAGTAACCAAGCATTCTTCTTAAAATGGCTTAGAGCTAGCAAAGCTCCATCGTGAAGGTCGTCGATGCCAAACCAGAGCTTTCCTTCCCATCCACAGCTGTGTATGCAAAAGATGACAAATTAAATTAGCTATTGTTTCTCCAACTGTTTGCTGAGACTAAGAGTGTGTTTTTGGAAAAAAAACAACACCACAATTCTGGAATTTAACAATGCAACAGAACCAGCCCCATTTTAGTATTTGTGCACATAAACTGAAAACAAGAATTCTCTTCCATTTGTGCATTGTTCCTTCCCTACTCCCAAACCAATTAATGAATATACATTAACTAGCTGAATGATCTGTTGTCCAAGGCTCTGGATTTTTGGCTTAGCGTTGATATGCCTGGCACCAATCACACCCATTTAGAAGTTATTTGGATGTTCTAACTTGCCATTATTCCATTATTTTTTTTAAGTGAAATCCCAAACAATTATTAATGCTTCAAGGAAAGGCTCAAGTGCTTTAAAAATCCAATGGGATAATACAGAAATAGTAAGACTGTTGCACTCTGAAGAGCTCACAATGCTCTTGCCCAGGCTTGTTTTCCCAGAAAGAAAGCACAGACTGAAGCTGTTGAAGTGGATGGTTCATTCCTCCTTGCCAGGTCCCTGGGATCTCCACTACCGCTGGGGGAATGTGGGAAGTACAAAGAAGAAAGCATCAGCTTTGCTGTTTCAACTCAAAGGCTCCAGGCACCCAGCAAATCACTACCACAAGCCCAAGGGCTGTCTGCAGGGACAGAAGCAGAGCAAGAAAAAGACAGTGAAAAGGTTCTCTAGTAAGAAAAAGCAGCAAGGTGGCCAAAGGCTGCAGAAGACTGCAGCCAATGGCTCCAGCATTCACTGCTCCACTGCAGTAACTCCCTGCAGAGGAAGGGTTGTAAAGCAGAGGAAAGCTTCTCTGAACTTGTGGGAGGATGGAGGACAGCCCCTTTCCGAGAGCTGTATTCCCCATCCCATCTCCAGGGGTTCCCACACCTAGCCCAAACCTTAGATACAGCTCCCCAGTTCAGTTTTCTCTTGCCAGGATACAAGCAGTTCTTCACTTATTCTTGGCAGGAAGACTTGCTTCATAAACAAGTGCTTAAAAAGAAGAAGCAGATGCTCTCCTCCTTCAGCACATAATGACAGCAAATAACATAATCAGGGGCTGATTACGAGACTGATTTCCACTCTGTAATTTCAGACCTGGAGCAGGTAATGGCGTGTACTGCACACCATGTGCCATAGCTCGCGTGCTGATCATTCCGTGCCGTAACCTCAGCTCCTGCCAGGCAAGGCTTTTCCAGCAGTATTTCTCATTTCTGGGTAAGTTCTCTTAAAGCTGCAAGAGGCAGAATAATGTCCTTACTCCACCTGCAACTAAATGTGTGTTTTTAACACGTAATCCATAGTCCACAGGCTGAGAAGATCAGAATCCCAGTAGGACTAGGCAATTTTGCAGGATCCATTGTGAAAATGTCAGCAACCGCACAGTTTGTTCCAATGGTAATAAGCTTAAACAGGGTGTTTAAACATAGTGATTTAATCACTCAGATGATAACCTTCATTATATTGTGTAAACTGTGCCACAAGTTACACTATGGCAGGAACAGAAAGGGTATCAGAAAAGGAAGATAACAAAAGCTGTACTTTTAAACACCATTTTGAGGAAAGAAATGCAAAAGACAAGCAGCAGTGGGAAATACCTGGGGTTGCTGAATAGAAATAGAAAATTAAATAAAAAACAAAATACAATCTGAGCACAATACAGTTCTGGCACTATAAACCAAGCAGAGGCGAAGAGGCACAACATTTTTTAAGCCTGTCAAGCCACACTAAACAGCCAGCTCATCCCTGGAGTTCCACCAGCTTGCCTGGTGCAGCCTGACAGAGGGTCCTGCATGAAATGTACAGGAGCTGCTTAAGAAGCAGTAATTCATTGCTTGTAACCAGGCAGAGAGGCTGAGTGGTGGTAGTCTCACTGTGCAAGCTGCGAACTATGCAAAGATAAATGAAGAAAAGCTTTGGCAAATATTCTGGAAATATCACCATCCTTTCCTTTGACATAATGACCAGCACAAGCATAAAAAATATTAAATATAAGAAATGTTTCTGTTAAGACCATTTTTACTATGCTTCCCTCCGAACCCCTTCAGCTCTTCTCATTGGTTTCTCCTTCCACCACATCGAACACCAGCTTTCTGTCCTACCTCTCAAAACTTCTCAGGATACAATTGCTGTCACATCATCTCATGTGGAGAAGGATCGTTGCTGTCACTCCATCACTAGGAGCATCCTTGGTCACCTGAATCTCCATTTCTCCCACAAGCCAAGTTTGCCTTCTCCTACTTCTCCCTGAAATCAGCAAAATCCCTTCCAGCACTCACAAAAGCAACTGTCCCACACCCACCCCAAAGACTACTTTCCCCACAACCTGTGCAGAAGAAACAATCTGAGGAAGGATGGTCATGCAGTGAGCTGGCACTTCCACTCCCGTAAGAGGAAAAGACGGTTCACGCTGCCCCTCTTCCTGCCTCCTTTTGTTTTACACATCACACATACTTGCAGACTGAGACTTAACACTCTGCTCGAGACTTCTGCTGTGGCTGGATTCAGGTTTAGTACCCTTAGGTGAAAATATTAATAGTAGTACATGTCCACTAATGAGACTTGGGAAAAAAATTTTCACAGAATCACAGAATCATCGTGGTTGGAAAAGACCTTGAAGATCATGAAGTCCAACAATAACCTAATCTAACAGTTCAGTGCTGAAATCATGTCCCTAAGCACAACATCTGTATTTATTTTAAACAATTCCAGAGATGGTGACTCCACCACCTCCCTGGGCAGCCTGTTCCAGAGTCCAACCACTCTTTTGGTAGAGAAATTATTTGTAATATCTTGTCTAAACCTCCCCTTATGCAACTTCAGGCCACTTCTTCTTATCCTGTCACTATTCACTTGAGAGAAGAGGCCAGCTCCCACCTACCTACAACCTCCTCTTGGGTAGTTGTAGAGAGCAATGAGGTCTCCCCTCAGCCTCCTCTTCTTCAAACTAAACAACCCCAGTTCCCTCAGCCTCTGCTGAGGACTTTTTTTCCATACCTTTCACCAGCTTGGAAGCTCTTCTCTGGACACGCTCCACTACCTCAACATCCTTCTTGCAGTGAGGGACGCAGAACTGGACACAGTACTTGAGGTGTGACCTCACCAAGGCTGGGTACAGGGGCACAATCCCCTCCCTGGTCCTGCTGGCCACACTATTCCTGATGCAGGCCAGGATGCTGTTGGCCTTCTTGGCCACCTGGGCAGTTCTCGCACCTTTCATATCAGCTTGCTAACTCATATTCTAACTCATATTAAGACTTTATATTTCCTTTAACTAGTGTTTGTGAAAGACTTCCGAATTTGGATTCACAACCAATACTGCCACGTGTCAATGGCATATCCTTAATGTTTAGTCTCATAGATCCTCTTATTAAAAAATAAGACCAGTATTTAATAAAGATTTTTCATCAGAATTCACCAAGATCATGCTTTATTTTTGTTATTTATTTAAAGCAACTGTGACCTTTTAGAGGCTTACTCAAGAGCTTATCACATTTTTCTGTTGAAAATGAAATTGCTTTAATTTTAAGGGTTTATTGTTATTATAAAGATGAGGAATGGCAGTGTACAGTCAATTGTAATAAGGTAGAATGCAATAAATATGGTTTAGTGCAGAGACTGGCTGCAGTGATCTGCTGATATACATCACTGCATGAAAGCCAGCAGATTAAAATAGAAATAATAACTTGCAGAAGTCTTCCAGTAAGTGAAAGAACCAGGAAAGGTGTGCTCTGTGTGCTGAACTTCCCTCTTTATCGTTCTCCAGAAAGCTGATAAGGGAGAGGAAGGGCAAAGGCTTTCACCTTAGAGTTTTCCCCGGAAGCAGTGGATGCATGTGACACCAGCTCCAGCTGGCTTTATGCACAGCCTGGTATCAGCTTGCCCCAGGTGTGTTTGTGTCAGTGTTAGCCAATTAATGTGTTTCATTGGATTTACAAAAATGGTTTGTCTTTTTTTTTTTTTTTTTTTAATTTGATTTTATAACCACTTTCTTTCAAAACACAGGATCCTAGGAGATCTGAGGCAGCCTGGTAAAAAGGCAGTAGGGTTTCTGGCTGTGTTTTGGCAGAGTTTAGCTGACACATTTCTTCAAAATTTTTTATTTTTCCTACAGCATTGCTGGGAGGCTCTAACAAACAGACTTCTTGCTTTTGTTTCACTACTATCCATGGATACCCAGACTCCTATGGAAGTACAGATGGAACATATATTCATTTGAGAGCAGGGATTGTGATTCTTTCTGGCTACCTGTGTCCCTGGAAAAGTCTTCATTTTTGCTGGCAGCAGGTTGGCCCTAAGCAATACCTTGACCTCACCTCTGGCTCTTCTTGTCAGCGCAGCAGCTGGAGCTTCCTTTGGGCAGAGGGAAGGGCTTCACTGCAGATTTCCAGAGCTGGAGAGCTGCAAGCATATCTGTTTACTGAATACTAATAATCTCCATGTGTTGTGCAGCTTGCCTATCTAATGTCAGTACTCATTCTGCACCGAAGAAAATGGTTTGAAGAGAACCACCTCTGCCAAATCTAAGAGTCAGAAATTCACCTCCTCTTCTGTATTACAAGCACAATCCCATATTTCAAAAATCTCATCTGTCTATCAGGATATTTATCACTCTGTATTCATCCCCATGGCTGCTGAGCACTCACTTATCGAAGCATTTGCCTGTAAAGCGGTCAAGAGGTATCCATTTAATTCTGACCTTTAGAGAAAGGGGGGAAGTGCTTAAGTGGCAGCCTGGATTGCAAACAGAACAGAGAGCCTTCGCCCTTTGCACCACCATCTAAAATGAGTAGCTTGTGGAGGTCTTTAGTGAACTCAATCAAATTTGCAGCAGACGGTTGTCTGGGCTGCATCAGGCAGACCGCAGCAGCCATGGAAAGGCTGTAATTCATCTCTCCCTGGCTCCGTCCTGGGCAGGAACTGCTCCAAGCTGAGCTGATGGGCTTAACAGGGCTACACCTCTACTGCGAGGTGATTGAGGGGGTCCAGCAAGTAGCTGGAAGGTGTCAGTCTATGCAAAAATACAGAGTTGGGGCTTTTGCACTTGTTTTCCAGAGCTCAGCCTAGGGGTCAAACAAGATCACACAGAGAGCCTGTGTGAAGGGACATTGCAATAAACAAGTCACTGCCAGAACTGTTAATACCTTCTTCCATTTCAAAGCATGAAGTTTAATTTCCTCCTTACACCTATGATAGAATTTTGCAGTGTTCAGCATTCTATGGGTACTGTTGATATATAAATAGCTAATTAGATAAGGCTCTATTTATCTGAGAAAGCCACAGTCTTCTGAAGGCAGCCTCACGTCAGAGCAGAGGTAGCCTGAGTTGTATAATACACTCCTAGCTTTTGAAGGAAAGCCAGGCCAAGGCCTGTATCACTTTGTTGACTGAAGGCATACTTTTCCAAAAAAATCAAAGCCTAAGCTGGATTCCCGAGCCTGTGCTTAAACTTGAGAAGTGCAGCTGGATTTCTCTACCTACCAACACCCTTGAACTCAGTGTATGTTCCAAGTATGCTGGAAGTCAGACTAGTTAGGTAGGAGCCGAGGCCTTGGCACTGTAGCCAAGATGACCAGAATGCTCTTCAGTGTTTCAGAGGCACGTAGGAGGCCTTAGCTAAAAACCCCAGCCGAGACATGGGCAACCATCATGTTTTTCTTCCCTTTCACAGTACAAGCAACATTTTAGTGAAAACAGTGCTCCGATTTTCATGTCACATGCCCTCGTTGCCTGAGGATTATCTGTCTCTGCTGCTGACTAGCATGTAGGATTTGGTCTCCATTTTAGACTTGGTTAAGTTTTAGACTTGACCCTGAGACTCTAAGTACAGAGGGTGGGAAAGGGAAAGGACAGAAAAGCACTGGCTAAAGTAAAGAACTAAAAGACAACTGTGGCAACTACTCAGCAAGATTAACCATGCATTTATCTGTCAGAGAAGCTTTTTTTTTATAAAAAAAACAGACTTGAGAAAGTCTACCTCAAATTTCATGTCCTCCCTGCTGTCAGAGAACATTACACTGAGTAAAGGGAGAAAATTCCCCTTTCCCCAAGAAAAAGGTATTCCTTACTGAGAAATAATTTGCTCTGACCATTTTTGTGGATTGAAGGCTGACAAGGCAGCAACAGTCTCACTCTGGCTTTTAAAGCCACAGCTATGACAACAGGAATGC
>NW_009953218.1:1639737-1655735 GCF_000747805.2 Chaetura pelagica
GGAATGCCTGAAATCAAGGACAATTTCTGTCTCAGTCTCAGTCCTCAGCAATGAATACAAATCAAATGGCATTAGACCCCAAGGATGTCTACCCACAGAGGCTTTTATTAAGATCAAGAAGTGGTAACGAGTCTCCAGGCAACATAAAAAGACCACTTTTCATGCTGGAATCAGCAGGTTTTGGTAATATTGGACACCTTTCTGAAAAGAACAAGCAGCAGATATCCTGCACCTTCAGTACAAAGCCTGTGCTGTCATAACCAGCCCTAAGCAACTGTCCAGGATCAGGGCCTTGTGGGTGAGAGCTTTAGGGACTAATACACTAAAAATCAATCTGGTCAGTCTCCGTTTTTTTCTGGAGATATCTCTGCTGGATTAACCTTTTTCTATATGAATACCAAATATTTACTCAGCAATGATGTCCTCATGTGCCTGGTGTATTGCAGTGGCTGTTGGCACACTACCTTCTCACCCCTTGATTATTTCCTACAGATTTTTAAATTTTAGAATGCTATGCTACCGTGACCAGGGTGTCCCATCCCTTGTGTTTCTCATTTTGTGTCACTGCAGGATCTCTTGCCATCGTAAAGAACAAGGAAGTTAAAAGCCAAAGAAATGAGAATTAACTCTTTAATGGAAAAATAAAGTATGGCTAGAGCTGATGACAGCTGGAGTGCAGACCCTGCACTCATAGCTGTCTTGGGGGAGTCTGTAAGGATCTCACATGTCCAGGTGGTTAAGAAAAAAATACTGGGATACATTTAGGTTGAAAAAGGCAGGTCCACCCTACAATAATCTGCAGGATGTGATGTGTGCAATAGTTAAAATGGGCCAGTATCCAATAGTGTGTTATTCCTGGCACTTCTCAGAAGAGCAAATGAGAATACCCATGCTTTGCAGAAGGTGTGCTGGTGGGTAGATGGGTTTTACACTGGGACTGCAACTGTTCTTTTCCCTTCACTACACAGAGGTGTGTGTGTGTGATGGGATAGGAAGCTCATTGCCAACGTTGTGCTAGCTCAGGGCCATCATTGGGCCTGATGGAGGAGACAGATGGGCTGGGAGAACAGGCCATGTTGTGGAGCACCAGTTTGGCAGCAGACTCTGGAGCTCAGTGAGTGCAGAGAGCCAGCCTCTGGTGTTCACAGAAGGTGCTGAGCTGACTGCACTGGCAAAAGGCACCCTTCTCCTTAGCAAGAGATGAAACTCAGGGCAGACAGCATCAAAGCACTGGTGGCTGCTGGCCAGTATCCTTTAAGCCTGTCTGGAAAGAGCGCTATTGGGCATGAAGGAGATGCTTCTGGCTGTCCTTTCAGCCCTTATCTTCTTCATTCAGTCTGCTAGAAAGGTAGACAAGCTGTTCAAATTACCATGGCAGCTCTGTGACACAGGTGCCACTACTGGACTGAGACCAACAACTGATTTCTAATAGTCCAAGTAGCCCTACAGTTAAAGAACTTCTAATTTCACTGGTACAGACACAGCAAATGGAGCCTGATGTCACACTGCATGAAGGTCTTTCATCTAGAAGCTTTATCCAGACAGTGAACAGGAGTCATGAAAAAAGAAATTCCAACTAGACGTTAGGAAAAAAAATCACCAGAAGGATGAACAAACACAGGACCTGTTGTCCAGAGAGGCTGTAGATTCCCCTCAGTTGCTAAAATGATCACAGTGCTCCAAGAGTGAGAGAAGTATTTTTCTTCTGTAATTAAGAAGTTTTAAGAACAAAAGTTTCTCTGTGCCACTGTCTCATAGACATCTCCAGTTCCACTCATTATTCACTATATTTGGTTGAACTGTATCAACTTTTAAATTATGTCTACCCATGAAGCAGATTTGCAGTTCAGTTATTCAAAATTGGTTTGAAAAGTGAGAACAATTAACAAAATTAACTTCATTTTGTGTCATCACTAGAAGCTTGTTTTGATTAAATATCTTCTGAAAGCAAGATATCCTGAGCAAAAGTAGGAACTCAAAGCAACAAAAGGTCATCACATTTTGATTTTATTTAGTTTGTTGTTATTGACCTTGGATTCATGTTGGACTGGTCAACAGTACATCTCCCAATAAGAAGGCCTGAGCTTGGTGGAAAAAAGAAGTTGTCAGATACATTCTGGCATGAAAAACTTTAGTTCTCTACATGTCAGTAATTCAGAGAGGGCTACTGTTTTACTGCTGTTGACTGTTTAATATTTTAAACCACTTCTGATGCAAGGCAGATTGCAAAAAAGTAGTTACACAAACTGTACAACATTCAGTGGAATAATTGTGATGCATTTTACATATGATAGTAATGAGCAGCTAGATAGCAGAATGATTGAAAAGTGTCCAAAATTACTGCTTGTCAACAGAGAATTATATTTCATATGAGGTTTTTTATACCAGCCTTATCATCAAAACATCATTAAAAAGTGGTTAACACCCTCCATGATTTTGCTTTCTCTTTTCTTAACCTCTCCTAAGAGAGGATTGTATTCACTTTCTACTGTTAAGTTCTAATTAAGATTATTTTCATTACTTCTGCTGTTGTTTTACATCTTCCTTCCTTTTTACCACAGGTTGGTACATTTTCATTAGCTAAGCCAGAGTCATTTGGGGTGACCTGCAATCAGGTCAGCCAGTTGAGGTTGGCAGGACTCAGGGAAGCTGAAGGTAAATGTTTGGGCTTGGAGGGTTGCAAGTGGAGCACATAGAGCCTATCCAAAGTCTTGTGCTGTCTGTCACCCTGAGGCAGTGAACACCATGGACTCCAAAGCTGGTGGCAGTACTACAAAGGTGAAGGAGGTTAACAGTAGTTGGATGCAACATAGTTATAGATTCACATGGGTACTTTCTTTTCACATTAAAAAGAAACACAGGCTGAGCATCATATCTGTGGAGGACTGATTTAACAGGTAAATACTTACTAAAGGTTCAATATAAGACAGAGTAGTGCCTGCACTACTCTGAAACACAGTCAGAATCCTAAAGCATAAGCATTAACTACTTTGCAGAGCCTCTGAAATATATATCAGACTAGCCTGGGGTGAATGAAATTATGCTATTTGATGGGTGGTGTATTTGTGTGTGTGTTCAGGTCACCTAAGCCAGCGTGCTAGCACTCTGCATGGCACTCCAAGAACCTCAGCCAGTGTCAGATAAAATGTTGCACCACATTGCAATGTGGATTTTACTGTCTCATCTTCCAGAAGCAGTAAGAGACACCTGAGAGAATCTGTAGTACAGCTAAAACTATTCGATATCTAATAGAGTACTTTATTAGTTCCTTCCTTATGGAAGTCTTCTGTTAAATATTTGAAATATAACGTCTTGCCTTAGATAAATATGTAATAGGAATTGGGAGTTATTAATGCATCATAAAAAGTCTATTCCAGCAAGAGCAGTTACCTTATTAATTAGGAATAGCAATCCTGAAGACTCAGTAATTTATATAATTTTAATTTAGTTCTAAATCTAAACAAAAGTTTAATTATAATTGCACCTAATTCACCCAGAGGATGAAAGGGCCCATTTAACAAAGGACATTCTGCCTTCATTAAATGATTACAAAAGGACTAGGAATTGATGGTATTTTACAATATTGTTCCAAATCCCAGGGGATTTGCATCAGATATGCTCCGTAACATTTAAGGAAATCAATTTTGGAACCCCAGTAAATGAATCCATAAATTACACTTTAATATCTCAAAGTGCTTCATTCCTTGGGTGGAATTTGTCACTCCCAGGATCGATACGGAGAGTACAGGTTTAGATGAGCTTTATGGAGAGCAATTAATGTGACTGCAGCATTATACTATGCTTCAGAATGTCACATTGGAAATGCATTTGTATCTAAATGAGCAGACATCCCTGTCTTGGAGTGAACTCTACATATAAAAATTTGCTACAGGTTAATCCCCTGTTTCAGAGGAAATAATGGAGACTAATGTTAACCAAACTTGACAAATGCATAGGGAAAAGCAACACCCATAAAAATGATTGAAGCACTTAACACTAAATAGAGTGACTGCCATAGTCTCAGTGCACAAAAATCAAAACGAACACTGCTTTTCAGCACCAACTTATTGAACAAATATCTCTCTCTGGAGAATACACATGCAAAATTGCCCTCCAGCAAGGTCCACATATCCTCAGCAAGTGGAAAGCTTGTTTAAAACCCATATAAGGGAAGGGTTTGTGGCATCCCTTTGTTCAACTACCCTGGCAGAAATAGCAGAAGGCTCTGAGGGAATTACTTGGCTGGAGTGCCAGGTTTTTGACAGGCACTCTCCTACTGGGACTCTGGCCTGAAGTGCCTCACTTCAAAGCCGTTTTTCACGGGTAATGCCAGAGCTCCAGTGGGGTCAGTGGGATCTGCTGTCATCTCTGCTGGCAATTCTGTCCCTGTGTTATAAGCATTCGGGTTTTTTTACTGTGGACTGAACATGGCTCATGTCCTCCAGGATCCTCTGCATTTGTGGTGGGAAGGTCCTGGTTGGAGGACACCTACCCCACACCAACCATGAGAACATCTCTCTGTCTGCCATTGCTCAGCCAAGACGTTGTGTAGAGGAAACACCTTTTCCTCCTCTGACATGCTTCTGGCTTATTTCTGCTTGTTTTGGATCATCTACAAGCGGTGGTTTGTTGCCTGCTAGCCTGAGGGCTCACTGGCCAAGTCAAGGAGCAGGCAGTGTAGGCTGTGCTCAGCCTGATGGCAACGGGAGCAGCTGGGGCAGACCTTGGCCCTTGCCCCCACCCCACACACTGTGAGGTCCTGCCACCACTCCACACCCCGTCAAGGCTGCACCATGATTTCCAACCTCACCCCTTGTTCTTCCAAGGGAGAGGGAGTGAGTGGGGCAGGCAGCGACAGCCCCGCTGGGCCTTGCAGGGCTGCCTCGTGGTGGGAGAGCTGGAAGCTTCCATTCTGGATCCTCATGTACATCTGCAATATTGTCAATCAATGCCGGGTTTGTTGCACAAGAAAACGTGCTGGTACATTCCTGGCAAGCAGCCTTGTGTAAATGCTCTGCTTCTCACACTCTGCTGCTCCCTCAGTCAAGTAAACGTGCTTCTCTTCGGCAACAGCCAAGGCCCCTTGCACTGGGCTCAGCCTCCTCCTGCTCTCTCAAAAGAATCGCTGCAGCTTGGCCTGCTTCCTTATTTTCTAGGCTACGCCACCATGAAAATGGTGCCCACTATTGCAAGCATGCACTTTGCCTAGAGGAGTAAAAGGAGAGATTTTGAATCCAGAGTAAAAGGGGTTACTTGGATGTTCCCACTGTAGAAACAGCCTGGACAGACACCAGCGTGGTGCTGCAGGCATTTATTTATTGTGTCATTGCTTCTCATCTAGCTCTGGCAATTGCAGTATAACTGACAGGAGTGACAGGCTTTTTTTGACTTAGAGGGAAAAAAAAGCAAAAAAAAAGCACCTACAGTGTCCCTTGCGTTTTTTTCAGCCTCCTTTAATGCTTCCTGCACCCAACATGAATTCCGGAATAAGAGAGACTATTAATACTGCGATCTGCACAATTCACCAGGGTATCCTTCAGTTTATTTTTGGAAACTGGCACGTTACCACATACACATCCTTTTTTCCTTAAATCAGAGGAAAACCTCGCACATAAGAGAAAACATAATGTTTTAACCTGTTGTAAGATCAGAAAAGGAAAATGCTTCCCTGTGAAAAGGAGCAAGCAGGCAAAGGGAAAATACAGTGAAAAAGCAGCAAATTCCCTGCCTTTTACAAGGTTAGCACATAAAAATATTAATGTTTTCAATGTTTTATTTTCTGATTTCCCTCCCCCCCCATTATGTTCTAAGGGTACTTTCTCCACGTTACTCAGCTAAATAGGAGTAACATGCACAAAATTTAACTTTCTTTTTCAGATGCTATCAGATACAGTAAAGTAGCAGCCAGACTCATGGATTTTTGCAACAAGGGATGACCCTTCTCCCACGGCTTTCTGCTTTAAAATAATTGAGGTATTAAAGTGTCTCTCCTTTTGTTCTCATAGTTGCAGTCTGCAAGTGATTATACAGGAAAATAAACCCTTTTAGTTTTTCTCTGAGTCTGAGTAGGAAGGAGACCTTTGTATCTAAAGCAATACCAAAGTCCCTGGAAAAGAAGGGTTCCTAGATGTAGGGAGCACAAAACTTACAGCTGTGAAAAAATGTTTCCTATGGAAGAGCCAGCAGTTCTCCGACAAAGACAAAATGTAACTCCAGAATAGAACAAAACAAGGGCTGCTCTGGGCAATGAAGCAGAGCAGACTGGAGCAACTATTCTGGGGACCATAAAGTATAAATGCTCAGACTCAGGGGCAGGCAACTTCTCTGTAAGTCAGTCTCCAGGAGACCAAATTTGGATGCCCAAAATTAGAGGCCTTTTTCTAAAATATGAGCCTGGGTGGAAAATTTTGTGCTGCACATAAGCAACGTACCATTTTTGCAGGCTTATAACCACTTATTCCTAAATCATCATTTCTTCAAATACGAAAAAAAAAAATCCTCTTCAATCAGGACAAAGTTATTTGACTTGTCAGAGTTCACAAACTAAGGCAAATATAAAACCCAAACACAAATAGTTGCAGAATTATAGCCTGATATGTGTCAAACGAAAAAAAAAAAAATCCTCTTCAATCAGGACAAAGTTATTTGACTTGTCAGAGTTCACAAACTAAGGCAAATATAAAACCCAAACACAAATAGTTGCAGAATTATAGCCTGATATGTGGAAAATACCCACCTGGTTTTAGGCGAGCTCAAAGAGAACTTCGTCAAGAAAGGTATTTAAAAGCAGTCCCAGAGAAACAGACTTTAAATTTGCTCAGTTGAAGCATTGTTGTTTTTCCTCAGGGAACTCTGAGCTGCAATGGGGCATGATGGCTTTCCTACTCCTGGAAAACCAGCCTCTGAGAGCAGTTTTAGAGGAAGACCCTGCAATGTGGGAAGCCCAAAGCCCCTTACATTGGGATGCAGACCCCAAACAGCACGAGGCAATATGGGGGGTCTTAGCCTATGGCACAGTCAGTGGTGAATGGTTTTGGCAATTCTGAAGGTTAGCCCCTTGCAGATGTCACCTGTGGGAGCCACAGTGATGTCCCACACCAACACTTACGTCCTTCGCACACAGAAAGGTAACATTTCCTTACTTAGACAACTGAAATATTTTATAGGGATTAACTAGCTCCTGACTGTGGGTAAGCTACCAGGCTGATTACTAAGAAGACACTTTTCTGTATGACTATATGTTCTGGTTTGGTTTGGTGGGGTTTGGGGTAGTGGGGGAAGAGCCACAGAAGCAGCTCCAGTAAGAAGCTGAGAAGCTCCCCCTGCTCCAAACCCAGCCAAGGAGCCATTAGAGGGACAGTAGATGCACCTCAGAGACTAACATATGAAAGAACTGAGATAACACCTGAGCAGAGAGGCACCTGTGGGGAGAAGAGCTGTGCTGGGAAAGGAGAGCGGTGCTGGTGGTTGGTGAGGAAGAAGGGGAAGAAGGTGCCCAAGCAGAAGTTTCCCTGCAGCCCATGGCGAGATGGCAGCTGTGCCCCTGCACTCGTGGAGGAACGTGGTGAAACATTCAATGAAGGCGCTAGGAGGGAAGGACTCATGAAGGAGAGGTTCGTGGAGGACTATCTCCCATGGGAGGGACCCCGTGGGGAAGCAGGGAAGGACTGTAAGGAATCCTTCTTCTTGAGGAGGATGGCGCAGCAAGAACCACCAGCCTGTGAACTGACTCTAAACCACATCCCCTGTCCCCCTGTGCTGCTGGGGGGAAGGAGGGAGAGAAACCGGGAACAAAGGGATTTGGGCCCGGGAAGAAGGGAAGGGTGGGGTAACATATGCAAGCCCTGCTCTGTGTGTTGTCTGTGTCCTGTGTGTGTTTGATTAGTGTGAAATTAAATTATTATTTTTTCCCCAAGTTGAGTGTGTTTTGCCCGGGACCTTAATTGGTGAGGAACCCTCCTTGTCCTTTGTCTCAATCCAGGAGCTTTGTCCTCCTCATCCCAGAGTGTGTATGTGTGTGTGGGGGGAGAGTTGAGTGGGGTGCCATGGGGCTGCTCCTTTGTTGTCGTGTTGGGCCCAAACCATGACACTATATAATATATAAATTGTGAGACAGTATGGACCTGTGACAACTCACTCCGCTGTTCCCATTATCCAACATCATCCTGAGCAGGGCTTGATGGTGCCCCTCAGCTCAGACTGACACTGTTATCCAGTAGCAGTTTCAGATACTCACATTTCCTTAACCATTCTTAATTTTTTTATTTCTCATGTCTCTCCTACTTTGGTTCCAGGTAATAGGAACAATGTAATATTCTTCATTTACATTTAATTTGCCTGTATTTTCTCCCCCACGTAGTTTGTACAAAACAGTCTGTCAATTCCTCCCTCAGAGAGTTAACACTCAGGCTTTCTTCAATTTCTTTTGACCCTTGGTATAAAATTCATTTTGATGAATTATTTATGTCTGGAGCTCTCCAAGGAATTATCATTTGTATCTTCTATAGTTTCTGCCTGTCACCAGCTATTACCGAATTACATCAGCTGGGCACCAGCTGTCTGTAGCTAAACCAGGTTCCTCCTCTGCCCTGGCTTTTTTGCATCATCCAATAGGCACAAATCAACTAACTCCTTGAACAAGTTATTTTATAAGTCTGTTCCCTTGCTTGTTTTGCAGGTTAAAGTTGTGTTTATTTTATTTCCTAATAACCTTGGTAGGACAGGGTTTGTTTGGTTGCTTTTAAAAAAAAAAAAAAAAAAAAGATGTTGCTTCTTCTCTGCATTTACGTTGGGCAAATTATGCCAAAACCAAAATCTATCCCAGCCTCAGAAAATAATATAGTTGTATTTGGCTATGCTCATTGTCCAGTAGAAACAACTTCATTCTCCTAGACTGACTTATTTCAAACAGCATCTTCAGGATGCAAATAATACCCACAAGTTCCCTAAGCCCTCCTTGAAGAGCAAAGCAAACCCTTGGGAATGAATATTTACTTACCCAACAATGGACCTCGGTTGTCATCTCCTCAGTCATTCATCCAAAGCCAGACCATAACTTTGTTGTATTTTCCAGTCACCACAAGAAGTGGGTTCTTCTGGGTTTAAGGTCATTATTGTTAGATCTTAGAGCAATTAAAAGCTTCACAAATGCCCTTTGAACATGACTTCTAATCCACCCCGGCAATAATAAAAGTTTATGTGTATTAAGCTAAACAGGCATTAAAATCTTTGTAGGATGTGAGTTTTAGTTAAATAAAACCTCTGTGTGCATAAAATCTAAATGTAGACCTGTTTTCTTTGTTCAACTGAAGTTTTTTCCTGTGAATTTTCTGTGTGTTCGAAAATAAAAGCTCTATGCAAAAATTCTGCAGTGTTCTCAGTTTCATATTTAAACTAACTTCCTCTGGCTTCTTTCATTTTTAATCTGTTTTCTCCCTCTCTCCAGGTTCCTGTGGCAAAATGAGAGTGCCAAAAAGGAAAGAAAAAAAGAAAGAAAAAAAAATTGTGAAGCACCAGGAAAAAAAAACAAAAGCAAAACCTCACACTTAAAAATTCACACTTTAACAATATTTCAAAACAAATATTGTAAATGTGCTTGAAAAATGTTTTTTTGAAGCTTTGAAGGAGCCATCCAAAATACTTTCTTGCCCTTCCCTTCACTGTATTCTCTTAGCTTGTCCCATAAACTTCGTTTTGAAGCAAAGCACAGAAACAAACCCAAGCAGAAGCCTTTATTTTTTTGCAAGAAAACTCTGTTCTTCTGTACAGGAGGGAGTTCACTGTTAAACAAAACTCAAAGGATGAGCAGCAAAGACTTACACTAGGTCCTTGGTCCTCAATGTGGGCTTTGATTTTTTTTAGAGAAATCCCTATGTTTGGAGGGAACATCCTACAGAACAACTAGTACTAGGGATCAATACAGTCTAGAGATACCACATTCAAAGACATGCCTTCAAATCTCGACTCAGACTAATTAGGGAATCCTACAGAAGCTCACAAGTTGGCACATTCAACCCATCTCACAAGTTGCAACCCTTTTATGATGGACATGTAAGTGTGAATTGGCAGAAGCAGGGACCAGCCATGATAAGAGCCCTGTGAAGTTCAAACTCATTGTCAGTTGTTCATAGGGATCAAATTCACTCTGGCAATTTTAAATAATCTTCACTTTCCACCGCTGCTTTACTGTTATCATCTTCCTCCTTTGTGATTTTTTAAGAGCATAAGAACAGTGTACCTGAGCATTCAGTGTAAAACATTTGGATGCAAGATGGTCAGGTATGACACAACAGTATCACCGTATCTGGCTTGAAGTCTCTCCATGAAGTGACTTTCAATTATGTGAGTGGAAAACCAGGACTTTTTGCTTCAAATCATACTATTTCACATGCTTTTGACAGCATTGAGGACTCTGAATACTCCAAAAACCTTAGCAATATTGATACATGCCCTGCAAATTTGTTAGTCTAGGATTTGAATCTACTTTCTTTTTCTAGTCTCTTCCTTTGATGTTCATATGAATTGTTCTCTGGATTTGAAGTTTGCAACATACTTCTTTCCAGATAGCTCTGAGACAAGAAACTTTTATTTCAGTGAAAGGTCAAAGAATGTAACTGCATAATAACAAGTCTGGCAGGGAGGATTTGAGGAAAAATGCTAGTTGATATCATGAGAGCTGGCAGGATAATAGTCAAAACATTTTTGCTATTTTTTTTGGTGTAACAGTAACACCTTGATCTGTCAATGTTGATTAGAGCCAACTGCATCACATCCTGAAACATATCTTTGAAAAATGAATGCTGAATATGATTATTTTTTCTTATAGTCCCATCATTTCTAGTGTTTTCCTAGTAGCCCCAGCTTCTCAAATTATATACACTCATGAGAATCACAGTGTTTCATTTCTCATGACAAAGAGATGGAAATCTGACAGAACAAAGTCAAGCAGTTAGATACTAGCCAAGAGAAATTTTGCTGTAACTTGCATCTCATCAGCTGCACAGGGCAGAAGGGAGGAGAGTCAGGGGAGCAGCCAGCAGTCCTGAGATGCCAGTGTGACACAGGAGAAAAATTCTGGGATGCACTGGGTGAAGTTCCATGGTGGGTAGGGACAGGTGCTTTTCTTACTGTACATATGTCCAGAGGGACCACAACCAGAATGCCATCCACAGCCCCAACAAACCTGAACTCAAGCTAGAACATGTGCACAGACCTAGTAGGATGGGAATGGGGAGTCGGTGTTACTGATGAGACAAATATAGCTTAATAGGGTTAGCCTGGCAAAAGAAAGGCTGATACAATTACACTTTATAAATACATGCCCAAATACCAGCAGGGCTGAAGAATCATTCAAGCTATAAGTCAATGCTGGCACAAGAACAAATAGGATAAACTAAGTCATCAAGTATTTTAAGCTAAAAGCACAATTCTAACAATCAGAGAGACAGTGGTTTATAAGTCTTCCAGCAGCAGCACTAGGTGCTAATAAGCTAACTACTTTTAGAGCAGAAAAATAATAACTTTATGTAAGGGATTTTATTACACGGTATCTGGTGTAATAGTGGATTCTATGCATGTAGAAAGGTTCTGGCTGTCATGGTTGGAAGGCAGAAAAAAAATAGGTAAATTTAAACTCTGAAAGCTGAGCTCCATGAAGACAGGTAGTTGTTTACTGATATACAAGCCCAACACAATAGAGACTTGGATGAAAACAGTGAGAAGAGCGATCCCTTGCTTTTGGCTGTTCCTTTGCAACCACCATGGTCCCTTTCTCTCTGACCTGCTCATCTACAGTGAGGACAGCTTACAAAGATTTCCTCAGCTGCAGCCTGAAGAAGAGTTTATTTGCCTAGCACTGTCACACCCACTGCAGCAAAGGGAAAACCAAGAAAGTGGGAACAGAGCTTGATCCTCTACTATAGCTAAGGATGGATTATGTGCCCAGCTCCTACCTTGTCAGAACATCTCAGATGCCTGTTATGCCATACTTTCATCAGAGGGGAAAACCCCATTTCTATCTCCTCAAAGGCCCATAGCAGCCACCTCTCTCCTGTTTCTAATTTTGCCCAAGTGAGTCTGCTCCAGAGCCACATTTTTGGCAACCAGGCCAAGTGGCTTCTACCAGGTAGGGAAAAGGTTTCTGCTTCACATCCTTCAAAGGCAGAGGCACACTTGCCTTCAGCTTCTTTTCACACACACTTCATTCACAGGCTCTGCAGAGGCTACCAGCGCCGCTGCTCCCACACAATAGATCATAAATAACTGCACAGGTAAGTATTTCACTGAAGGTCCTTGGAGTGCAACCCAGTAATTCCTATAGAGTCTCTGGCCATAAAGATAATTTGTCTGAATCAGTACCAGAGGAAGAAGGAAATCTGGGGTCGAAAGGTATCTGCTGTGAGAAGACATCAGCATGCCTTTCTGGCAGCTCTGCCTGCATTGATTTGCTGGAGGCAATTCTCAATCAACATATGAAGAGCACTGCAGGAGCTGCCTCCCAATTATAAATCATTTAGTCAATCAAAATATAGCTCCTCAGCTACGTAAAGATCTTATTTCTTCTCAAGAGTCTTACAGGGAAAGAAAAATGGAAATGCTGTAGCAGAAGGAGGGAAAAAGCTTTATTTAAAAGTGACAAAAAAATGAAAGCTTCGGGATCCCATTTGTGGTGTAACTTACAGCAACTTAGGTACTTGTCAAAGCTAATTAAGACAGGCCATCTGCAAATGCTTATGATTGGAAACATTCTCCTCTGTGCCAGCAGAACAGTGTGTTACAGCCTCCTCACATCCCAGCCTGACAAGCGCTAAGCTGCTTTGCCTGATGCCATCAGTCCCGGGGAAGGGAGCAGCCTCCTCTTCCTGCAGCTTGAGACCACATTCCTGAGCAACACCCTCCACTCTGCCATGAGAGAAAGGACAGGGAAGTGTCCCAGCCACGTGTGTACCATCAGGGACAGGAGAACCCTGTGCCAACCTTGCTCAGGCCAGCTCCCACTGGTGGGCTGGGGCACCTTGCTGGGAACTCAATTACAGCAACTTTGTCTTTGAAGCACCAAACTAGTGATTTGCCAACAGAGCCATAAGCAGTGACCAGCTGGCTCTAGAGGAGTGAGGCTTGCTGGTCCACCCCAGCATGGTGGACAGATGGGTGCCAGCAGGCCTGGGAGGTGTCCATGGAGGAGCAGGTCAAGCAGGACAAAACAATTCATAGACTGACACCCAGGCAAACAGCAGTGCAGCATCTTGTTGTTAGCGTGCAGTGTCCTTGCACAAATGTTGTTTCTCTTTAGCAAAGCTGTGGGGTTTTTTTGTTGGTTTGGTTGTGTGGGTTTTTTTTGTCCGTGAAGTGTTCTTTGTACCCTGAGGAAGGCCAGAAGTGCTTATGAAGGCAGAAGCTTATGAAGAGCATCAGGGGAGCCAGAGGCACTGGCAAGGCATGTGTGAGCAGAATAGGCAGGGCGACCAGCCCAGAGATGTTCTGTGTAAAGCTGTTCCTGCACAGACCTTTGGAAAGGTCTTTCAAATCTTGGAGGCCATTTTGGAAATGTCACAGTTGGACATGACCATTACTGGGATCTTGAGGAATACATTTTTATTCTAGCTCTGAGCTTTACAAGCTCTGTCTTGGCTTTAGGATTTCTTTCTCTGCTGAAGTTAATAAATCCAGTCTAAGTGCATGGACTCGGGCTTTAATCCTAACGAAGAAATTTCAGTTGCCAAGCAGGCTAAGCTACAAAACCCCTTTCTTGTTAGTGAATGTCCATTTCAGAAAAAGTGACAAGAATCACCTGTCCTTGGGTGACACCCACCTTGTGCCCACCGAGAACCCTCTGCCTCCAGCAGGAAAGCTGAGGTTTGTTCTGTGCACCCTGCAGGTGGATCAGGGACTCCAGCAGTGAGTTGGCTTTGACGTGTGTGTAACACAACCATGTCAGGCTTATAATGAACCTCCAAAGAGGCAAAGGGAAAACAAAGCAACATCTCTTTTCTTTGCAAAGCACTACAAAGAATGCCCACAGAGGTTTTGGTATTGTTTTTTCAAAGAGCCATACACATGTATAGACACACACACATATCTATACGCTGTACATACATGCACACACATTCTCTAAGTATACGTCTTGCTCATCTGTCTGAAGATGGCATTAGAGTAGATCTCTCTACCTAGATGGCTTCAGCAAAGTGTATTTGTAGTGTCTGCAAGCACCCTACACACCTGGGGGAAAAACAAAATTCAGCTTTTACTGCCACACTGAAGTAAAAATCTTAATTTTATCTCTTAATTCAGGTAGTTTTTGGTAAAGAGGTTTTATTAAATGAATGGATACTATACTTGAAAACAGTTTGGCTGAAAGTCTTGCAATTGTCAATTGCTTTACTTTTCTGCTTAGAGGATACATGTCTCACACATTATATTTAATCAAGGTTTAACACTTCACTGCACCTCTATTTTGCAATGCTTTGCATTTAGACATTCTTAGGTGGATCCTGTGGGTGCTAGGCAAAGTGACTGTCAGGTCAGTGTCCATATGAGAACCTCTGGTTTTCCCAGAGCCAATGTTAGTTATAAAGTAATACTTCACTGTTTGCAGCTACTTCAGACAGCATCTTTAGGTTCGTAAGGTATGCACAGTCACTTCCAGTTTGCAGACAAGCAATGCAAAGCAATGAAAACAGAGTCTACAAAAAAGGGAAAATAGTTCCCATTCTGTGAGCAGCAACACTGTCTTTGCCACTTCCCAGGGTGGCATACAAAGCTCCCAGCCCAACTTCTCAGCAGAATCTCTCTGTAACACCAGCTATATCCCAGACTTTCTACAAAAATACATCATTATTTGCTTTTACAGTGTCTTTTTCCCTCTAAAAGTGATGGACACAAGCCACTTCATTCTGCAATATTTGACATTTCTGATGAAATTCATGCAGAAGTTGAAGAGCAAGGCTAACAGCTGGTGTGGAAACTGGAACCCAGCAGCTGGATTTAAATGTGTATTCTCTGTATTTGGAGTTCGGTAATAAGCTAGACTTTCTGTTTATTGTTAGGAAAAAGCTGAAGAAACATTATTTTTGCAGTACTCCCTATCCCAAAGTGTTTGATAGTAGGCAGACATCCAAGACTCACCACAGCCAGAGGCTGGAAAGCACTTCTTAAAAACAAATAAATGAACAAGCAAACAAACAACAGACAGAACCAAATAGGGAAAATGACACAGAGAAACCCTAGTTCCAACAGCCCCAGAGGATTTCTGTGACGGAACAGAAATCAGGTGCATCCATATTACTTTTACTCTCCTACAGCATATCTGATGGCTGGGAGATTTCTAGTGTCATGGACTCAAGACATGCACAAGAAATGTTCTTCCTCACAGGAACTTTAAAACATAAAACTCAAGCCTATGCTTGAGTATATATCAGTATCAGCACGCTATCAGTATAATAACATTGTAAATCATGTATTTGAAAGAAAGGTATAATAATGTTTTTAAAGCTCTACCTAGAGACCCTTTAGTGTTATTAATTATTAGCCTAGAGGTTAAAATGGCAGGCTCTCAAAGAATGGTAGTTTTTTCACTGAAATAATAGGTTATTAGTGGTTTTCAGACACTGAGATGCATTTAAAACCATCCCAATCTCAACCTGATCTTGCTGTAATTCTTGAACCTTCAGTCAACACAGATCATGCTTACCTCAAACTTGGCTCTTAATCTTTCAGGAATATTTTTTTGTTGTTTGGTTTTCGTTTGTTTTGTCTTGTTTTTAAACCAGCTCCTGATTATAGACAGCCCTACACAGGTACTTCCCTTAACTTACCTGTTCTTTAATTTCTTAATCTCTGAGGAAGATTAAAATTCATGCTGGATCTTTCAGTACAGAGATCTTAAAAAATGGGACAAAATGGTACTTTTAAGAGAAACAGCAGCACCTAGAAGTGAAGAATATGGTTCCAAATTATAGTTACTCTTCTCACCCTCTTTCCTCAGCTTGCTGTAAAAAAAA
>NW_009953218.1:1656031-1671019 GCF_000747805.2 Chaetura pelagica
CTGTAAAAAAAACAAGAGTGGCACAGCTGACACCGAACAGAAGACACAATTTCTTCTCAGAAAGAAGTACTGAGATAACTGCAACTACAGACCATCATTCAGGGTGAGATCCTGAGGGCTCCATTTTAGACAGGCATCTGAGCTCTCAGTTAAGAGACCAGTTAGGGAGCAGCACTGGCAGTTAGTTAACTCTCAGTTATACTGAAAAGGAGACACTGATGTATGGTTAAAAACACCTGGTTGCAGCCTGTGCTCACTTGAACCAGAAAGCTTTTTAGCGAAAACTGCTCTGAGTGTACCTTGACATTACCAAGAATATGACCAATTACTCCCTCAACAGTTCTCTGCTAAACAGTGAAATTACTCTGCATTTATATGTGCACAGAATGTAGCTCAGCACAGCCTACCAGCTTTGTGCGGAGTGTTCTCATCATCCTCAGACTTTACAAACTCTGACAAATTCTGAAAAGTCAGTCTGACTCAAAAATCAGTGCAGAATTCTGGGCTCTTTTTAAGCAGTTTTGAGAAAAGAGAATATACGCTGCATCTTTCCTAATCATAAAATATTTCTTATAAAATCAGATCTATTGTTATTTTTAAAACCTCAAAAAAAAAGCTAAGAAAAAATGAAAGCACCCATGCCAGCAAAACTCCTGCCAAATAAGGTTTTCTCTAAAGTATGGGGCAAAAAAAAAAATATTAAAATATACTTTCTAAGTCCTGAGAAGAACTTTAGAAGCCTCTGGGCAAAACCAGCCTTTGGACAATATTCAAGGCTTTCAAGACACATAAGCAGCTGCAAAGTCACCATCCAGCAATGGGTAATTACTATATACAGATACCAGTAATCACGCTGGGGGACAAAGGCACTGCTGGCAATGACTTCTACAGGCCAGGAAAAGGCCTCTCCATGCTTAAGGAATGCCAGCACTCTCCTAACAACCAGAAAAAAAGCCCAAACTACAGCGGAGAGAAGTAAAGTAGGACATAAAATTTTATTCTGAAATGATCTCTGGCCACAACAATAAAATGTAACAAATATTCACTAGAACAGTCTTAACTCCTGTCATCAGCTGTACAATACATACAGTATCATAGAACTGGCCACTAGGATTAAAACCCACTACAACATCTTCAATGTTAAGTGGCAACAGCAGCATCTCACAGAAAATTATACATACATATATACACAGTCCACATTCAATCGTTTTTCACATGTTATCAATACACACAGTTGCAGCATATTACAGTCACGTGTCTAAGTCGTTGCCCAATAAAAACCCAAGCTACTGCTTAGACGTAATTGTAGCAGTTGAACTGAGTAATTACAATTTGTAGCAGAGATGTACAAGCCCCTGGAAACAATAAATCACAAATGTTATTTTTTATAATGCTACCATAGCATTGAACTGGGCAATATTCTAATCTTTGTTGACTGGTAAAAGAGCTCATTTTGTACTTATCACAAATATTATTGATGAAAAAGAAAATACTAAAAAATGGAGAGCATTAAATAATGCATACCCTTTCCTAAAGATTCTAATATTGCCCAATGCTACTTATGTCTAGTGTTTTCAACATTCCCATGAAGTAATTTATAACTCCAAACCACCCACCAAGTTAAAAGTGGCTTAAGTGCCTTGCACCCAAATTGTAAAAATCCCTGGCCACCTTTCTAAGAGCCAGGCACATATAAAAGGAATGCACTTTGGTTCATACCAAATGCCCTGGGATTAAATCACACTATAAAACTAAAGAGTCTGAGGTAAATTTTTACAAATACAGTTAATTTCTGTCTAGTGTCACCATAACAAAAATTTCTTAAAAAAAAAATCTATTTGATGTTAAAGTACAACCAATGAGGAAGGGCCATCTTTAACCCTTGAATGAGACATACTACAAGAACAGCGTCCTCTCCACCCCAGCAGCGTGATTGCCTTATTGTCTCTATTAAGGCCTCAATCATCTAGAGGATGTTTTAAGACAGGTGTAGCATTTAAAAACAGATTTCATCCCTACTATCCAGTATTCAAAGGGTTAAAGAGGCCAAGATGCATACTAAAACATGGCATTTGTAACAAAAGGCACATTGTTAACACCAAGGGCACAATCCATCCTCTATTGTTAATCTACATATCTTGCATCACTCTTGTTCCAATACACTTAAGTGGTAATGAACACTCCAGTGGTGCAAGAAACTGAGCCAAGTGAGACTGCAACCAAAGACAAGACAACACTGTGCTATTACTAAATCTGAAAATAGCTCAGACATCCCCAGACAATGGTAACATGTGAGACCAAGCACTGTTTCCAAGCCAACTTCTATCAGCCTAATTATCAGAGCCCTTAGAATAAAATCACATCAAAGCAAGAGGCAACGTCCTTCCCTCCCTCCTTTTTTACAGGTATAAATAAGCTACAATAAAAAGCAGCTACATCACTTTGAAACCTTGATGTAGCTGCTCCTTTAGCATAGAAGAAGTTTCACTGAATCTGGGTTAAAAAAATAGCTCTGCACACTATATTTTGGCCTTAAAAGTTTCCGGTAGCATTTATGAAGAAGGTGGATCACAAATGCATTATTGGCATTAAGAACTGGTTACATGAAAAAGAAAATTTAGTGGTTTTAGCCCATTAATCACCCATGAACATTATTAATATTTTCACCTTAAATTGTCGTGAAAGGCAGGAACATGTATCAATGTTTCCTTTAAAACACAGTATGGGAGGTGATTCTCCTTCCACCCCTAATATAAGCATCCCTATTTTTTAACTTCTGCAGGAAGAATTAATATAGACAGGAGTGGTAAAGTCAAGTAGGTTGTGAAGGAAGTAAAGATTCCCAGTTGCTGTAGAAAACCAGACAGTATTGTATTCCCACAGTCATGAGAGTCAAGTTAATCTTATATGAAAATTAATATATCTCTTTCCCACACTTAGAATTTAATTACCATAAGTTACTGGATATTCGTATTCCAAAAGCTACTTTTCTTAGCTGTATTACTATATTTCATTTTTAACATGATTTCATACATGTTTACATATTGCACTTACACACATTGTATAAAGTTATGAACATTTAACACTAAATAATTTAACTTGACTAGAGGCAGGAAACTATCTTTTTTTTTAAAAAATGGTTGATTGATGCTCTAATTTTTACACTTATCAATCAAAAAATACCATTCTCACTCAGAAATTATTTTTGGAGTTTCTTCCGGTGTTTGACTTTTTTGGCAAAAAGTTAAGTGATATGTTTCCTGAGAATTTTGTCATTTTGTATTTATATCCCTCCCCCAGCCTTACATTAAATTAAAAATAAACCAAACAAACAAATAAACAAACAAAAATTAAGCTGTAAGTGGTAAATTAAAGAATATGAAGAACTTAACCGGAAACTTTCTTGGCCTTTCAGGGGACCATGCTTTAAGTATTTTTCATAATTTGTACAAGTAACTCAGTAAAACCTGTGCATACAAATGTTTCTTACAGTAAAGTTAGTGAGGTTTAATGCAATCCATTCCATTATGTCTTATTCTAACTTCCATAAACCTTCTATATTCTGTTCTACTTTATTTAGAGTTCCCTTTTCATATGTTTTATACATCCAATGTAGACCACAGCCACTGTATGCAATGAAATACTGATCTCAGGTCTCAAACTGTTTCTGTTGAAAACATGCTACAATGTGTGAATCTCTCTCTCATAGGTCTAGATATTATTCCTCAGTAAAGACCATTTTTCTTCCATGAATGCAGCTCAAAGCAGAAAAGAACAAACATTAACACACGCGCACACAGGAACAAATCTACATGCTCTACCTGTTCCTTCGATGTAATTTTCAGCGGTGAATGCCAAAGACTAAAAATCAAATTCCAACCATTTAACCTTCCTTCGATATTTCTCCCATATTAGAAAGTATCTAGGATGGTGCCTGCCAACTGAAAAGCTTTCCACTGAGGATCTTTCCATCTGCAGTTAAGCTAAGGTACAGCAGTACTTTTCTACAGAAAGTAACGTAGTAACATAGTATTTGCCCTACATGAGGATTTGATCTGAAGTGTAAATGTACCAAGAGAGGTCACAGTTGCTCAGACAAACTTTGTCATAAG
This sequence comes from Chaetura pelagica, assembly GCF_000747805.2. NCBI lineage: Eukaryota > Metazoa > Chordata > Aves > Apodiformes > Apodidae > Chaetura > Chaetura pelagica. The sequence continues at coordinate 1,660,144 of NW_009953218.1, forward strand.
AAATAAAAGCAATCTGTGAAAACTATATAGCATAACAGTCTGGAAGTTGGAAGTATAAAACTGACAGAATGTGCACTTCTGGCTATTTGGTTTACGGAGACCAAGCTGCACATTAGAAGAGAAAAAGAAAACAGGAGGAAGAAAGAGAGAGAAGCCAAGTGTGAATGCTCAATGTTATACATCTGAAATGAAGGTTGGAATATTTTGCTTTACCAGCTCATCGGTCACTTTCAAATTTAGAAGAACAGATACACTTCCACCTTCTCTCTTCTGAGACCACCTGTTCCTCTCACTGTACCAGGCAGGACACAAGGTAAGACAGTAATTTTAGCCCTGGAATATCCTCTTCTTTTTTTTTTTTCTTAATTACATTTAAATGCTCATTTAAATAAAAAGCATTACTTCTGAATAGAGAAAGTGTTCCATAGGAGATGACTGTATCATTAGTGGTACCACTACTTTCTCTGGGCTACACAACAGAAAATGGCAATGTATCATGAACATGCTACGGCTCCACTTCAAAATACAAGTTTACAGCTGCTTAACTGTTTTTCTTTGAGTATTCTCCCTGGAGTCCAGTTGGGCATAGGTGTTGTTTGTAGAATCAAGACCCATACCCATCAAATCCCAAGGGTAGAGTCTTACAAATTTACCCCAGGTAAACCTAACATGAACCATGGAAGATAAAGGTTAATACCTTGGACATCACGCTGCAATGCATGACAGTCATGTTGTAACCAGTGGCCTGCCACTGATGTTTATTACTGTGTCACACTAGTTACAGTAAGGCTAATTGTACTGTAGAAGACAAACATTTTAAAAAATAAGTATAAAAACTTAAAGCATTGTCCCCGTGTTTTTATAAAAACAAAATCAACATTTCTTACATTTAAAATGAGTGCGGAAAGATACAAATGAATAGTCATCGAACAAATAAAAATGTATATCTGAGCTACTCTTTAATACAAATAAGGCTCAGCCACATTGTATCTCTCATATTAACAGCATTGGGTTTTTCAAACTCAGCTAACGAGTTTTGGCAACACTGTTCTCTGCTGGATATTCCCATTGGCATCTGTCATCTGTGCCAAATTAGTCCTCAGTTTTGAAGCTGAGCTTGAAGTTGGAGGTAACTTGGAAATCGACGTTATAGCACCAGTGCTCTCTGCAGTTTTCTTCACCGAGGCCTTTTCCCCAGTCGGAGGTTTTGGCAATCGTCTCCTTAGCCAGGGATGCCTCAAGGCCTGGCTGGGTGTCATACGGATAGCAGGATCCCATTCTAAACATTGTTTTAAGAAGTCAAGGAACAGGGGATCATCACATCCCTTTAATGCATTACCCCATTCTCTGCTCTCTGGTGGGCCACGTAGTTTTCCCCTCCGAGAGCGTCCACCATTAAGTATGACAGAGCCATCAGACAAGGTTGTGACACTGCAATAGCGCGGATAACCCTTAGAGCTCACAAAGTTTTTGGCTCGCTTGGATGCGTCTAAGAGTTTCGGAGAAGGCATGCCCAATAGCTCAATCATACAGGCTAGCTGGTCTCCTTCATCTTCTCCAGGTAAAAGTGGATAACCAGTGAGCAGCTCTGCTAGAATACAGCCCAAGCTCCACATATCTATGGGCATCCCATAACGAGCACCAAGGATGACTTCAGGTGCACGGTAAAAACGTGACTGAATGTAAGTGTAGACACGCTGATGCTCGTAACAACTTGAGCCAAAATCAATCACTTTAATACCACTTCTACCCTGTTGCTTCAACAGAATGTTCTCCGGTTTAAGGTCACAGTGAATGATTCTATTCTTGTGCAAAGCATCCAAGCACTGTAAAATTGAGTGGGCAAACTTGCGGACCAAAGGCAGGCTAAAGCCCTGAAACTTGTTTTTCTTTATTAATTCATACAGGTTCATGCTCAGCAATTCAAACGTCATGCAGATATGGCTGCGGAATGTGAAGTTTTCCAACATGTGAATAACATTCATGTTGTTATCCTTATCTTGTTTCTGGAGATGCTCCAGGATCTTAATTTCTTCCGCAGCTTGACGGTGGAAACGTTTTTCATTTCTCACCATTTTTAGTGCCACGTGCTGATGCATCTTGTGATCATAGGCCTTCACCACCTGCCCAAAGCTTCCTTTCCCTATGACTTTCAGGACCTCATACCTGTATGCAATATGATCATGGGGTATTTGTATGTAAGACCCTTGGTCATCATCATACCCACAATTGTTCGAACCACCAATCACACCTTGCCGCTTCTTTGCATTTGGACCCAAAAAGTATATTTCAGGGTAGCTAAAAATCTCATGATGCTCAAAAGCTGTTAATTTTTGCATGTATTGCTTCATTGCCTGCTCTGGTGTCAAAACAGAGGCTTTCACCTTCCCTGTTCCATCTGTAGATTTTAAAGAGCTGGAGCTCCCTTGTCGTCTGTGAGCACTCTCTGTCTGTCTGTCCTGAACCACTGGCAACCCAGATTTGCTTAGAGTTGTAAGTCCGTTTGGCTGTGTCGTCAGAACTGTCCTCTTGTTACTGTTATCTTCAAACAGCTGCTGAACCTGGATTTGTCCATGGCTACCAACATGGAGGTGCTCATTCATTGTGTGCTTACTGCCTCCAACCTAAAATTGAAAATAAATACATACCCAGTTAACAAGAAAGGCATGAGCTCAATGCTTCACCATTCATTCTGCAACCCGCCATCCTGCCTAAATCACCTCAAAACGAAGTATTTTCTTATAAGTCAGTTGCCTAGAGATAATCTAAAAATTACAGCACATATACTACAGTACTGCTAGATACCATTACATTTTCTGGATCCTTGTTTCTCAAAAGCCACTTTCATGACTATCTAAAATATTTGCAACAAGGCAATCACACATGTACTAGCATTATAAGCTAACAATTCATCCAAGGAATCTTCAAGGCAACAGTCCTGTAACATCAAGAAGTATGCCTGAGGGACATATAATCAGACTTCACGGAATATAGTAGCAGTTTTAATGATGCTGGACATCAATATATAATGCCTGCTAGAACTTACATGGCTAAGGCTCTCCTAGTCACCCGTACTCAGAAATCAAGATTTTAAGTTCCTCCTAAATGTTATGTGTTTCAAAAGCTCCAGATACAATTTTAAGCAATGAGGAATGTGCTGTGACGTGCACAAAGAGGAAAAGAACCTGCACATTTATGAAGTTCAAGAGATGCCAGTCACTGCTTGCAATTGAGGCAATCACTCACTATACAGCACAGCATTCAGATCAATGAAGCATGAGCATATCTTTTAGCACTTTCCCAGACCAGTCTTATATTAACTTTTAACCAAGATGAGATTTGGGGCCTGATAACAGTTGAGCTGAAAGAAAATGTCTGCCTTGAGGAACATAAAAATAACTTCATTTTAAATGAACTGAAAACTGTATTAGTTTATTTTAGAAATTACATTTGTTCTTGACAGTTTTCTCAAGGTAATAAACAGCAGTATTCAGCATTTTCAAGCAAAGAAACACTGGAAGTACTGGGGTGTGAAAACAACTACTGCTCAAAACCTGTTATTTTTAAGGAAAAACGAGAAATTTACAAGCACATGCTTGCCACTAAAATATCTGTCCTTAAAATTACTCATTCGCTCTGAACTAGAGGATAATTAGTGTATCTTCTGCCTGGTCTTACACAAATATGGGCAGAATTCCCCTGCTGTCTCTCCAGCTGATTCATCAGTCTTAATATTTATGCTACATTGCAAACCAAAAGTTGACCGATACTGTCAGACAGATGATGAAGCCAGAGTTGAGAGTGCTTTTCTTCTGAACCTTATTTTTTCTAGGCAGCTAAGGAAAACACATTCCCTGTTCACTTAAGGTTGCTGAAATAAAATCAGAAAACGACAAGTTATGTGCTGTGATATGAGGCAATGAAACCTGTCCTGCAACCGCAGAAGTGCTTCCTAATGAGAAAAGCAGGACATGGAACACAGACTCTAGCATACTTTGTGCTTCTATTAAGGCACCAGTCTGCTATGGCAGAAGCATGTGTTTGCAAATTCAGTAACTTGCTCCCAAGGAGTAGCCAGCTGGACACCAGCTTTACCTTTGGGTAATATTATGAGATTTGCAGCTCTAAAATTCACATAACATAGGAACAAGAGCTCTTAAGGATTGCTCCTGCTGAGTTCACTGCTCTTCTGATTCCATTTTTACCCATGTTGAATAACAACTGGTCCAGTAAAATTATTATCATTACACTTTGACTGCATATGTTTATTTGCAGAGCAATCTGGGCTCAGACTATCAAATTTGATAAATCTCATACAAAGCATTATCACAGAATTGCAATTCAGAGCAAAGAAGCTATAACATTTAAGGATATCAACATGAATTCCCTTCCTAGTTTGATGTCTCAAAAGCACAAGGAATTAAATAATGAAGGAGACTTAATGAACCTGTCATGCCTACAGGGAATTTCTTCAGGTCAAGTTGGAGCACACTATAGTAACAGTTTCCTGGAGGTTGCCCTGATCCTCTATATAAACAGCAGTTTAAACAGCAGAAGAAAATTCCACCCCAGGAGCTGCTACATGACACATCTCAGAAGAACCAGATCTAGCTAGCAAGATGCACTGGAGGTTCAGCACATACAGTATTCCAAAACTGCCTAGGTGAGAAGAAATGTACAATGAAATAGCAGAGTAACTGTATAGACTACAAGTACTCAAGCTAGGAAATTCTAGGTACAAACATTTCTTCTACTGAACAACAAAACAGAACATATCTGGACAATCTGAGAGTAGACAACACTAATGTACAGACAATGAGGAAGAAAAGCATAGGGGACAAAACCACCTTTAAGAACTTCTTAACCCAAGTAGTCATTGCCACAGTTAACAGATTGAATTTTTTTTCACTTGAATCACCTGTTTTCAGAGTACATTGTTTTCTGTGCTTCCTAAGCACTGCTTGTTTCAACACAAGTACTAGAGAATTCTTCAAACTTCAGTTACTTGTTTTGTATCAGGGCTCAGAAAGAAACCAAATATATATCTCCTCTCAACAGGGACTAAAGAGTTCTTTTTCCTAAAAGCATGTTTGCAAACACATTATGAAGTGTAAAACCATGTAGCTCTGCTTCCTGCACCTTCAGGCAGCCTCATGGTTTCTTTTGCTGTTCACAGGTTGGTTTTTTTGCTGGTTTGTTTTTTTCCAAGTGGCAGAATGAAATCACCAGCATTATCCCAGCTTCACCCCAAATCCAAAGTGACCGGTTTTGCCAGTTTCAGTCAGCTGCTGCTTGGGAATGCAAATGCAGATGCAGACAGTAGCACTGGTTTTCTTTGTGGAAGACACCAAATTAGCACAGGCTCTATTCCAAAAGCTGTGGCAAAGAGCTCACTCTTCTTTCAAAACCCCCAACAGGAGTTTCAGAGCTATCAGACACATCACAATCACAAAGTATATATAAAAAGTGGACTTCCCCCACCTCAGGGTACTGCCCGCACAAGAATCACCACCTCATCTTCTATCTCCAGCCTAGATGAGAGTCGGATTCTCACCAGCCCTTTGCTCTGCCTATCTACTTTTGGGTACCTCGTGTCTGAGGCTGCTGTCAAGTTCAGGCTTGCACTGCTTACAAGCTCCACAGGCTTCGCTGGGGAATGCTGTTAAATTCCCTGAACCACAATTAATGGGCTTGAGAAGGTACAAAGAACTTCAGCTTTCTTAGTCCAGTACTGAACTGGTACACAGAAGTTCCATCAGCCTTTCATCTGAAACCGTAAGCCTGAAAGGTTTATGACGCGTCTCACTTTTGCTTCTGCAGGTGGGCCTGTAAATTCCAGAACCAACAACCTAAACAGCTGACAACCTGCCCAAACTTACACAGCTTGCTTACTGTGTGTTTTACTGCCTGTGCTCAGACCCATCTATGGTTTCAAATATTTACCTATATTGATAGCGCACATCTTCAAAAACATACTGATGTACACATTTCTGCATAAAATATATTAAAATTACAGATAAGCTTAAACTCAAAAGAACTTGTCTTCCTCTATCTTCTGGCAACATGAATTACAAAACAGCAAATGTTACAACACTTTTTCCCCTCTCTCACTGTAATTTTTTATAACTTCAGAATTGCTGCTATGATTTTGCTTTAACTTTGGTTTGCTCAGTTTACAGAAGTTGATGCCTATGACAAAAACCTAACTCTGAGGCAGAGACACCAGGTAAAACAAAACAAAAAACCACAAGCACCCCACTTTTTTGGGGGGGTTGGGAGTGTTTGGGGGTATTTTTGTGTTCAGAAATGGAGTTAGGGACAGAAAAATACCAGTAACCACCCTGCTAACAGGAAGGCAAACCATCACTTCTTTGAGGTAACCGTCAGCCAGTGCAATGGTCTGTTCCAAGACCACCTACAAGACTGTAACTATACAACTGAACACCACAGATGCATATACCTCTTCCCAACTGTATCTTCCCAAAGCATCAAGACATCACGTAGCTGTACCATATCCCATCTTCGTAAATAAAAGTCACTTGGTGTGGTATTAGCACCCTAAAAAGCTATCCAAGACAGACACCCTCTTCAGCTACATTTTATCATTTTATTTTGAGAACAACCTGAGGAAGATTTTATGTCAACCAGAATCTGAAAAGGTTTATAAGATGAATCTTAATAATAAAGCGATCATGATGGGCTGCTGAAATAATGAACAGGAGTAAGATGTCTTTATCTGCCATCACTCTGCATAGATGAGGACAAGGGAAAAAGTGTTCCAAAGCAGTGATTAATTAAAGAATAAATGTTACACTATACACCACTTCCTTTACAGCATTTCTGAACATGCCAGTCTCAACCCTACCGTAGCTAACATGCTAGAGGCATATGGTATCAGGTGTAGCACGCTTCACTGCCTGTTTTGTTGACTCCAGCCTGAGTAAATGTACAAAAGGCCTTCCTTAAATTAATTAAATCAGCATTCCTCTGTTCAGAATTAAAAATAGCTGCTAATTAGTACAATAACGTAGGATTATCATAATGGTTTTATTATGAGATTGGGTTTTATACACAAAAAAAGTCTAAGTAAGCCCTTGCTCCAAAGAGCTTTTGGCTTAACAGAGGTTATAGGAAAAAAAACACCATTTGGACTTGTTGCTGTCATATCTGATTGCTATAAGCTTATTTTCTGGAAGTTAACTTTGACTTTATGTAGCAAATATTTTCACAGACAGAACTATGCCTCAATTAATAATTTTTTTCCTCTTGTCAGGACTATGCAGGTGCAGCGAGTCTCAATAGTTCTGGAACATCCTGCATATGTTACACACGTTGAAACCAAAAAGGACATCCAATAGACACAAACTGAACCCTTCAGGTAAGCTGAAGTGTACACCTATGACAGATGTGCCCGGATTTACTACAGTTCCCTTAGCACAGTCACCAACTATTGGAGCCCAAATCTGAGAGCCCTTCCATTAAAAGTTAAGACAGCTTCATATTCCCCCTAAACACAAGTTTTATGTAGAAGAAGCAGCTGCCAAAGAAATATAGATATAGTGAAGTCTAGGGCGTGAATGTGTAGTTATTTTCTCTCAAACATGACAGCATTACAGTGGTAATTAATTGCATGAAAACACCACAATAGGAACGCATTTTCTTTGTACCTGCTCTAAAGCAACTGCCCACAAAAAAAAAATTAGCAGCATGTGACCCATCAGATCTTCATGTTAACCGAGTCTAGGAAGCTCTGTTCCATTATAATGTAAATTATTTTAAACATTTATTTTACATCTAAAAAATCTAAGACTGAGACTGAGTGATGAAAAAATGTACAGATAGAAATTCATCCCTGGTGGCCAATGACAACAGGCTTGATGTAAGGAAATCTTAGGGCTTGAAGAGGGAGGGCACTGAATCGCGCACTGTAAATGGGTTGTTGTTAAAGTACTAGGCAGGAGGAGAACTAGATTAAGACTGCTTCACTGCAAGACTGCAGAATGCAGGGATACTTGCCAAATAAGAAAGAACAGAGATGGAGGTAGGCAGAAGACAGAGACAAGAATCTGGGAGAGGGACTCGCAGATGGGTGGGGATTTATGTGAGCCAAGCAGCAGGCAAGCAACTTAATCTCCACTGCAGCACGTCAAGTGGATGTAAGAACACTATCATGAAACAGGAGAGGGTGAATAGAAAAAGGTCCCAGTCTTCAAGGCAAGAACTTAAGGCTTCAAAAGAGAAAGCAAGCACTTAGGAGAAGAAAATTAAGAGGACATGGGTTGGAAATGAGATCACCTTTTCCATCATGAGGCAAAAAGATGGTCAGGGATGGAAGCAGACATGGATAAACCTAGGATGAAGCACGGGTAAGCCTAGGATGAAGCCACATTTAAAAAAAAAATAAACAAAGCCTTTCCTTGATACAATACCCAGCAGCCTGCTTAGCAACAAAGGTTGCTGTGGTTGCACTCTGCAGCCAGAACTTCTGCCCTGTTACACCAGCCTATGTAAAACAGCATCTTCCCCACTACTACCCATGTTATTATATTCTACCAAAAATTGAAACTTCACTTGAAAGTAGAAGACAACCTTTTCATTCAAGTCTACATCACACAAGTCATTGATGCAAGTACTATGACACACAGTGGATGTCTTCTCTGTCTGAACTAAAATAAACTTTTAGCTTAAACAAATAAAATTAACTTAGTAATCTGAGTCTCTGTTCACAACTACTGTATATACAATGCACACACTTACATCCAGCCACCAGCAATTTCAACCACTTAAGCAAACTATAACCTTCTGAAAGTCTGAACCACAAACAGAAACACACTCAATTTTTAGCTATTACAGAAGTCACACAGATATAACAGGGATAAAAACAGAACAAGCAAGTGAACATGAAGGAAAATGGTTTAAGAAAACTGAAATGTTGTCTGGCTGGAGAAAGTACTGAGATGCAAAACCAATGGTTTCAATCAGTCAGTGTCAGCTGAGGTCAGTAGGCCTTAAGTTTATACAAAGATCACATAACAGATATAGCCCTTTCTTTGTTTTTGGGTTAAAATCCAGCATTCTGATCTCACATCTGATCCTTACCGCAAAAAGTTATGTCTGCCCACCACAAAATAACCACCTACAAAATTCTGAAAGGCAGTCTGAAATACTTTTATAATAGTACCTAGGGCTAAATACTGTAGAGTAGGCTCTGTATCACAAAGAAAAGGCAGAGCTTGCAACACTCAGAATCTAGAGGGACATGAAACACAGCAACATAGTGCTTGATCACCCCTGTGTTTCCATATTTCATCTCTACGTATATATATATACAAACATGCATATATACTATATATAAACAAACACACACATACACAATGATGTCTGTATAAAAATACTTCAAACACAGAAACGTACCTTGAACACCCCTTGCATACTTCCATAAAGACTTCATCTTCATATATGAATGTATATACGCAGACACTATATATAACACGCACACATAAATCTATGTGTAAAAATACCAAAGTTCTGTGCTTCCAAAATTAGTAACTAGTCCCACATACATAGCTCGACCACCACACTTTCACAAATCCTAAATTAAGCCTGGGCTCTGTTACACATGGGCGCCTGTGGGGTTTTTTTGGCTCCATCTGTATGTTCATGATAGGTGTCTAGGCTTTGTTTGCACTCCTTCTTTTTTTATAACAAAATTAAGCTTCTGCCCCAACTCTAACAATCAACTAGCACTTAACTTGTGTACAAATGTGAAAAAAAAAAATGGCCTTTGATACTAATAAACAATTCAGATATGTAGCCTAGATACATGAATATACAATGATGTTAATCTCAAGTATGCAGCTCCAGCTTGAATATGCAGGATATTCATCACTCCTTTGGAAAATATCCTACATATACTGATTTTTTTTCAAATTTAAGCCCATTCTTTCTATAAATGGATTTGAATAATATGATTTTGCCCCTGAAGCTACACAGAAAGTCAATGAAACACTAATATCTAAATGCATAGTTTCACCTTCCACTAGCACATAATCACATTACCATTTAAAGCTCTGCCACATGTTTACAGAGATAGTATGTGAACATCCATGAAGAACTCATTAATTCTCAGAAAAGTATGCCATCAATGCCTTTCAGGGTCAGTATGAAATCTTCCACAATTTAAAAGGAAATGTATGCAATAAAAATTTCAGATACTTAGTGTGTTAACCTGACAGCATATAGACCCCTCTCTCTACCCGGTCATGCCTTCAGGACAGACATGCACTTCTCTCATCCATATATAGAGGCATACTTGGGAAGTTTCATTCCTAGTAGATTAACTAGGAGTGGGAGATAATGTGAGATATCACAGAACCGGAAAATGACATCCTTTTCATGCCATCGGTGCTTATTTCTTTAGGTAAACTACCGCAGCAATAAAGTAGGACTCAACCAATCGCCGTCCCTGGGCACACTGATAGCTATTTCTAGGGAAGAGCTATCGGCCTCAGCTCATCAGACATATAAGGAGAGAGCAGCCTTCATTTTTCACCACAGTTCATGCGACCCTTTAATCACAGCGACTAACCTCACTGCCAAATAATGTCATCGCAAAAAATGCATTTAGCGAAGCAGCTCCTCTGTGCAAGTGTGGAAGATCGAATTTGTCACTGAAAATGAGACCCCAAACCAGACTGAAGGGGGGCTGGGGCGGGAGAAAAGCTGCTTCTCGGTGCAGCCACAGGCTCCCAGCCTTACAACGAACGTGCAGATTTGATCGGAGTCGGCAGATATTAAATGCACTTTGCCCAAGCACCCAGCGCCTCAGCGGGCTGGACGGGGCCCCCGCCCACTCCCACCCGGCTGCCCGCGGGGG
>NW_009953218.1:1673331-1674525 GCF_000747805.2 Chaetura pelagica
CCGGCGGGGAGGTGGGAGGCGTGATGTGAGGGAGAGAAGTTGGGGCTCAGGCAGTGTGGGTCACTTGTGTCACGCTGGGAGGACAAAGATGGCACCGTGGGAGGAAAGATAAATAGCTTGAAACGTGTAATGGGATTTAAAAAAAAAAAAAAAAAAGTAATGTTAAAAGGGCAGTGAGGGAAAAGAGCTTTTGGGATTGCCCTGGAGTCCTAAGTTCCCCGAAGCTGGGATGAGGGAAAGGATAGTGCGGGGTGGAGGGGGCGGGAGGCTCGTCCTTTGGGTTGTTTTCCAAACTGCTGTGTGCTTTGTGGAGTACAATGCTTTGAATTCCTGGTTTGTCTGTTTGAGCGTCATTAGAGCCAAAAATAGATATCTGAACATTTGCTCAGCTTGGGACAGCGTTGAAACGAACTCCCCTACCTACGCTCAACCCTTTTTGAAGTCTGTACAGACCACACATATTTTGCTTTTTGAAACGGCTGGTAGATGTGTAGACAGATTGCCCTTCATCCCCTTCCACAGAAAAATAAATCTCTCCTTCGCCTAAAAAAATCCCCAAAACTATCAGTCCCTGCTGCCAGAGGGAAAGACTTCACCTCTTCCACTGCCACAGATACATGCATAAACAAAGACATTTCCTGTACTGGTACAAAGAAATAAACAAGTTCCCTAACCCCTCCTGTCACAGAGAAAACAATCGTACTTTCTCCTGCCCACACCCACCTAATCTTTTCCCTTCACTGTAGCAGAGACAAGGCTTTCTCTTCCTCAGTATCCCCCCAGATGTCCACAGACACTCCCAGTCTTCCTTCCCTGTGGCTGCCAGGTGAATAAACGCTGTTTTCTGACTGCTCTCACTATTTCCCCATCATTTTCACAAGCAGCACATGTACATCAAAGCTATCTGCATATCAAATGCTGTGATAATACTAGTCTTCTTCGTGATAATACCTTGAATGTCTCAGCAATGGCAAGAAGATGATAATTTCCTAGTTAGTCTAAGGAGGGGAAGGGGGAAGAAGCTTGTTCACATTTCAGCTAGATAAGAAAAAGCTTGGGAGTGGGATTGAGCCTGCCTAGGTGCTTCTCTCTTTCTCCATCTGCAATCCATCCTGGGAACTGCTGTCAAAGATAGTACCTGATGGAGTCTGAAGTGGAACTCAACATGACAGCAAGCCCATCTTGATTCCTGCT
>NW_009953218.1:1674739-1690641 GCF_000747805.2 Chaetura pelagica
CTGCTGAACACACTACAAGAAACTCCAGTTTAAAAGCCTCTTTCATGCAGGTTGACAAAGAGGAGGAACAAGCTAATATAATTGTAAAATACCTTGGCTGCAAATAGCAATGCCTTTAACAGGCTTCCTCAAAATCATAGTCACAGATCTCCGAAGAAAAGAAGAAAGCAAAGCCTAAATAGTCAAAGACAAACCAATGATTTAATTCTTTCACACCAAGCGCTAGGAATCTGAACTATGTCCCGTTGAGTGGCCACAAAACCTTCTTTCTGATACTGGCCAACTGCACCTATCAACACTTTCCAGACCAGTATTACACAACATGAGATCAACAGGCTTCAGTTCCCAGGACAGAACTATTAGCCACCTGACGGGAGGAAGTGCATGGTGCTAAGAAATCAGAGAGCAAAATGAATAAGGGTTTTCTTGATCCTTTTCCCTGCTCCTTCAGTTTTTATTACCCACAAGCACAAACTAAGCTAAGTCAGTGGCAGAAGATTAGTCTTTCTTTCCTTTCTTGCAAACAAACCTACTGAGTGTTCCTGAGTGAGGGGCTACTTGCGAGGGGCTTGTAAAGTATCATTATCAAAGTGCTTGTTTCTAAGATAAATATCTAAAAATTTTCTTTCCAGATGGATACCCAAATAGGCCTGCAGACTGGTAAATGCCAGCTCAGTGGAACACTGGCAGTACTGGTTCTGCACCACAGTGGGCCACCCAAGGAAGGAGCTGAAGAGGTCAGCAGCTGGAAGTGCAGGTGGGATCAGAGGGCTGCTTGCTGCAGCTGTGTTGAAGAAGCTTAGGCTGGGCTGTTACAGGTATCATTCTCCTGTGATAAACTGTGCAAAGTGTTCTAGAACAAAAAATAGCAGCTATTTTGTAAAAATAAAATCGTTACATTACAATGTTTGAATGAAAAAAATTGTAATTCATGTAAAGAAAAAAAAAAACCAAAAGAACAAGAATAGTCTAGAATAAAACATGTTGTCTGTAAACCTTTGTCTAAAAGTATTCCTGCCCACATAGCACATTAAAATGCATTCTTGAGGATAATATGCTAGTACAGTGAAGAGAGTTACAGAGCATGCTGTGTTTACTGAGCCATTTGGTCAGGGCCCTGCCTTGTGACCAAGACGTATCGCTTCCAATCAAACTTTGAGGGGTTGCTGAGGTCTGTTTTGCCAGGCTGCCTGGGGACCCGGTTCATATATACTTAGAATTCTGTATCTTCTTAGCTCTGAAATCTCCCATGCCAGTCCTCTTACCTCTCCAAAGTTGATGCTGGTTAGGGATTAATTACATGGGGCTTTGGTATGCAGTGCTAGGGCAGCAGAAGCTGGCTGGTCAGTCAAACAGCATCTCTGCCATTGTGGTATTAGCAAACCCTTGTGTGGTCAGACAACAGGGAATTCCTGAGAAGCCATGCGTGTCCGAAGCTGTGGTGATGACTTTTGGGGCTCCCACAGTGACGGGTGCAGAGGGTGCTCAGCACCTTGCTATGCTCTGATTCTTCTCCCTGGGCACAGCAAACTGTTTGGGCTGTAGATAAATGACCACGGACTGGGTTGAGCAAATACAAGGCTTCTCAAACAAATGATGGGGATGGAGGATTTGGCAGTTAGGGACATGGTTTAGTGGTGGACTTCGTAATGTTAGGTTAATAGTTGGATTTTATTGTATTACGGGTCTTTTCCAACCTAAATGATTCTGTGATTTTATGAAAAGGAGAGGTAAGAGAAGCCTAGAACAAAGAAAGTAAAAATGTGGTTTCTGCCATCTTTTTAAATCATCCTCTAACACTAAGCAGAATTTGCATAAGAAGAAGAATCTATACTCACTCTTTAACATCTTTTAACATGCCCTAGGACCTAAGCCATCTAAATATATATAATTTTTCCCATTGTTTTTGTGGAGGAGGACTTAGATACTGACCTGGAGACATTAAAACACTTAGGATATGTCTCACCATCAATTAAACATAGGTCCAAGCTTGTTGTCTGAGGCAGTAATCCATATTTGAAAAGTAAACCCTTAAGCCCAGTAAGTGGTTGCCCCAGGAGGGTGTGAACACAGTCAGCACCAGGTTCTCATTAATGTGTTGTGGATAATTTAGGCATGAGCGGGACTGTGTACACTACAATGCAGTCTTTCAGCACACTGTGCTGAGCACAGTGTAGGCACTTCAAAATGTAACAAGCTACAAATGCTAGCATTGCAGGTGGAAAGCACACAGGTCAGGGCTTGACTAGCTCTCCAACATGCACTTCACTCTGTGGTACACATGTAAGATTTGCAACTCCACCCCCTCTCTACCCTCCCCAGAAAAAAAATTAAAATCCCATTGAGGCAGAATCTGTAACTTAGGATACAATTGTGTTTCAATACAATTATAAACATTGAAGTTACATATTCAGAGCAAGAGTGCAGAGAATCACTGCCACAGATCAGTCTGCTAGTGGATATTCATACTGACATGAGGGTATATGAAGCTAAACTGGCTTGCCAGGTTCAGATGTTTGTTGGCCTTTATTTCACTGTGTGTCCTGTTTAGACTAGACTTTATTCTGTGTTCAAGGGTTTGCCCTTTCTGCTATTTAAGAACACATAAGTTACCACTTCTATTACAGTATTAATACACAACAAAGGATGTTTTAGTGGTCAGTGGGTACACCTTGAAGAGATACTCTGAGATCCTATGAGTCTGCAAGCATGCAATTATTTATTCTTTATTTTTAATTTTTACACTCTTACACCTATTTTGTAAGAGGTTATCTCACAATATACTTCTAATTTAGTGCTAGCAAACTATATATTAAGGAAAATGTTTTCCTATTCATCACACCATGTCAGTGTTTCTAAGTCTCTATTATATATTTCTACATAATTTCTGGATTCTTAGAGCATTAATAGTCCTTAGAACATCAGATTTATTCTTTTGTGTAAACTCCTAGCATGTGTAGTGGGAGGAGAAAGGTTCCTGTTTCCTGTCTCATACAGCAGAATAGTCCTGATGGAGTCAATGGAGTAGCATTAATATAAAACCAATCTCAAGGATAAAGCTTTATTGCGGCTGATTCTTTCCAGCTGCTGACACACCCTTCCTTATGTACTCAGAGAAAAGTGAATGTCTGGAAAAAGTAAAGAAGGAAATTATGTATGTGTCATTGAGTCGTCTTCTGTGGGCCCTTCCCACCTCATCTGTGAAGCCCCTGCATTCCCCTGACAATGGAAACAAGGAAGATGTGATAGTCACAAAGACATCATTTAAAACTACTCACTCTCATGCCACTTGAATGTTAGTCTTCCCTAAAAAATAAGTTACTGCAAGTTTAGCATGCAGGTTATAGTTAGGATTTCAGGGAGAAATCACAAACTTGCGTCATTCTCTGAAGTAATTTTCCCTTTCTAACCACCTCAAAAGTCAATATAGAAACTTGGTGTAATCTTTCTTGCTCTCATTGTGTGGACTACTCAGTTTCAAAACCAGCTGTTCACACACAGGGTTAGTCCCAACTGTTGAAACCCCAGTAATCTTTGCTCATCCGATTCCACATGTGAAATGAGAGAATCTTGACTTTAAAGGGTTTATGGGAGTCAGTTACTCTCCACAGCAACATTTCATAGAAGCTGGGATTGAATTGTCAGGTGACAAGTCATTTCAGCTCCCCTGTGTCAGGAAGCCCAGTATCTCACAGGGTGCACTGAAATTGAGAAATTACATATCTCACTCACTTGTGGTAAAGCTCATTAAAATCATAAGCATCACAGCTCTGCAGAAGTACAAAAGTGAGACATAATTAAAAGATAATGGGTTAGAGGAACTCAGAATCCAGAAAGAACTCTGACCAAGTTATTCTCCTCACCCAGGCTTTCTCTGGCAGAATTATTAATAATAAAAGGCAAATGATTCATTAAGATTAAGTCCTGGGGCTTGAGTGTTATGTTATTAACTAGTGTAATCTACCATCAGGATTTACTTGGTGACTTCTGAGTTAAGCCATGAGCCCACCTGCCGAAAAGCAAATTTAAGGCTACATGCTGAGAAAGAACTTTCTCATTGAAATACAATCAGGGTTTGTTAGGGCAACAAGAAAAGAACCAGCCTGATGTGCTGAATTAAACTGAGCTCTGCTCAAAGTGGGAACTGATGGCATCAGACAGCTGTGGAGAGTTCTTTAGTTCCCCATTTCTCAGGGCATAGGCCCTATGTGGACTTACCTTGGGAAACACAGACTGCATTTGTTGAATGCACATGATAAGAGAAGCCTCTGGTCATGTTTCATAAGGACAGTAAGTGCAATATACACAGCACATTTTCTTCAGTAATGACCCTCCTTACCCTTCTTCATTTATCTCAGGAGTGTAAAAAGTATTTTAAGTGGGCACGGCCAGACTGATACTTGAATAACAAGGTGGGATGTGCAGGCATATATTGGGGAAGGAAAGGTAGAAGTGATCTCCCCAGTGCCCTCTTCAGTACCTTACTACTGGTCCTTTGCTGTAGAAGTACACTTATCTGCCCAGCCTCTCATTTAGATTGCTGTGTGAATGCTTGGTGGATGTATGTATGCAGATGTGAGGAGGAGGAGAAGAAAAACAGCAAATACCTGATGTGAAAACAAAACAGAGGCTTTAATTTCCTATCATCATTTGTAATCTCCTTCCAGAGGAATAAATGTACACATTACACACTAACAGTTCAGTCGATTCAGAAAATTGCAACATAAAATCATTGTATAATTTGGAAAATTAAGTAAACAAAGGAGAATTCCCACAGATATTCTACAAATAGAGAAAAAGAAAAAGGAGGCCCAAAGGAACACTTTTGTATGTGTGCTACTTTATTAGTAAAATTAAACCCAGTGATTTCAAAAGCACCACTTACACACAGTTTCACCTGTGATTAGGATTCGGGCTTTGAGTTACAGAACAAATTATTCGCTTAGCTGCTAACTACAGGTAACTCCCTAAAAAAAACCCCAAACATAGTTCATAAAAGGAAATCACATGTGGCAGAAAAGATAGGTGCTAATGCTCGTTCCCATGCTTGGAAAATATGCTGCAAAGTGGTGTGAAAGCAGACAGGCAGAAACCACAGGTGATGGGGATACCCCAGAGATGAAACCATTGATGAGATGGCCAGCTCAAGAACACTGTCTGGAGATGTCATCTGCATATTCTTTCAAGAAAAGAATATGTTACTGTCATCACAGAATCCCTTTCTGTACAGTAAACTAATGGCAAAACTACTCATTTGGGAAAGTTCACTACCTTCCACCTTCAGCTTCTGAAAATGTGCAGCAAACTACAAGCTTCTGGAAACAGGATTTAATTACTCACTGTGCCAGAGAAACAATAAGTTATGGAAGGGAACATAAAGAAGAAAAAGCCTATTGCTGTGAGGTTAGGCTTTAAAAAGTGGTGCTTGAATGTTGCACACAGCACAGTCATGCAATGATCAGTCATTGTCAGTATGTGGAATTAGAATGAGTATTTTCAAATAGTTTAACTCCAGTATGTAAAGGTTAGTGATCTATTTCTAGAAACAGAAAACGCACTGAAAAACAGACAGTAAATGCCTAAGAGGCAGGAAAGGAAGGCATTATAGGTTAGGAAAGATAACACAGAAAATATTATGGAAAGACTGAAGAGGATGAAGCTAAGAAGCAAAACACAATAATATTTTATTTTCGGACATCAGCTTCCTGGCAATGTGACCTTTGTCTTTTTTTTGTCTCTCCATTCAGTGCTGCTTCCACTTGTGCTGTCTCATTTTAAGTCAACTTTTTTTCTCCTAGTTCAGTTTGTCTTTCCTCTCCTAGCACTATCTTTCAGTCAACAGGGAGGCTGCAGAAGGACTCCAGGCTTGCACTGCTGCACTGTCCAACTCCCAGCAAATTGTACAATCACAGGGTTGCTCCATTCCAAGAATCAGACTGGCTTAAGACTGGAGTCCTGCTATCTGTAGGGCATCAACTAGGAGGAAGGATAGCTTGAAGTGTGAGGGGATGACTGGGCTGGATCAGTGGGAGGAATCAAGCCTGAGCAAAGTTTCAGGGACTTCCCCAAATGGAAATAGCTCACTATTTCCTCAGGTTTTTTGTTGTTGTTTTGGGTTTTGTTTTGTTTTTTCTGAGGGCTCTGTGCTACTCCTACCCCTACAGCTGCAGAATTTGTGTCTGGGACACTCACCCATGAGAGCAGCTGCAGCACAAGGAAACACAGGGCACCCAGCTGGTGGCAACATATTGGCAAAGGAATTGGGGCCCTGGTAGGTAAAAGTTTAAAAAATATATTTTCTAAGGAACTGATTTCTTGGAAGCTGTTTAATTTCAGGTCAGATAATTTTTGCTAAATCCATAGTTTATTTTATCCAATTTTCCATTTATTTCTAGGTCCATCCTTCCCTCCTCCTTAACTTCATAGATGTATCCAGTCTGCAATTGCAGGGGCAAGTTCTTCCATATGCTGAGCTCCTTCTCTGCCACTGCTGTTTTTATTGTTGTGGAGGACCACAAAATGACAGCCAGGTGTTTGTGATTGCAATAGCATCTTCACAATTAGTTTTCTGGATAAGATTTTCATCTTTTCAGTAATTGCTCAATAAGGCACACCAAGCTTCTTGTCACTGTGCAATAACCTATATAACATGATGGTCTCCACATTCCTGAGAAATGCTTCATTGGAAGCTGAGAAAAATCCAGAGCTTCTGAACCCAATGGCACCTCAAAATGGTATGGTCAAAGGGATTAATTCCTTAATCACTGGATACATAAAATTTCACTCACGCAGCAAAAAGATCTTCTGAAAAGACATGTATGTCTTCTCCTTCTGGAAGTTTTAATGGAGTGCCAAGGTGGTGACTGTATCTAAATTTCATTTTCAAGAATATGTCCTAAATGGTCAGTTTCTGAGATGTAACAAAGGGTGTGTGTGATGTGAGGTTACATCACAGGTCTAACTAAAGCATCTTGAGTATCTGGGCAGTGCCACTGAACAGAGAGGTAATACTTATATTGCTGGAAAGTTAAAACATTCTTTTCAAAGCAAATAGTCATCTATGGCTTTTAGTGAAGTAATTCAGTATAAATATGCACCACTAACTTTAAAAAAAAATAAATACATTAGAGATTAAAGTCTCCATTGGCAAAAGGCCAGAACCACAGGAAGCAGACCAGAGGACCAGAGACACAAGAACTGATAAGAACAGAGTAAAGTTCTTCCAAGGATAGATGTTTTGGGGTTTTCATATTTTTGTAAAATAATTTTCCTCTTTTGGATTTTAGGCACAGTTGCAATTGCTATTACCAAGACTTAAAGTAGAAATTCCACACTGCTCCACAGCTTTTCCCAAATCCTGTAAGAATACAAAACCAAACCTTTTCATCTGTTTTCTAGAGTTTTCTCATGGCATTCTGTTCAAAAGAGCTTTCTCTTTTCAGTCTGAAAATTGGAGTGTAAACAAGTATGCATAGAGGAAAATAATTGCTTCATATGTATACTTTTTTTTTTCTTTTTTTTTTTAAGTAAAGGTAAATTATCAAAACATGTTGATCTCTTGAGAAGATAAGGCTTCTGAGTAAAAATTCAACTATCATAGCATTAGGTTTGCTGTAACAACATCAGTTGAATATAACAGATCCCACACACGCACTTTGAGGCAGCTAATAGCAGCTGAGAGGAACTTGTTTGACAAGACCATTCATAGTGACCATCAACATCAGGTGCAATACCCAACTGCTTCATACTCTTTAGAGAGAAAGCCATAAATGTGTAAAAGTTTGCTATGCAGATTAGTATGGAGAGAGAAATAAACTTCCTCGGTTTATTTTTATGTATCTTCATTCAAAATTTGAATATTTTGTTTGCTGCTGCAGAGCAAAATCCCATAAAATCTACATGAGAGGGTAACTGGAGGATCAACAGAATATCTCAGCCATGAAACGTGACGGTCTTTGAACACATCTCCAGTTGAGAAGAAACTTTTGCTTGGGAAACAAACCCGAAAGGTAACCTTGAGGAATCAGATCTCCCACAAAGAGGCCTTTTCATTTCCTATCTTTCCCCAAGCACTGTGATGTGAAGTCTTTGAAATGACAGTAGCTGCAAAATATAAGAACCCAGGCAGAGAACATGCCCTAGAGACATGCTGTGGTTCCAGCAGTTGTGAAGAAGACATTGGCTTGCAAAACAGCACCCAACTCCACACCTCTGCTATAAGCAGCACATGGCAGAAGGCAAAGACCATTCCCAAAAAGCCAGCCATCCACAATGAATGCACCTGACAGTAACTTGTGTGAGAATATCTATCAGTTGTATAAATGCCATTCATACAACCCACAGATTAAAACAAAATTGCTTTGGCTGTTCATCTATAAGCATAAAGCATCCTGGAATCAGGTGCCTCACTAAACTCTGGCCATCACATGTTTGTTCTCAAAAATAGCCCTTTCTTCTGAGTGTTGTATATTTTAACCAGAAAATGACACTGAGGTCCAGTTTTCTTTAAGAGCAGATTCAGAATATGACAACTTCTACTTTTGAAAGTAGATTGCTTTAGACACCTCTGGGCCTTGTTCTAAATATAAATCACCCATGCAGTATGCTTGTCAGCTTAGGCCAGACATGTCATACAAGGGTTGGTTGGTTTTTGTTGGGTTTTTTTCACCTAGAGATAAGCAAACCTTAATGTAGAAGCTTGAAAAACAACCAGACTACTGTCATCTTCAGTTGAGAGAAAGAAACAGAAGCACTGTGCTTAAACCCTGCTCTCATATATGGCTCATAAAATGTCAAGACTGCCATTTTCTTCCCCTGAAGTGATTTTGAGGATAATTTCCATTTTGATACAGATCCCAGGGAAGTAGACAGAACATCCTGTCATGGTTTTTTTCATAGCAGAAGAAGGACCTGATATGAGGCTGATTCGTAAGCACCAGACATGATGGCAAACATGGAAGTCTCTGTGCTTTGAATGGGAATGGAATGCTCAGTACCAGCACAGTCCTGGTAGATCTTTAAACAAGTGTGCTCTTTATCCAGCTCTAATTAGGAAACACAGCTTTGCTGTGCTGTTCCCAGTGATAAATGCACAAGCTAAACCAAATTACCTTTCTAAAATCTGTGCATTTAAAACCTGTTTCAAATCTGTGATGTGTTCTCCACTTCTTAATCATTGGTTCATAGCACATATAATCAGTGCGTGTAAAAAATTTAGCTTTGTATCTTTAAGGATTGCATGTTTCCTTTGAGACTGACACTGATTTCAGCAGGCCCTGGGCAAGAATAACAGAAGTCTTGCAAGCCTCCATAGAGCTCTCTCCTCAGCATTGCTGCGGAGAGAGGATCTTTGCACATCCCTGGCAAGCCCTAACCTTTTCTCCCACCCTTAGCTCTCTGTGGCTTTGCCCCCTTGGGTTGTGATTGCTCCATATTTTCATTTTTGAGGCTTTTCAGACTCTGATGCTATTATAGACAGTACTGGAAGCCAGGAGCAGAGGAAGAATCTGGTAAGGAGAAGAATGTGATGAGATTGAGAGGGAAATTTGGGAGTTCAGTGTCTGCCATGGTCCAGCAGTACTGAGTGCACAGTGTGGAAGGGGAAATGTGGACTGACATAACAGATAGACATGCTTGTGAAGCAGAGCTTTTGGAAGAGGAGGCTCTGTGGGTAACTAGACTCTATACTACAGTTAAGTTTTCTTATTGAATTTAGTGATACCAAGGAATTTTTGTAGGTTCCTGCAGATTTTTTCACAACATATGGAGTACCCTTTTCATATTAATATGAACGAATCTGGCAGGCACAAAATAACTTATTAAAAAAGAAAATATGACCTTGACTGCAGAAGAATGGATTGAGATCCTAAACACTACAAGCTGTGAGAATGCGCTGGTGAGACTCATTCTCACTCTTGATGTGAAGGAAATGAGATATTTGGATCTCCAGTCATCTCCAGTCACGCATGAGTGACAGAAAAAGTTGACAACTCTTCTTGGTAATTCAGATCTTCCTCTAGGTTTTGTCTTTCTAGACCATCTGTCAAAAAGATACAAGCCCTGGGCATCTAACAAGATGCTGAGAGCAGTTACAGCTGTAGACAAGAATTAGTCAAGACTGTGCAACCTGGTGACTCTGATCTCCTCTCTGTTACCATTTCTTTCACCTTGCAAGCTTTCCTAATCAATGCCCTTTTATCAGAGTCTTGTCCTTGTTCTGTGTTTGAAGATCAGCTGAGATATCCTTAGTGCAACCAATCTATCAGCCGGATCTAGATTAACCATTCTATTTTCAGCCCTCAGGCATTTTTCTCATTAGACAGCTGAAGAGCAGCTTCTGAACCTAGACTGCCTCTTCAAAGTTCACCTTGCACAACAGCATCTCAACTGCAAGTGAGAGAAAAGGATACAAGAAAAAGCAGTTATTGTCAGAAATTGAGACAGCTACAAAAGTGGGTCAGGAGAGTATTTTACAACAGAAGCTCTAAATCTAGGAAATGGGTCAAAATGTAAATTATCCCAGAATTCTCAGCATCTACTGGGGACAACTGTCCATCTGCACACTGATTTCAAAGCTGTTTCAACATGCAGATTCACAGATTTTAAGTTCAAATGGCTCTACAGTGATCACCTGTCCTGAAGTGCTGTATAATACAAGCCTTAGGGCTCACTAAAGAAAAATCCTTCTTTAGATCCCACATCAGTACTTGAAATAAAGCATATATTAGGAAAAAAAAACCCACAATTGTATTTCTAGTGGTGGAGAATTTATCATAAGTCCTGTGCATTGAACTTCAGTGACTATTCCCACTGTTACAGCACTTGGATTTTATTTCTGGTCTGAATTTGTCTAGCTTCAACTTCCAACAGATTAGTTCTAGTCTGAAGCACTTTGTGTCTGATTTAAGTGCCCTCTATTACCAAATTTCAACTCCCCACGAAGACTATCAAAGGCTCAGACTCTCCTCACATTCACGTTGCATATAATTTGTGTGTGGTCGGTAGATAGAAAGTAAGATTTATGATGTATACTTGCAACACAAAAATAAATATTTCAAGATCAATTAATAAAATATTGTAGCATATATGCATTTTTTTGCAGAATGAAGTTGACAGTCCTCACCCCTAGACTGCACAGGTCAGGTTTTGCATCCAGCCTGCAATTTGTATTGTAATTGCCACTGTGTAGAGCAACCTGACATTGCAAAAAATTGGTTGTTGTGATTCTTGATAAAAATAACACACGCAAAAAAACCCAAAAAACAACGCAAAAACCACCAACTCAAAACCTTTGTCAAATTTGCCTGACTAGTTTATATTTCAGCAGCCATAGCAGAAAATAAATATATAACTTGCAAAGTAGCAATAGAAACACAAATCTTGCCTCCCAGAGCTATAAGCCATTTCTCTCTGAGCATAACCTCATTTATTTTTGTAACCCTTACCTCAGTTTCAAAAGACATGTGTGATATTGTAGCTAATTTTATCCTGATATCAAAGCTAATTTATTTTGCCTTTACATGGAGCATCAGGTAGCTGGAAAAGACTGTTTTATTTGCATAGAGCCATGGCAAAAGTGCTCATAGTATCCTGCATGTGTACAAGGTGTTTTCTCTGCAATTTAAAGCCAACTGATTCCATTCTGTGCTTCACTTTTTTCAGGACTGATCTTATTCCCTTTTACTCCATCAGGGGTACTGTGCCACTCTTCCTAGTGACAGCAGCATTGGAAGTTTTAGGCGCTACGTTAAAATATGCCCAACTGAGAGAAGCACTTTGCAGCCTCTGTCAGAGACCAAAACAGCTACAAAAAATACAAGAGCAAAACCAAGCCTAATAGGATAATTTGTGTAACTCTGTTAATAGAATTGGATCTTCTGAAATGCCTTTGGATTCTTGTGGATTAAGTGAGTTATCCTCAGGACAACGTAAGTGACTAGTAGGGATTTCTAAAATTTCTTTTAAAATGTTCTAGATTATTTCAAAATCCTTTTGACAGTGCAAAGGTAAATTAAAGAGTGAGTAAACTCACTTTTTTGATGCTCATGGCTGAACAGTGAAAAAGACATAAATTCTGTATTACCTAAGTTAAGAGTTTAGATGCATTTTTCTTTAAATCAGTTTACTTCACAAGTGAAAAAAAATTTTTGTACAAAATAAAGGATGTGTTTAATACTATTCAATGTGATATTCAATATATCACAGTCATTATGAAGGTGTTGAGAGTAAAGGCATAAAATGTGTGTTCTATTTATATAAATGATGTAACTGTAACAGGATTATGTACATTAAAAAAATTACAGCCAATGAGAGGAAAGCAAATCTTTCCAAACAGCACAGTGCCCACCAGAATGTAAATTAGGATGCATTTAAGTAGATACTGTGGCCTTGTGGAGTTTTTTCCCATTGTTTTTGAAAAAATGTATATAACTCTGAGGTATTTTTAGGTAAATATAAGCACCAGGATACATGAAAATTATTTTCTATAGGTTTGTGTAAACTAAGAACAACCAAAAGGGGCAGCAGCTGGAAAAATAGTGAATATTTATCCTCCATGCTTCCAGAAGCATTTGCTGATGGAGAATAAAAGAAGGGTGAAATTAAAAACCAAATGCGTCGCAGGTGCAAAATCACTTAACACACCAACGTTGCTTGGCAGTGTTTGTGGACACGAATGGGACCAGACAGGGTACACTGAGGCCACTTCAAGGGACTTCACACAACTGTGGCACTGAGGAAGAACCTCACAGATGTTACAAGCATTATTTTTTACTTTATTGAGACCTCTCTTCACAGCCAGCAGAGAGGTTAATATCAATGGGAGTTAAGTTTGCAAGTATCCACAGGTGGACTGGGGAAACGTGAATGGGAATAAGATATGTGAAGAAGGAAAACAAATGTGCTTATTACAAAAATGACAAGTGCATTTCAGAGCAGGTAGTTACAAACTAATGATGTGGTATTGGCTCTACAGGCCTTTACTGGGAAATAAAAACAGTGTCCTGATTGCTCAGGCCTTTTCTTTTCCTGTCAATGGACCAGGTATCAGCAGAGCCCCAGATCCAGAAACGCACCAGCATCTGTTTGGCTGCCCACCAGGGCTTGTCACACCCTGAGGCAAGGCTGAGAGCAGAATGGAGCACAGGGCACACTAATACACCAGCAGGAGTACTTGTCACATCAGAAAAAGATCCAGAGGTCTCCTAAAGGAGTCTCATGTTTGTTCTTAGAGGGTCTGAGTGTTTCTGATTGAGCCTGGCCAGGTCTAACCAGGTTTGACAGGGAAGTAGGGCCCGCAAGGGTCTCTGGTGGTGTTCTGGCAGATGTGCACAGAAAGTCTCTGGGATAATAACCAATATATAGCTGAGAATTTCAGTCTTGAGGTGTGCAACTTCAGGAGATTAAAAACAGGTACCTTCCCTTGTAGTGCACAGACCATACTGTGTCCCATCTGGCTCTGCAAGTATATGTATGAGGAAATTTCAAAAAAGGGTTTAAAGGAAAAGGTTGTTTTTTTCTTGTTTAGGACAGGGGTATCTTCCATCTTGTGCTTCATGGGTGACATAAAATATGAGCCTGCATATCAAAAACATCTTCAGGAGAAATTTTGCACTGTGAGGGTGGTGAGACACTGGAGCAGACTGCCCAGAAGAGCTGTAAATGTCCACCGCCTGGAAGCGTTCAAGGCCAGGTTGGAAGTGGTCCAACGTGGTCTAGTGGGAGGTGTCCCTGCCCATGCAGGGGAGTTGGATCTACATGATCTTTACGGTTCCTTCCAATCCAAACCATTCTATGATTCTATGATCTCCAAATATAGCTCTGCTGTTGGCTTGGAAGTTGTTTGTGACACTAGAAAATGGTTTCCAGCACAATATGGGTGACATAAGGAAATGTGTTCCCCCTGAAAAGGTAGCGGTTCCTCACGGAATTAAATCTCCAAGATTAGAACAAAGTTAGCAACCCTTTTTAAAGCAATTCTTAGCATACAGCCTTGATATAATTGTACATTTCTTTTAAACTAATGAGAGGTTTCCAGTAGGCTAACCTGGAAGTTTGATATCACAGCATGTATTTAGCTGGATGTATTTTCTTCAGTAAGGCTGCCAGTTTATTCATTAGCCCTGCCTTCACAAACCAGCAGTCATTTGTTAAAACCTTAACTTTCTATATTTGTGCATGAAGTTTCTGCCAACATTTCTGAAGACTGTTCTCTCTCTCATCTGTCTTTTTCAGACTAGGCATACTGGGCATACTAGGTAGGTTTTCTGGGGCAAGTTATCTGGGACATTTCATCTAATTTAAACCTACTCTTCCAGTCTTATTATTGTCTTTGTACAATACCATGTAAATACTTAATAACTGTTCTATATGCATAAGCAAAACATCAGCAGCCATTTCCCTGTTGCAATATCAATTTTGTAAAAGACTTACAGTTCTCCAGGCTGTTTAGCCTGTGCTCATTATTTAAATGTGCTCCAATTGCAGACTGATACACACATTCACCACTTCTATGCACTACTTCTGTGCATAGAGCTGTTGCTGCTTCAGAGCAGCTGGTCATGCATGATTATAAGCAGATATAGCTCTACTTTCATCCTGTCTACAATCTTGATGTGTCTGTCCTCTGCTGAAAACGAGTAATGTGGCTTCATGACAATTCAAGTGTCATCACACTGTGTTAACAAGGCCTTCGTATCAGAGGCAGGAGGAAATGTGTTGACACCTTGTTTACAACCACCCTCTGTGGACATCCAGTACTGACTGTCCTTTCACTCACATCTATTTTGCATTGGTGCAATTCCACCAGGTTTACAGGTTCTGTTCCTTGATAGCCATCTGAGAAGAGAATCAGCTTTGGAATTTGCCAGGTCTGCTCATTCTGGAATTGAATGTTAGTTTAAGATCTCAGACTTGCAGAACAGTTTGAATGTCATTGTCCATAATGGTGTAGTTTTAAATTTAAAACAAAACAGAACGGTTTAAATGTGTGATAATAAATATTAAAGCATAATAAAGCATAAACTTGATTTTCACTGAACCATTTTTTTTTTTTCATCTCTGAGTGCTTAAGGCTAGCAATTTGTTCTGGCATTCAAATATGGGTTAGTGATTTCAGTTTTTTAAATACCTGATATGTCATTTATTTTATGTCACATATTTTTAGATTGAGACTTAAAAGAATTTTTTTTCTGAGTGTTTAAAATCTGTTCTGTTTTTAAAGTATCATCATATTGAGTGAGATGCATCTAGAAATAAGAAGCAAAAATATAGATTCCTCTGTATCTCTGGTGTCACTGCTGTCACAGTCTTTAGTTTCAGCACCCATCAAGACACACCCACTACCTGATAACCACCTGCTTATGGTCTTTTACTCCACAGTTGACCCCAGACAGACTGGTGGCACCCACTTAATTGCCTTCAATAGCATCCCCCACTCCAGCCTTTGAGGTTTCTGTCTCCTCTTTCAGACATTGTGTTTGCCAGTCACAGTAATCTTTTATTTCCCTGCTTGCAAGTGTCCTCCTTTCTCCTATGCTAACTTTCCAAATTCCATCTGCTCTTCTCAGCCCTTCTTCACTCTTCTTCTTTCATCAGGTGTGTTCTGCATTTTTTTCCCTCCTCCTTTTTTACCACTGTCATGGTTCTTTGTCTCTCTGTCTCCTGGCTGGCTCAGCATTAATGCTGTGGTTTGGGCCCAACAAGATAACAAAGAACTGGCCCCACGGTCTCTCACTCGGCTCTCCCCGCTCACCCCCCCCCACACACACATACACACTCTGGGATGAGGAGGACAAAGCTCCTGGGTCGAGACGAAGGACAAGGAGGGCTCTTCACCAATTAAGGTCCCGGGCAAAACAGACTCAACTTGGGGAAAAAAAAAACAAACAACAACTTGGGGGGGG
>NW_009953218.1:1690681-1723747 GCF_000747805.2 Chaetura pelagica
CCGAGTGAGGAATCTGCACAGCTCTTACTGCAGCCTTCTACTCCTGCGCCCAGCAGCTGCTGAGCTGTGCTCACCCCTTTGCCAGCCCCTCCTCACAGCCGCCTTTGCCACGCAGGACGGCTCCTCCTGCCTCCTCCTGCCTCCGAAACTCCTTTGCTGCCCTCGGGCATCGCAACCAGCAGTTCACTCGTGGCTCAGGGGACTGAAAATATCTGCTTTCATATAAATATGTACACAGACACATGCTTACATATATAATAAACATGTGTGTGTGTAAATATATTTTTCCATCTGTTGATGCAGCCATATGAATGTGTACTAATAAACTCTCGCATGGAAACAAATGATGTCCTGGTTCACTCTTTTTTTTCCATGGGGCATGTCAACGTGCTTGTTTGAAGTGTAGGTGCGGCACAGCAGTTTTATCTGCATGCTTAAAATCTTTATTGGATGAAAATTACACTTTTGCATGTGAGTATTTGCATCATACAGACTTGGCTGTAGCTAATTTTTCCATTCCCTTTCTGTGTCATGGAACTCCCTCAGTCCTTACATTCTTTGAGGCAGGGCTTGGCTTTTCATGCCTGTGGGCAGCCCTAAGAGGCTTCAAATCCTACTGGTGTTGGCAAAATATGTTTTAAAAATAAAATATTCCTAAAAATATAACCTTCAAGAAGAATTACTGCAGATGGCTTCTTGGGTCCCAGACTTTTCAGAACAGTCACTACTACATGAAAAAATAAAGCCCAGCTGAATATATTACAAGTATGTTAAATACAGCTTTAAAATTGTTGTGCTGTGGCCAACACGCTGTAATTTTTCACAGGCGTTGCTGTGCTGTGGGAAACAAGGAAGAACACAGATGAGCATTTCTTTGTGCAGGAGGCTGGGTGTTTCTCTGCAGCTCTGTCCTCTAGGCTGCTTGCTCACAAGCTTGACTCCTTGCCTGAGGCCAGCAAGAGGCAAGTCTCATTCTCCTGTGTTTCTTGCTTTTGCTCTCCCACAACTCTACAAATCCACTGAGGAGCTCCACCCCTGCATTCTCACGCTTCTTAATGTGACTATAAACAGCACCTTATTCTCTGCCAAATCAAGTTATCTGCATAGGTCATTTCAACCTAACTTTTATGCCAATCGAATTTGAATTCAGCCAGAATACTGGCAACAACCTTTTCCTTTCCCTGGACTGCAGGAATGCTGTCCAAAAAGTATCTGCTATTTCAGAAACCAGAAATGACTTCATGTTAGAAGCCAAATCTCTAAAGGGATGACTACACTGGGGAAACTGCTTGTGTTTTTCCCTTGGCTGCACAGTCTTGAGTGTTGTCTCCACTGGATCTTAATCCACCTGCGTCAAGGTTTCCGTATTAAATCCCTTGTGTAGCAAAAATTGATATCACAATCAGTATCTCTTTTCATTGGCCAAAATCCCAAAACAGACTAGGACTTGCCCAAGACAACTTCTTAGAAGCTCATACCAGAGCTCTTTAGCTACCAAAGCCAGAAGAAGAAGTAAACATCTATTTTAAAAAGACTAGTTCAGCTTTTCTGGGCATAACCCAGAGTTTGCAGGTACAACCCCATCATAACTGATTATTTCATACTTCTTCAAAAAAGCCCCAACAAATAAAATGACTCATTCCTCTTACCTCCAAAGCAGCCCTGTCATCAGAAGAGACACTCCCTTTTGGCAATGAGAGTCTGAATGGTTGCAGTTTAGTAACTGGGACACAGAACAAGCAGGGGGGCCCTGGGTAACAGGTGACTGCACACTTGACTTCCAAAGTAGCTTCTGCAGGGGGCGGAGGGTTGTGTGTTTCAACACTTGCCATTCAGGCTAATACCAAGTAGTGCACTTTGACTACACCATTGAGATGCTGCACAGTTCTGCTCCTCTGTCCTTACCTAGTTGCGCTCATCAGCGTGTTTTTCCTTTTGCATCTGCTATCTCTATTTTAAATGGGCTGCCAGCCACGAGTGCCATTTTGTCTGATTTCACCTGCAAAGATCCCTGTGACTTTTTTATTACACCAAGAGCCCAAACCAGATGGCTGCTAACTTCTATTTTTTATATCCAATCCATTGCTGTAAATAATTAAAGGGAATCTACTAATGAGAATCAAGGATAGCCCAGGTGACCTTTCCACCAATGTTTTTAAGGTTTTCAAACAATTAGGAACCACACTTTGTGCCTATAGTTAACTTGTACTATCAACTCTCCTTTTTCATTTCTCTAACCGCTTCACCTTTGCCACATGCTCCCCTTCTTCAAGTTTATTTAAAAGCCCTGAGGGAGGGAGAAAATTATAGCTTCTCACAGGTGTTTTTAGTACCCAGTTGGGAGGAGGGGATCCTGGTTACAAACAAAGCTTGTGCTCTTATAATGTGAGTAAGCCAAGTAAAGCAATACTAGTGATAATAAAGAACCCTGTACCAGAGAGAGACAGTGATATCTGTGTGTTATTTTGGATTCTTCTGCTTTCTTTCAGGTATGAGCAATCTGAAGATGCCAAACAATTACATGGTAATAACATACGGTCATGAAGGGAAATTGTGGTGAGAACTCTAATAAAACAATCTTTCCAGGGATCTTTATGGCAAGGAGAACCAAAGGGTCAAAGACAACCTACAGCCAGAAGACACAGACATGCCTTGTACTATGGACAGGAAAACATTGTGTCCTCTCCAGGAAGCCCTTGCCATGGGGAAGGTCAGCAGAGACTATGCACACAGATTGTCAGTGAACAAGAAAAAGGATTAGTTACGATAGCTGTACATTTGGATTTTTTCAGGGCTTAAATATGGAAAACTTTAGATGGGCTTAGTTGTTAGACCCTGACAGCCTGCTTCAGATAGAAGTTGCCAGTATGACCTCCTCTGACTTCGCTGTCTAGCCATATTGCACTCTATGACATCTTGAAGTGTTTCATAGGTGTGCAATAAGTCAAGGAACCTTAGGTGTTAAGTTTAGCTTCAGGACAGCTATCTGCTGTTCAAACAATTGATGCATGGTTATATTTCAGGTCTCAGCAACAACCAACCAAAAACTTGGCCATTGTTCAGATTAGTGGCTGGGATGTTAGACTGTTGGATTATACTGCTGATGTTTTAGCAGTAGGCTGAAGAAGGCAAAATTTAAGTGAAATTAAAAGAGATTGCCTGTTCAACTGACTGATACAATTATTTAAAGTGGGGAAAGAAAAAAAAAAAAAAACAAACCCCAAAAAAACACCAAACCAAACCAAAAACAAACCTCACATTGGAACAGGAAAATGACAGGTTAGAATGTAATTGGATAAACTCGATGTGTTCAGATTTCCTGTGACTGGTGAAATCCACCCCAGAATAGCGAAGGAGTTGGCTGAGGCAGCCCTAAAGCTGCTTTCAATTGTTCCAAAAGAATTGTGGTGGAACAATGAGCATCCACCAGACTGAAAGAAGGCAAGGCTAACACCTACTCAAAAGGGGCAAGCAAGTCACTGAATTGTCAAGCTGGAAAAAATGAACAATCAGACTCTTTGTGACCATCTCAAAGAACACAAAGTGGTGAGTAATTGCTGAGATGGATCAGAGCAAATCTGATCTAATCCAGTCCAAACAACCTAATTTCACATGATGAAAAGTGGTCAGATTACTGCCACTTCTCAAGCTGCTTTCAGCTGAGGCAGATGACATATGCTTGTCCCACCCCATTTACAAAGCAAACCAATGTCTACAAATAAATGTATTAATTGATATGTTTTTCTTCACCATTTGTGGGAGGTAAAAAGGCATGCAGAGAACATCTGTTCAGAAATTTTTTAGTTTTTATTTAGAGAAGAGAAGATTTTCCATCAGTTGCAGCAAAGAGGAATAACCTATATCCACATGCACCATTAAAAAGAGAAGATTAGACAGGAAAATACTCATAATCTGCAACATACACACACAAAAACCCCACATTGTACAGAACAAAGCTATCAGACCTTAAGAGTAATTTAGTGTTGGACTAGATAGTGAAATTGCCATCTTCTGAACTCGTTAAGAACTGATGAGACAAATGTCTGCTAGAAATCATTTGGTTATTCCTCATCCTTCCAGTTTTATATTCTGTGTTTTTCTGTGATTTAGAAAGACTCATGGCCTTTTCCAGTGCTGGTGAAGCAGAATAAACTTCCTCCCTCTAAGGAGTAAGGTGCCCTGCAGTTTGGGAGAACTCTAACTACCAAAACATGTACTCCAGCCAATGTTCCCCAGCCCTCTTTCATAGATTCAGTTCCAGTAAAATCCAGTTCAACTTCTCAGGCTTTTTCCTTTCACTTCTGCAATGTCTAAATCTGGGGTAGCTGGCAGCCCCATGCCATGAAAAACATTGTGTTTAGGGCCACTCAGCTGTTCATCCTACAGTGAAGGAAGAGAGAGTCAATGTGCTGTTACCCCTGGGGGACACAGCACATTCTCAGATAAGCACCAGCCTCTCTGGATGCACCAGTACCCTCCATGCACATTCAGCAAAAGTTGCTTGATAAAGCTCTCCCTACCTGCTGTACAAGTGCTGCTGACAGGACAGGGCAGTTTCTGTCAGGCACCAAGCCCTGGGTCGAAGCTCTGTGTTCTCACCATGTGCCTTCAGCATCAGCTTCTTTGGGTGTTTTGTTGGGCCATGACAGCTAATGAACAACTGCTCTTGTAAAGAATACAGTGAAGACAGAGACTGAGTCAGCAATCTGTTTAGTCTGATACCCATTTTTCTTCCCAGTTACAGAGTACTTCTCCACCCAGGTTAGTGTATTGTTTTTTAAGGAACAACAGCTGGAGGTAGGAACTCAGACAGGGGATGATACAAGCCTCTGGGGAACAAATGTAACCGAGAAATGTGTGTGGCAAAAACTTGACCTTTTGCATCTATCCTCTATTTTGCTGGGGAGATCTTTGTAAAATCAAATCCACTCTACAGGATTAGCTAGAAATAGTCTCTAGAGCTGGAGTGATTGAGTGTCCCACAGGAAATTCCAGCTGAGAGTCATGCAACTTCTTTCTTACTAATTTCAACTGGAAATCAGGTTGTAAAACAAGTAATCAGTTTTAAAGTAGTTGGTGTCTTTGACAGGGAGAAGCTCATCTTACCAGCACAGCCCTATCAATTACTAAACAGATCATTCAAAAAGAGGGTTTAGTGACTGGCATTTAGGTGAGAAGTGGTGCTAAGGAAGCTGGATAGAAGCGCTTTACTGAAAGGAAATTGAAAATACGGAACAGGTTGTGCCAAGGGGAAAACCTGAAACAGGCAGTTCTGATCAGCAGCGGGCAGAAATAATGACTTTCAGAGAGGTGGGAGATGCCAAGAGGCACATTAATTTTTCATTACTTGAAGTGTAACTGCTAGAGGACAGCCTAAGTAACCCCTTCTGGCCCCTACAAGTTCCTGGGTAACAGTAAACTTTCCCCTCTGAGCTGTTCACTGTCTTAGAGATCATCCTCTTCTTCTCTCCTTCTGTCTAGCAACTTATTTTCAAAAGGTTTCCCTGAAGGGTACTCAATCTATTATCATCATTTATACTATATACAGGGAAAACAGGAGTGTGAACAGCTGCTTCCACTTGTGATACGCTCTTCTTTTTAGGCCTTCTGCTGATGACCTCTACAGTACACATGTTGAAATCTAAAATATTTATACATAGGGGTGAGACTGTTCTTCTAATTAGTGCAAATGATGTTCCATGTCTTTCATAGTGTCTCCTCTGAGACAGCATATGTGATCAGCTGTAGTAATAAATTGCCTCTCTCTCTCTCCCCTTCATTCTCTCTCCCCTCCTGCCATGCTTAAATCTCGTCTTATTCTTGGCTGAAACCCCTCCATCTAGCACTGTCACATTTACTGAATATCTTGAGTAAAACTTTATAACATTTTCTCCAGGGAAGCAAGTAAATGTCTTTATAATAAGAATATGGCTAAAACATGAGGAATAGTACACTATCCTCAACCCTGTCAAGGCTGAAGCCATGCGATAGAGTTTATTTAGGTTGTCACATCTCAGATGTTGTTCGTCCAAATGATCTGTACAACAGTGAGCAAGACAGGTTGGAAGTAAAGGCAACGTAAGCAACTGTGCTAGCTCTCAGGTTCTGGAAGGAGCTCAAAGCCCTGCACGCATTTGGCATTTTGTGAGCTGGAACTTGATCTTTCTGGCTGTGACTCAGAACCTGGCTGAACTGCTGGCAGCCCGAAGCTCTGCTCTACCTTAGAGTCCTTCAAACTCTGTGATCGAGCCTGAATAAAATGAGAATTGGCTTAACACTGCCAGGTGTCACGGGTGATATTAAATTGTCGTATAACTCTCCAGAAGGCTGGGAGAGAAAATAAGCAGATCTGAAACGGATGTCATTCCAGCTGCTCACTGAAAAGCATTCTGTAACACTTTCCTCAGCACTGTGTAAATATTAAATCCTTCTGCCAGTAACCCTTAGAGGGAGCTAAATATTCTTACACCCAGATGAGCAAGTTGAGGCACAGAGGAGCAAGATCTCTGGAGGGGGACAACGCTGGAGGAGGGCTCAGCAGCCTTCTTACAGCTACCTTCTCTGAGCACCCATGTACATGGTCTACCCCTAGGGCCTCTATTGTGTGAGGGAGGGCAGCGCCACATGGGACTTAGAGCAGCTGGATCAGCTTGTCCTCAGGGTGGTCCCAAGGCACAGCTTAGAGCAGCTCTGTAGCTATTCCTTCTTGCAGCAGGAGCTTCCTACTGCCAGGAATGGGCAGTACTGGTGACCAGAGTCTGTGGCAATGGGATGGCATTGCACAGCTATGAGACAGCCAAGCTTTTCTGCTCCAGTTCAGCATTATAACTGCACAGAAGGTGCTGCTTTCTGCTTCTAGACCTTTTTGTTTCTCTGCAGCAGAACCATATGGGTGATTTGGATGCTGATTTATAAGCCAGACAAATTCAGAGAAGCCCATTTTAAAGGCTGTAGTTGAACCAACTGATTGAAGTCAGACAGAATTTTGCTAATGGTCTCATTTCTATTCAATTTGCTCCATTTGAAGATTTATCAGCAAACTCAGTAAACCTTTTTGTGTTTTGTACCTTTTCAATCCTGTACTAGTATGTGCCTTCATAAATTAGAGCACGTGCTGCTTTACCAGGGTGACAGGGTAGCAATGTACTTTTCAGGACTAATGGTTGGGCAATAATAATTTGTCCATTAGGCAAGATTAAAGCTTATTTATGATCCTGCATCTGCATCACCTTTCTCGTGGGCTTTTTGGTCACTGGCAGCCCAGGCCAGATTTAAACTGGTGTTCTGTGGACAGCCTTGGATCTCTCTCCTGAACCAGGTGCTGCAGGAGGCTGAGCCGACCAGCCCTACAGGTTTTGATCTGGGATTCCAAGGTCTGCGCCTGCAAAATACAAACAAGAGGGCGTGTTCAGTAGTTGTCTAAACCACATCCCTGCTTATTGTAGTCCTGACTGCAAAGGTCACAAAGCATGCAGATGAAGACTACTAATTATTATCCCAGCTACAAAAAAATCCCACACGTGCAGTCATCCATGGAGAAGTGGGAAATATGTCTTATATAAAGCAGCAGCTTTGGGGATTCACTTAACTTTGTGTGTGCATATGTGTATGTATCATTTGGTGAAAAAAAAGCTCTGTTGGAATTGATATTATTCATTAATATGGTTCCAGTTCAGCTAATTGCTTGACTTCAAAAAAGAAGAGAAATTTCCAATAAGTCTAATATCCTACTCAGACATCTTGAACATGAAGCATTTAATATTCTCATTTTAAAAGACAAAATTTGCATTACTATCAACCTTTTTAAAAATTTATTAAAAAAAAAATGTTGAAGGGGAGGAATAAGAAACTAAGGAAAAAAGAAAGCAGCTGACCTAAAGCTACATTTGTCAGATATTCTAAATATGGCCATCTGACTGAATAAATCTGTCTTCATACAGCCCCTTCTCAGGGGTGGTGAAGTGCGATCTGGCCATTCAGGGTGAGTCTTTCATTCAAAACCTGTTTGATGAAGAAATCTCTCCATATCACAGGGATGAAATAGGCCAGACTTCGTCTTTAGGGAGGCACCTGAAGCTGTATCCTTGAGGATTCAAATCTTCTGGAATTCTTGCCTCCGAGATGGACAAATAGTAACTCCATGAAACAACAAAAGCATCCTTGCAAAATAAATTAAATACTGTTAGTCACCTCCTACCTATCAGGAGACCCTAGTCCAGACAGCAAGTGGTTGATGGGGATTTGAGAGTGATCAAACCAAGCTGGTCCGAAACTATACTTTTTCTATAATATATGGAAGGTAGAATTCAGGGCTGTACAAATAACAGATTTATTTTCTTCTTTCTTTCTTTCTTTCTTTCTTTCTTTCTTTCTTTCTTTCTTTCTTTCTTTCTTTCTTTCTTTCTTTCTTTCTTTCTTTCTTTCTTTCTTTCTTTCTTTCTTTCTCTTTCTTTTTCTGCTACTGAATAGCAAAATCAGAAAAAAAAAAAATATAATTTGGATTGAATTCTAGGTTTTCACCCTTTTCTGTTCTTCATGGAAACAAAACTAGCAAAAAAACCCCAACATATTCACAGGACATCCAATGTATTTCATTTCACTTTCAGCCATCTGAAAATCCACACCAACACATGGTCCCATTAAGAAAACACTGTCAACACCCCTCTCTTATTGCAACATTAGTGGTTACAGTGTTGGCTCAGCATGTGGAACACCAACATTGACTTCCCTACTCTACCAGAGTCTTTCTTCTGCTGCACTTTTCTGGTCATTGTTCTCATTATGCAGGTGTCTTGGAGCTTGCTCTGCTCATGTTAGTCTCTTGATTTGTATAATGAAGTAGATGCTGGATCCTAGACTGTACCCAGCAGCCTTGCCAGGAGGGCTGTCCTGGGGTGGTGAGGATGGGTGCTGGTCCCTCCTGCTGGCAGTGGCTAAGTCAGGGACACCAGGGTCAGTGACACAGCTCTGAGAGCAGGAGGGAGCCCGCAGCCATGTGGCACAGCAGCCCAGCACCTTCTAGCTCTGCTTGAACTTTGAACTGAAACCTTCCTAGGACATAAGGAAGTGCTGTCAAGTGCAGAGGCTTCTCCATCAGTGTGTGCCTTGGCTTTTCTTCTGGTTTTTGAAGCCAACATTATCATGACTGGTACCTGCCTGAAAATGTAGCCTCTGACTCCATCAAGGACTACTGTTTTGTTCCCCCATAACATCCTCCCTTAGCCCTTCTCCAGCCCAGCCCAATGTGCTGCTACCAAAATTGCTCCTGTTTCAAGTTGCTCCTGTTTCAAATTGCTCCAGCCA
Source organism: Chaetura pelagica (assembly GCF_000747805.2). Classification (NCBI taxonomy): domain Eukaryota; kingdom Metazoa; phylum Chordata; class Aves; order Apodiformes; family Apodidae; genus Chaetura; species Chaetura pelagica. Next base: position 1,699,985 of record NW_009953218.1, read on the forward strand.
CATCATACCCATTAATTCCTTCAGACTCCCAGAGGTATCCGCATCAGATTCATAGAATTATGGAATGGTTTGGATTGGAAGGGACCTGAAAGATCATTCAGTTCCAACCCTGCTGCCATGGGCAGGGACACTTCCCACTAGACCCAGCCCCATGCAACTTGACCTTGGTTGAGATTCATCAGATCCCCTTTTTTTTCTCTAAGCCTCACTGAAGTTTATACCCTGCTGTTGTACCTGGTCCTCACAGCTTTAGTTCAGCCACAGAAACCCTTCCTCCCTCTGTCCTTTGGGTTTTCTTTCCCACTACTTGCCAGGCCCTGCTCATGCCACAGCTCCTGCTCACATCAGTCTCGTTCCCTTCTGCAGTACGTGGCCACGTTGCCTCCAGTGCAGTCTCTTGGCATAGTTAAAGAGGATTTTTCCATCACTCTTGCCTCAGGTAGCCTTAAAATTGCACTTCCCAGAGGCCAGAGCATTCCAGAGACTTGCCAGATGCACAGCAGAGCTGGCAGAAAATGTTTAATATGTATTTCTTTCAGACCTCTACCCTGTCTTACTGCATTCATCAGTGCAAAGTCGCACTGAGTCCCCACAAAAAAATTAATGAGTTAACATCTTCTTTCTGTGTTTCTGCCCTTTCCAGCTCCTGAGTGCTCAGCCTACAAACTGGCTGGGACTGGTGCTGTGTCTTGTCATTTCTTAGGATAGAGTCTAGCACAAAGGGACTCTGATCTTCCCAGATCTAAGCCCTGCTGTTATCAATAGCTAATTAAAGTTTCTGCCATATTTAGTCATCCATTTACTGAAAAATTACAAATTTTACTGTGAAATCACAGCAACTGGAAATCAGGCTCAGTGATTTTAAAAAACAGCCAACCAGACTGAACACATCAAACATTTTCTGACCTCTTGCCTTTTGTCTCCCTTATCTGAACCACATGGCTGGAATTTAGCTCCTCTATTTTTAAACCTTTAACTCGGGCATTGACCTCTTTACTGCAGTCACCCTAGGTTCCCTTTGCATTCAAAGAAGAGAGGGGCACTTCTGGGGTGCAGTTTGCTTGGCCTACTTTTGGGGTCAGGTTAGGGCAAGATGAAAGGGACCCCAGAAATGTCCATTTCTCTTCACTGACTGCAAAGAAAGTCTTGGTAGTCATGCCACATGCCTGCATCCCAACCAAACCTAAGTGCTCTGAGACACCTTTTGTACACCATTGTGCACATTGTTAACTCTGAATAAGTGGATTATCTCTAGCATTTATATAATGTTATACTTTACGTATGTTCTGTATTCTTATGTATATGATAGCAAGTCTATGCATTCTTGGATTACTAGGCAGCTAATCAAACAGCTGTAGTCATCATTGCAACAATTTGCTTACAGTTTCTTAGATGAGAACTCCACCTTCAAACCAGTCAAGCCACTATTTATACCAAAGTAGGCTGCATGGGATATAGATTTGCTCAGCCCTCATCCTTGGTGATTCTTTATGCTTCTGACAGTGTCACTCCAGCTCCAGCCATAAAGTCAGAGTTGCACATCTGGGAGTCTGGTTTGGGATATTTCTTTAGGTCTTATGAGGGCAGCTGGAACTGGAACAACTAAGTACTTGTAGCACCCACCATGACATGATTCCTTACTTGGACACGACTCCCACTGAAGCTTTTGGCAGCAAGGACATCATTGTCAGCATGAGAATCCAGGTTGTCTCCAGTTTTTTGCCCCAGCTGACCAAAAGGAGGCCTGGAAATTTGAATCTACATTTGAATCTACGTGTGGGTCACTTGATACTGAGACCTACAATATGCAAAATTAATAACCCGCCAATGCCACTGGGTCTGCCTGATGGATGCTGTTAGCCACATGCTACATTGCAGCCATCCAAAAGAAAAAGATGTTTTTAAAAATTGCTAAAAATGATCCCACCTCTGAACTAACCTTGCTGATACATTTATTGCAGAAAATAAGAAGGTTTTTATGGGGAGGCAGGCCACATTCCTTCTTTTATATGCCTAAGCAGTAGCTCTGAGGAAAGTATTCATTTTCTGGTTCAAATCACTCTGGGAAGAAGAAATCATTTTACATTTGTTTTTCTTTTACTTCAGTATGTACTTGAGAAGAACCAATATCAGTCACAGCAGGGGACACAGGATTGATTGCACATATGAGGGGAGACTTGCAGCTGTACATATAAACTAAATAAATATGTGTCCTAGGAGCATGTTCCAACATCACAAATTTGCTTCACTTACCTGGAAGAGAATGTAAAAGAATGGAAGAGAATAAGCTGCCTCTGTCACTTTTCAGCAAGAGTAAGTCGTTCAGTCTTGAGGACAAATATTGCAGCAAAGCCTCTTGTTACAAACACCATTTTGTGATACATAATTCTATTTATTTCCTTGAATTGGAATGCTAATTAAATCTGTTGGTGGTTCTCCTGCCAAAGATCTGCTGCTACATCTGTGTGCAAAGCTGTATTTAAATACCCTTCCGAGCCAGTAACATTTCATTGATCAGATTTATGAAGGGAACATAAGCAGGAAAAATGTATCCTGATATCTTCTCACCTAGAAAGACAGTCTGATAGGCAGATTCTTTTGGTAATGGGTCTAACTTGCTGTATGGCAAAGGAAAGTACTATCAATAATATTTTAATCTTTCAGTGTATCTCTTTCCAATGATGAATTGCATTAAAAATACATGGCAAAATATTTTCTCTTTCTTCCTAAGAGGCAGTGTAGCTGTTTTATTTTAAGCTCAATGGAGCCTGCAGAAGTTGTCCTGCTATCCTGCATGTGCTGAAATCCTGGCCTTCTCAGGTACCTTTACAGGAAAATTATACTGCATTTCTTATGAAAAGCCACAGAGATCCAGGTTCCCTTCCTTGCTAGAAATGAACCCAAACAATCAATCAATATCCCACTGCATTTAGGAAGGGGGTGTCTCTGCAGGACCAGAACTTTGTGGGCTGATTAGCATTCCCCCTTCCTGTACATCTGGCTTTATGCGTGGTCTGTGAAGGATGAATAGTTGGTTGTTCTAATTGAACCACACTGAAATACTGAACTGCAGCAATGCTGGTGCTAAGGCAGTACCCAGGCAGGCCCATGGCTGGGTGAGCACTGCCCAGACCTGCACCATCAGTCACACAGTAAGCCCGTGTGCAGAGCTAGTAACAAGAAGATATGTCCCTTCAGTGTCCAATACATGCTTGGCCAAACACGTGGATTTTAGATCACAAAGGCCACAGGGAGAAGTGGCATGATAAATGGTGGTGATGGGGAGGGTTATGTGCTAAGCATTAGGTTTGAAAACTAGCAGGTGTTTGGTTAAGCTGATCCAAGCCCATGGAAGTTAACAGAAGTCTTTCCATGGGGTCTAGGACTGTGGAGCAGGTCACACCTCCTTATGGCAACACACCATAATAGGAAGCAACTTGCAGGGTTACAAGGAAACAGAAAACTTCTCCTAGCCATGGTGGGTGAGCAAGAAGTGACACAGAGTACCTGAACAACAGCTCCCACTGTGTTAACCAAACAGCTGCTGAGGCTGCTGAGGCAAGTTGATCATGAGTGATCTGGACATCCCAGATGGTCTGGGCCCTGTTGGTGTTGTTAGGATCCTGACATGTTCAAGAAGGTGCTTCTTCTACAGCTGCTGCACTAGGAAGACATTTATGGGACTGAACTTGAAAGTTCTCACTGGGCTATCTTTCTGTCTGTTTTTATATCCAGGTTAGTCCCCTCTGGGGACTGGTGTAGGAGTGTCACAGAGGCTTTCTGTTTGCCCATGCATTTTCAAGCTCACAACTCCACAAGCAAAACATGTGTAACTGGAGATGGTGGCTGGCCAAGGCCCTGTGGTTGCCTCCTTTATTTAGGATTCCTGGGAAAGTCAATACATCCTGGCAACCCCCAGCACAGCCCGAGCACCTAGCACACTCCAGCTGCCCCTCAGACCCATTTTCCTTGCCCAGGCTCCTCTCTCCCTGTGAGCAGGCAGTGGGGACCCAGAGCCACCACAAGTCCCCCTATAGCCTCCTGTGTGGCACAGGGCGCTGTGGGGGATGTGGGCAGAGCTGGTGCTGGGGGAAGGCACATGAGCAGGGGAAGTAAACCCAGCAATCCCATGTGGTGTTGTTTTGTGCTTGAAAGCAATTAGTTGCTATTATAGCGGGCTGTGTGTTTGCATGTGAGCCCAGAAAAGTGCTTTCTGGAGAAGTGGGGAGGAGCGCAGCAACAGTGGGAGCTAGCTAGTGCCAGCAGCCTGCACTGAGAGGTGGCTGATGCAGACACAAGCCCTCTGCTGCAACTTAAAAGGCTGTTGATATATAAATAAAAAGGTCTCATCTTTTAAGAGAAGGCAAGCATGCCATCAGGTCAAGCCATCTGGGACTCGTAAGGAGGCAAAGCACAGCGGTGTTAGCTGATGCACAGCTTCCTCATCACCTTGGCTACCAAAGCATGGGGATGCTCAGATATATTAGGTAAAATCCTTATGCTAATTACCTATAGCAGGTGCTCTGAAGGCAGCTCTAAGGATTTCACACTGCTCAGAGATCCTGCTGCATCTTCCAGGATTAAGCCAGAATTATAACCCCTTAATGACATCAAAAGCAGCACAGGATGCTCAGAGCAAAGATGGACCTCGATGGCTGTTGCTTTCCCAGTGTAGCAAGTATGATCATTGTTCTTAGCTGACCATCAGCAATGCAGACAATAGATCTGTGTGTCTGGCTAACAGCTGTTATCCCAAATGAGATTAATATGCACCTGCCACAGCTCAGTATTTTAAGAGGGACAAGATGGAGGCACAGAGGGTTGAACATAATGTCTTTCCTCTCTATGTACCATTCTTGGTCATAGGTTACTGGGTTATTCTCACATCTGACATATCGAGGCTAATCCACTGGAAATCAATCAGATCAGCTGGGAATGGGCATCCAGTGGTGACAGATCAAGTTAATGGTCTTTATCATCCGTTCAGTGACAAGGGTCTAATCCTGGTATTTCTACACTGACATGCAGAATGGAGGACACATGGAAAAGCACAGAAACAGGCAAAGTGCAAACATGCTTGTAACTTCTTAAAGACATGGACATATGAGTGGGCTGGTGTTGGAATAAACTTAGCCTGTATTTCCAACAGAAACTTGGCACTAGGCTACTAATGTTTGTATCTTCCCCCACACCCCACTGATAACATTACTGACTTACATGTATCCATTTCTTCATCAAGATACTCACATTTTAATTATACAGATGTTCCAGCTTCAGTCTTGCCTCCAAATATGTCAAAGCTTTTAATGTTATCATAGATACCTAAATAGCAGTAATGCCAGAGCCTGGTGCTCTCCTGCTCTGGGTTTTGTGTTCTTTAATGTTCAGTGTCAATTGAAATATCATTTCACCTAGATGTATGGGGTTTTTTTTCTTCTTCAGCTCTGCCACCTTTCTGAAGGTGATGTGGTAGAGAACTATAGTCTGTATTTTCCCTTGGAGACTTCAAGGTCCATTACCCAAAGATCAAGAAATAATTGTTTGAGTCATAATTGGAGATGTCTTGAATTTTGACTCTTTATGGGAAGTTAGGAAAGACCCTGAAACCAGACATTTAAAGTCACCAGTTATCTTTTAAAGACTTTCCATATTTGTTTCCATACTGCTTTAACCGTGATTTATTCTCACACCTATTATCTGCCTAAAAAGTAGGCCTTTGCAAGTGAATATAAGAAATATCAGCAAGACTGCTGATTTGGGAAAGGCCAGCAGGATCAGACCTTAATATTTCATATCAAATCCTAAGAATATTGTGTTTATTAGGTGCCATATGCTCTGCTAATTCCAGCTTTATTTCTAATACTTGGCTTATTTCTTAGGATTAGATTTAGAACAGCAATTGGCTATTCAAAAAATAAGCCAAAGAAACCCACCCTCAGAGCCAGAAGTGGCTTCTTCTGCTTGGATTGAGAAAAAATATTTACCCAGTTTGATATCTAAGTAATTAAAACTCTCTCTGATGGAAGCTGTGCCTCCCAAAAGGCCTCACTTAGGTACAAAGGCATTTCCCGATCTCCTGGCACTAACCATTCCACACTCTTGGAGGAATCTGAGACAGCAAAGACTGTGCTGGTTTGGTTTGGCTGGTTTTTCAGTAGTGGAAGAAGGGCCCCACGGGTGGTTGCCCTGCTCTCCTGCTCCAAAATCAGCCAGGGAGTCATCAGAGAGACAATAGATGCGCCTCAGCGATTAATGTATGAAAGAACTGCTGTGACACCTGAGCAGAGCAGCAGTAGGAGAGAGCTGAGCTGGAGAGGTTAAAGCAGTGTGGGGGTGAAGATCAGGTGGTTGGTGAGGAAGGAGGGGGAAGAATGTGTCCAAGCAGAAGTTTCCCTGCAACCCATGGTGAGATGGCAGCTGTGCCCCTGCACTCAGGGAGGAATGTGGTGGAACATTCCCTGAAGGCACCAGGATGGGTGAATGTGGATTTCCTGCCAGGGGACTTGGATCACGCAGCCACAGAAGACGCTGTGCCAGGGAAGGTGACTGTTTCTGAAGCAGCCCATGACTCTGTGGGAAGCCCACGCTGGAGCAGCTTGCTCTTGAGGGACTGCACCTCATGGGAAGGACTCAATGAAGGAAAGGTTCATGGAGGAAGGACTCTTATCCCATGGGAGGGACCCCATGGGGAGGCAGGGGAGGACTGTAAGGAATCCTTCTTCCTTAGGAGGAAGGAGTGGAAGGAAACAACAGACTGGAGTAGCTCTAGACCCCATCCCCTGTCCCCCTGTGCTGCTGCGTGAAAGGAGGTAGAGAATCAGGAACAAAGTGATTTGGGCCCGGGAAGAAGGGTGGGGTGGGGGTAACATACGCAAGCCCTGCTCTGTGTGTTGTCTGTGTCCTGTGTGCATTTGATTAGTGTTAAACAAAATGATTATTTTTCTCCAAGTTGAGTCTGTTTTGCCTGGGACCTTAACCAGTGAAGAACCCTTGCCCTTTGTCTCGACCCATGAGCTTTTAGTTGGGTTTGTCCTCCCCATCCTGGGGGAGGGCTGTTGAGTGAGCAGCCATGTAGCTAGTTCTTTGTTGTCATGTTAGGCAGAAACCACAACACTGCCCAAAAGGGTTATCCAAGCCATCTGCTGCACCTGCCAAAATATTTCTGCCTCTGCAGGGCTGATGTCTGCAGTTGGCTGCACTTTGCAAAAACCCTTCTTTGCCTTTTGTTGTTGCTCCCCACCACAGCCAGGAGAAGCTACAGCATCACACCATGGGCAAGCAGGGAAGGGAGTGCTTGAGGCTGGGAATGGTGCTGGGGGATGGTTTGGGCAGAGGGGCCAGAGCTGGGCTGTGGAGTCGGTGGCACTTGTGCCCCCCTGCAGAGCCTGTGCTACCTTGTGCTATAGGTTGTTTCTGTACCTAGGCTGGAAACATCCTTGCTGCTATGCCCAGGGCCAGACCCCACCAGTGACCCCCTCCGGGCTTCGTATCACATCCTCACTCACTGAGCCATCCAGCTTCCAGTTCCTTCTCTGAAACCCTTGTAAAGGCCCATCCTAAAAATAAGGTGCCTGCCTTATGGATGCAGCGAGAAAGATTGAGAACACAGTTCTTAAGCAAACACAGGCAGGGCATGAGGGCATACAAAGTATTAGTTTATTTACACATCATCCAATTAGTTAATTTTGTCCTCTGCCATTTGCATCACATGCACAGGCAGCCGTTTAAATGCTGGAATTTCTCCTCACTCTTTGTTGTTCCAAGGATGGTTTTTCCTTCTGTCTCTCTTCCAAGGTCAGGAAGGGTGTGAAACACTTCAATTCCCTCACCAAGTGGTCCTGTGACCGACTTTCTGCCCTGCCTGGCAGGTCCTGTGGACAGCTCAGAGAGCTGCTGTCTGTGCAAAACAGCCATCACCATAATAAACAAAGATGCAGAAAATGCTAGAATCAAAAGTAGTTCATCAATGAAACCGTTGTTCCAAAAAAAAGCCACATATAATTAGTTAATTGGGATGGCAAGCAATAGCTGTTTGGTAGTCTGCAAAAATTAGTAAGAAATTATTTGAGCTGATCAGAAGATTTCTTGTTCTTCGCACTTTGGGATTTCACAACATCCTTCTGCTTTACCATGGGAATCAGCATGAGAGGGCACCCAGTCCAGCAGTTCCCTCCTTGCAGATGTTTCTTCCTCCCCTTTGCTTCCCTAGCTTTGTTTAACCTGGTCTTTCTGTCTTCTGAGAGTCCCTCTTTTTCTTTGCCATGTCTTTTTTCATTGTCTCTCTCCAGAAGACATTTTATCTTCCAAAGTAGCTGTGTGCTATATTCTCAAAGTCAAATGCAGACATGTCCTAGCAACTAAGGATCATACCAGAAACACTAACAGTTACAATAGTAGCAAATAACCATAATAGTAATAACAATAATTCTTATCTGCAGTGGAGAATATTGAGGGCAAATGCCCAGGACAGTTGGCCTGCAGGGACCTTCAACACATGAAGGAAGACCTGCCATTGCCGGGGCTGCCCTCCCTGCTGCCCGGCCCCGGCCCAGCCAGGCAGGGTTGAAGCGCAGCTGCCAAGTTCAGCTTTCTAGCTGCTGAGCCTTGGGGATTTCCTAAGGCAGCCTCGCTGGATGTGTGGGAGGGGAAACTGAGCACCCTCTACTACTTAGTATGGGGGTCCAAATCTCTAACTTAGCTGAGGAGACCCAAAGATACCCAAAGGAGTCCCTCTCTCCTGTCATTAAAAAGCTTCATCCTTTGCTTGGTGCCTTTCTTAATGTCTCAGCTGCAGAGCAGTGAGTTAGGGCAGAATCCCAGCTGTAACAGGGCAAATCTGTGGCATCAAAAACTCTCCAGATAACCCAAGGCAAGGGACAGAAATACAAAGATGTGTTTCTTTTAAAATCTCATGCTTTTTAAGCAAGGCTCATGATTGTTTCACAGGGGAGTATTGCAGTACACTGAAGTTGATCTGTCCTTAAAATATTCCATTTAACATGATGCTAAGACTCTGTTTGAAGGTGTGAGTACCTACACACAGAAAGTTAAGTCTGACAGAATAAAATTAATGATAAATGAGGTGAATTTGCAAATTTCTATCCTTAATTCCCATTCCATTATCACCAGTTTGCCTCTGCATAGAGCTGTCTGCTGGGACTCTCACCTTAATTTGCAAGTGCAGTTTGAAAGACATCTGATTTCTGCACATAATCTGTGAGAAGCCTGTTGTGGCCTTGTTAAAAGGGAACCACTTGAGGTGTATTTTCAAGCTTGACTTCTATCTGGACTTCCAGGATTTAAAAAAAAACAACAACATTAAAGTGTTCCAATATCATCTTATTCAACTCATGACAAGGGAATTTAGATAAGATTGAAATTGCATTAAGAGGATTTATTATTTTAGGCAAAGGACAGTCAAATTTAATTAAATCACAAAGTGTTGGTAGTTGAAAAAAAAACAAAAAACCAAAATACCAGAAATCAACCTAATCTTAAAATCTTATAAATTATACATGTAATACAGTAATAAGGACTAGTGAATATCTTAACTTTTCATCCTTGATCAGCTAATATGTTGATGCACAAGTGTTGCACAGAAAATCACATATTTGCAGTGGGATGTAACTGCCATCTAATTTAGCAGCATTTATTTTCATAGATTTCTTTGCTCTCCTCCTCTTGAGTCGCAATGAACCTTTTCCCTTACACGTGGCTCTCCAAGGAAGGATAGGATGCAATTCAGGGAGGCTTTTAGTGCCATCTCGTTCTTCTGGCAGCACCCAGGGCCCTGGGTACTTACTGTGATGGACCACAGGCTCACTGCCCTCTCTCGTCTAGCTGGTGGGTTCAGTGGCTTTTTGGCATGGCTGCGAGGCCCCAGGAAGACTGCTCCCTGTGCTCCTGGACTTCCCTGGAGCAGTTGCGACACCCAGAACCTTTGGTTTCTCAAGCTAATGAATGGTTGGAAAATTCAGTCCTGGAGATGTTTGTGCCTTTGTATATGGAAACACAGAAGCTGACGAATGTGTGCCAGGAAGACAGAAATAGCAACAGGTTGTGATCCGGGGCTAGTGGCATCTTCCTGCTGCTGGGAAGGACTGAAAGGAACTGACAGGCAAGAATGGCAAGTATCCAGCTTGCCTCCCCAATATTCCCTGCAGCTTTTGAAAGAGTTTCTCATCTGTTTCCTTGCTGCCATCCCCTCTGGATGCAGGGTGGCATTACTAGACAAGTGGTCCCATGAGGGGGGGAGGCTGCAGGGACACTGTTTCCCAGGGACTGGCAGCTTGGGGCTGTGCTCTGGGTAGCCCTGCAGTGCTGCAGCCCATGCCATGGCCTCACTCACACTAGGGGCATAAAAGCCTCATCTTCCCTATCCTTTTACCTTTCCTCAAACTCAGACAAAGCTAACAGCTCTAAGAGCCCTTCACACCCTCAAATGCAATTTAAACTGGTGGAAGGGTTTTTGTGGGGTGGGACTGAAGCACATTGGTGGAACCCCACACTGCCAGCGTCCTCACAGAAGCCTGGTTTCTTTATGGAATCAGGCCTAAAATCATAATCAATCAGACAATGCTGCCAAAAGAGGCTGTGCCTCTGGGGCCTGGCCAGGCTGGATGCAGGCTGGAAGTCTTGAGGCTTTGTTATCAGACAGCTGACCCCCCTTACACATGCCCCCAGCACACACACAGCACAAGGTCTGTCGTGGGATGAGACCTGCAGCGGCCACTGTGACATGGCTATCACAGGGCTGTCACGGTGCATAGGCAGAGCTGGAGGCTCACCTCTGCCAGCTTGGGACTGGAGAAGTCACAGAGCTTCACAAATGGTGCACAACCTTTTGATGAGTAGAAGGAACAAAAGAAAAAGGCAATTATATTTTCATCTCAAGTTGAGGGGGAAAAAAAAATTTAAAAAATCATTATGGTTTTCTTTGTGGTTGTTCTTGTGGTGGAACAAATGCATTTCACTTAGACAAACTGTGACATCCTTCCATAGTGGCTCTTCTGCCTCTGCCCCAGGTCTGCAGGCAACAGGACAAGGCTGCAAGCAGTGTTGGACCTGGCAGTGCTGCTCTGGATGGGGCTTCCCTCCAGGTGAGATGCACACAGGACTCCAGCACAGGGAAAGCATGAGCTCCTCTACTGCCTGCACCAGTCTGGTAAAACCCCCAGGAAACTTCGGTGTATTTTTTTGCTGTGTTTTGTGTGACTTTGTTTGTGCAACAACAAATGGGTGCAGTGCTGCAAAACCACAAGATGCTCCTCTCCTCTTCTCCCTGTCTTTTTTTTCCTCAATGTAAAAAGTGCTTTGTTTTTCGGAGCAGCTATGTTGTTGGGGAAAGGCTCCCATCTCTCGGCACTGGTGTCTCCCTGGTGCAAATGAAATGCAGGTATAAATAGCACCAGCCTCTGTCAGCTCCCACTCTGGGGCCTACCCCATAGCTAATCCACTTCAAGGTTATCAGAATCCAACCCACTGGCCGATTGTCCTTCTCTACAGACCTTTTTATTATCTTTTTTATAGCTTCCTGCCCAAGGTCTTCTCAAAGCCTTCCTGTGAACCTGAGGGTGCCTCAGCAAGGCCTGGGCAGTGCTGGCTGCAGGGCAGGGAGCTGTGAGCAGGCTTCTAACCAAGCATCCAACCCATGGAAACTATCAGTCTGAGCAAACTGGGCTGGGACTGAACTGATGATTATTTTGCTTGTCAAAGGGCCAGTGAGCAGAGCAGACCTCAGGCAGGCCGCCTGAATATTTAAGCTCCATGACCCCATTGCATATGAGCAGGACTAGCCTCTTTGGGCTGATGGGCTGGATCTCTATGTATTAAACATTAATGAAAATATGTTGCATTACTATTGGAAAAGAAGGATTATGGACTTGCTGGGGCTTAATATCAGAAGGCTAAGGTTTAACTTTGTTTTGCTTCCTTGACTAATCTTTTATGCAGGAAAGCAAGCTATGACCTTGATACATAATGTCACTGTTACCTGAGAATCACAAAATCCCAACGACGGTCACAGAGCAGGCATAAATATGTATATTGCATCAGCAGCAAGTGCAGATATTTTGATAAGGCTAAGGGCTAAGGACGAAAAAGGATTCCTCTGTCTGGAGTTTAGACATGACAGGATCTTAGCCAGTAACTGGACTATCAATGGAGAGAAGCGGGCACTTTTAGGGCACAATTCATTTGACCTGTATTAGACCTGCTTTAGGATAACATGAGTCCCAGGAAGTGTCTGTGTGTCTGCTCTGACCATAGAGGCCCACTGGATAAGTAGTCCTGCTACACTGTAAATCACTTTGGTTAGGTGAATCCCACACCAGGCAAAAAAATAATTCTTGTTCTTATAGCACCAAACCAGGAGAGGAATGGAAGGCAGGAAGTGGAGTGAGTTGTCAACATTCCTCCAAGCTCTCCTGCTGCTAGTTTGTCTTGCTCAGCTTAGATCAGGCACAAAAACCCTGCAGTGCCCTAGACAGGAGATGTTTTCCGATGGGAGGGTGAAAGAATAGGATGTGCCATAAGGTCTCTGCCCTGTTTTTTGTCAATCCACGCAGCCTAGGTAGTTCTTGTGAGACTTTAAATGTAGGCAGAAAAGTTGGGTCATGAACTTGGGGAGGTGTTTGCAGATGAACTCGCTCCTTACTTAAGCAGCTGCTGTTCAAGGTCTTCCCACAGCTGGCTGCAGCACAACTAGCGTCCTTGGCTTTCTATGGCTCGGGCACATCTTGAGCAATGATTATTTTCCCCTTTAGCCTATTTCTTAAAATAGGCTTTTAAAAATAAATTCTTCTCTTGGCATAACTGCTCCAGCCTGACAGCTGTGGGCAGGTCTCAACCCCCAGTCTCACTGTCTGAGAACAGATCCCCCCCTGCAGAATACCTGTAATTCAAGCATTTGATTTTTCCCAGCAGGGCATCATTTCTGCAAATGAAGCCTATTTGTGTAATGAAACATCAAGTAGTGCACACAGGGATGCAGAGCAGTCGTATAGGGAAAAAGCTCTCAAATGAAATGCTGTGCCAAGAAAGATTCAATTGTAGTTAATGTACAATACAAAAAGAAAAAAGAAAAAAAAAAAGGAAAAGAAAAGGAAAACCAAACCCTGCAGGACCAGGCTGTTTTCATTTCCCAGCAATTGCACAACAGCAAGCCTACCTCAGTGCTCAATAAGCTCCCGTTGACACTAATTGGCACCCTTGCTGGCTGGCCTGCGCAGAGGCAATGAGGTCTGAATGGCTTGCAGGGGCAGACCCACTGCCCCACCTCTGCAAGGGCAGGCAAGATGCGGGCAGGCAAGATGCAGGCAGCCACTCATGCCCCTTGCTCGGTGGCAAACAGCAGCCGCCTCAGCCCCTGACACCTTTCAGAACTTCTACAGGAGAGTCTCCACAGATATGAAGAAAGCAAACGTGTGCACAGGCGTGCTGGAATCAGATGGGGGACTTGCGCCAGGAATGTGAGTGTAGTTAGCAGCTTTGTAGTGTGCAAGGACACCTCCTTGGGTATAGGAAGCATGTAGATGCCTGTATAGCTCAGAGCATGTGTTTCAGTGCTTTCTTCCACAGCAGCCTTAAGGAGCATGTGAGTTCCTCCCTATCTTATTTACTAATAGCATCCAAGATGATCACAGGCTTTTCCCATCTTGACCTTTGTAATGGAATTTTCCATGTTTCTTACTTCCTATGAACTTCCCCTTCTCCCTTGCTATTTGCCACTGCATTCACTGCTCTTGTCTCTGACAGAATCTAGAGTTTTCCATGTGGAGGTAAAGTTTATTACTGACTCTCAAGTGAATCTTCAACTAGGGTTACCCAGGTTCTTCATTTCACCAGAGGCCAAGTCAGCCCCTTCTCTGTGCCATTTCCATACCAAATGGCAGCCTGTCCCAAGGTGATGCCTAACATGGGTGCTTAATGAAGCAGCCAGGAAATGTTAGGAAAATAGAATAAACTTAGGAGATTTCCTATTTTATGTATTCTTCTTATTTTTCAAACAACAGTTAGCTGACCTGAAAAGGCTGATAACAGCTTTCACAGGGTTGCCCTGGTACTTGCATTACAGAGAAGTGTGGGTTTCAGCCATACAGCTCTCAGGGTGCAAGACTATGAGTTGAGTTTGTACCTCAGATATTTAGATGGTCCCATTCCCTTCACTGACAAGTGATTACTGTTTCTTGGGTAATTTGTCAATCCAAGATATTTCCAGGGTGTTTTAAGATGCCTTCAGGAGTTCACTAGATATTGAGAGTAGACTAGGTGTGTTCATTTGGTTTAGCAGCAGCTGCAAGTACTGCAATACACAGCCCTTTAAACCCAAAGCTTAAAGGAGGCTTAGCTGAAAGTCACCAAGGGTTAAATGAGTTTGGATTTTTTTTTTCAAGTTGACTTCTACAGGCTTTAGAGAATGCCCAGCTATATGATTAACCAAACAGACCGAGCAGGATTTCAATCCTACCATCAGCAGTGCAGCAGAAGGGATGGGGACGGATAATGGCAAGGTTGTGCAGTCTTCCTTCTTTCAGCTCTTTCTCTATTATTGCAGACTCAGCCACCCTTTGAACTATAGCTCCCCTTTCTGAAAAGGTTTTTAAAGCTGAGGAATAAGCCTGTGAGTGACAGAGAGTGTAACAAAGTAAGGCATGTATAAAGGAGTCATTGCTAAAGTTGACTGCAAACTTGCAAACTTCCAACAGCAACCCAGGCTTCTTAGGAGAAACAGTGTTATGCACACAGAAGCACTCTACCAAAAATGTCAGACTGTTGCCAAATATTTTCCAGCCAAATCTAGGTTTAGTTTTTTACAAGAAAAAAGAAAGAAATGTTCTCATGGCTAAAAATCATCTCTGCAGTATCTCTGTGTAATTGCTGTAAATGGAGACCCATATATGAAGCGTATCTTGCTATGCACAATTCTGTAAGTAACTTTGTGAATGTGTCAGCAATAAAAATGCTTGAGCTGTAACACAAAATTCTTGCAGTAAGCAGAGGCAGAAGAGCAAAATCTGATTGCCCACCAAGCAAGCATTTTACATTTTTATGGAAATGAGAATTCCCATTCCTAATGACTATGGAAGCTGAAGTGCTTATGACGGCTAGCTTATTTCTATAGCCTGAGGCTTCTTGGGACTGGGCAGTTGGTAGTACAGGGCAATTGCTTTACATTCATTACTATTTATCTGCATGCCTAAAATTTTAGGTGGTCAGAAGGGAAGAGTCCTTAGGAAGATGGCCTCAGCATCACAGCAGTGAAAACCTGGTTAAGAGGCAGTCAGTGGGACCTAATTTGTTCTCTCTGTAGCTTAGTGTTAGCAGCTCCTAAGTAGTCTTATCTCTGCCAATGAGTTGGTGCATGGCTCTGGAGAGCCATTTAGCTCCCATCACTGGCAGAGGGGAGCCTTCATCCCACTTGGCCACTGTTTTGTGGGAGATGGAACATCCCAGCAATTTTTGATGGCCTGAGAGAAAAGAAAGCAGCAGGCATGAGTTGACTCTCCCATACTCAGAAGAGACTCAAGTCACCAGCAGTGGTGATGGCATTTCAAGGGACACCTCTCTCTCCCCTTCCCACCCTTTCCACCAACTGCTTGCTCTTTCAGCAAGGTCTGTGCTTGCTGCTGGCATGGAATATGATGAGATGGAATGGAATGCAATGGGACGGGGCTAAATGGAATGGGATGGAGCAGGGCTGCCTATCCCTGGCCAAACCTAGGAGGTTGGATCCATTACTAGGGCTTGATCATGGGTCCCTCCTCCAGCTCTGGTGCCCCACACAAGTCCTCCACTCCCATCCCTGCTCTGCAATGAGAAGGTCTCTCCTGTGTTCCTTCCTGAGCCTCAGAAACTGCTGGAAGTCCTCCAGCAGATATCCCTGCCTCCACGTCGTATGCTGGGCCCCAGGAGATGGAGTCTCAGTAATATCAAGGTCAAGGTCAGATAATAAGTGCCTCTGAAAAGGTTTAAGATGCTACCTTCAGGCCTCTGATTTTGAAGACTTATGCTTTAATTCAGGCGTGATGTGTGAGGAAAATATTAAATAAGCAGTAATTTCTTCATAGGTAAAATAAACATGCTGGCAAATCATATTTTGACTTTAAAATTGATAATAAACTCATGCCATAAATAAAGGTAATCATCCATTACATGTTCATGGCAGTAGATGATACTGAGCCTATTAAAACAGTATCAATCAGGCTCTGCAAATGGTTTATATTTAGCACATCTCATTTTAGATTAAGCAGACTCTGCTCTCAATTATCCAGCAATTACCTAGAGGCAGGAAGGCATGTACACAAAGCTACAGCAGAGTGACTGTGTGAGCACTGGCTTACTTTGCTGTTGGTAAACTTCATTTTGTCAAGATTAATTGGTGAGAAGACTGGTGATGAACAGATGACAAGCACAACACTCAATAATGCTTTAATAAAGTGATGGAAGCAAATGTTTTCCATCAAACCTCTTCAGCAAAGGAAATGTGATTAATTAAGCACATTCATCTAATTACTGTATGAATTCTCAGGAGGTAAACGCATACTCCAAGGCAGATATGCTGAGTATTATTCCAGAGGCTAGATTAAATTTATTTTTATGTGTCGTTTTTATGTAAACATTAAATAAGTTCTTTTTTAAGGAGAGATCTTAACCATGATTGGTTTCCAGAACTGGATCAAAGCTGGTCCTAATCACAAGTATTCATCACAGTTAACAACAGCTCCTTCTTTAGAATAACTCTCTGGCTTTTCTAACATCTCCGGTGAGACAGAACGTTAGGAAAAATGCAGCCTCCAAAATGTTCAGTGAATGTTGGCTGTGTCTTACAAGCCTTCAGCTTTCATTTGCATTTATAGTGTTTGGGTGTGCAGAGCCAGAGCTGCTTTTCTAATTAGCATCAGAAAATGGGGGATATGAGCCTCAAAATTGTGTCCATAAGAGTCTTGGCACTTGGTACACCAGGGGCAAACCTTTCCAAAAACAGAAGCCATAATGTTGATTTCTTTAATCCAGGCATCAGTACCTGTACCAGCAGCTGCAGGGAATGCTGAGCTCCCAGCTCTCTCCACAGCTGGACAAGGGAAGCCCATGGGCAGGGCAGCCACATCAGCAGTGGTGGGTGCTGGTGGCATCCCACTGGTCACTACTGCCAGCCCAGCTCTGCCCAAATACTGCCTTCCAGCCCTGCCTCCCAGCACCCAGCAAAATTTGCTCCCACAACAAGAGTCGTCATTTTGCCTGGGAGAGAAGAGGCAGCAACTGCAGGAGCAGTTCAGCCAAATGACCCACAGGGCAGTAACCCCTGAAGAGCCCTCCCCTTCTCCCAGCACAGCCCAGGGCACATGTCCAGGGCCAAACACCATCCCCAGCCACAGGGTGCTCCCACCCATGAGCTCACACAGAGGAGGGCTGAAGGGGATGAGACGAACTGACATACACACAATCACAGCAGTGCCTTGCATTGGCTTTGTGCTGAAACACTAAACATTTGGAGGAGTGAAGCTGGGGAGAAGGAGACCAAAGCTAGCAACGGGGGGAAAAGCAGCCTCAAACCTCCACCCCCACTATCAGCACTGCTTCCGCTCCATCCCCCTCTCTCTTCCCCATGGGAAAACCCGTGCCTGGTGCCTGTAGCCTTAAAAAGATCGTTGCCAGGCTATAAATATCCAGCCATCAATTAACTGCAGAAATACCCACAGTCTAGGGAGCTCTCTTTCTCTGTCATTAAGTTAACTAACATTGGTGCTGCTCACCATCACAGGTCCTGCCATATTTGTCTCATTAAAGCCAACAGTGCCTTGGTCTTTACAGATGTATTTGCTCTAGGGGTTTACAGCAGCCTAGTCCATAGTGCACTTAAAGTCAACAGAGAGGTTCTGCCTGACTTCTGTTGGCTTGGATCTCTTCCAAGGGAAATATTTTCCTTCTTAAGTAACTCTGAAACAAGGCAATCACACCATTAAAACAAAACAAAACAAAACAGAAATACAACCAAACAAAAACCCCTCCAACAAAAACAACAACAAAAAAACCCCAACAAAAAAACACCACCACCACCCTGGAATGTTTCTTTTGAAAAGATGTCATTCACAACAGAGAGCAAAGAGATCCTAGCACTGGGGATGCATTTTTAATGTTGCTTCAGTCAAATGCTTCAGAATGAGAAATACTTGGAAAATAAACCTGTTTGCATTTTTGGCCTTCCTGGCTGTGGCTGGGCAGGGAGGGGAGGAAGCACTAAGAAATTCTGGTCCAAAAGAAACAAGCAAGGAAAGCAGGAGCTTTCTCAGGCAGCCTGGCAGCTTCTTACCTTCCCTGAGAGGGGCAAAGAGAGCGGAGAGTGGGGGAAGCCCCATGGTGTGATGCATCAGTGTGACCTAACTCATTGCAATCCCAGCTCCTGACAAAGGGCTGGAAACCTTCCAGTGCATTTCAGTGAGGACACAGTACCCAGATGAATACAGCATCTGCACAGGAGGAGACAGGGTGCTGCTTGGCCTTTTTGCTTGCTGACAGCAGCTCTGGGCGGTTCCCACGCACCCTAAATAGCTCACCACGGCGTTGCTAATGAATGTGCCACAGGTATGTACTGCAGCAGCAGGTGAATATATCTGTGGGTAGGTGGGTATCTGAAAGGTTCCTGTAATCACCCCTGCAATGTAATCACTGCTCTGCCCTCTACTTAGTGCGTAATACGTCCTCACGTAATGCCTCAGGGTTAGTGCCACTTCAGCAAGATGAGCCCAGACACAGTGTTGGAGGTGCCATGTGATCCACCTGGAATGTCTGCTGGCTCCTGCTGGTGATAACCAGCTAGTGTGGTGGAGGAAAGCCTTGAGGTGCTCATCAGGAGGGCAAGACTGGCCCCTTCTGAAGCACTCAATGATGGACCAAGGTTCAAGCATCATCAGTGAAACCCAAGAATAAACAAGTATAATGTGATGTTTAACTACTAGCATTATTGCTTGAGCTGACTGTATGAGAGATGCCACATGGGCACTGGCAAGCCTGAAATAATCTCTTTCTTCTCAGGAAAAGGAGAGGTCTAGCAGAAGCTTGTCCACCCTACTTTCTAAATCAAACCCCTACGTGGGTGTCTCTCTGGCATGGTTGAATTGGATCATGAACTGGTTGAAAGGAAGAAGTCAGAAAGTTGTGGTCAATGGGGCAGAATCTAGCTGAAGGTTTGTGACTAGTGGAGTCCCTCAGGGGTCGGTACTGGGACCGGTACTATTCACTATTTTCATCAACAACCTGGATGAGGGAACAGAGTATGCCCTCGGCAAGTTTGCTGATGACACTAAGCTGGGAGGAGTGGCTGACACACCAGAAGGCTGTGCTGCCATTCAGTGAGACCTGGACAGTCTGGAGAGTTGGGCGGGGAGAAACTTGATGAAATTCAACAAGGGCAAGTGTAGAGTCTTGCATCTGGGGAAGAACAACCCCATGTACCAGTACAGGTTGGGAGCTGACCTGCTGGAGAGCAGTGTAGGAGAAAAGAGACCTGGTGGTCCTGGTGGACAGAAGGATGGCCATGAGCCAGCAATATGCCCTTGTAGCCAAGAAGGCCAATGGCATCCTGGGGTGTATTAGAAAGGGTGTGGTTAGTCGGTCAAGAGAGGTTCTCCTCCCCCTCTTTTCTGCCTTGGTGAGGCTGCATCTGGAGTATTGTGTCCAGTTCTGGGCCCCTCAGTTCAAGAAGGACAGGGAAGTGCTTGAAAGAGTCCAGAGCAGAGTCACAGAGATGATGAAGGGAGTGGAACATCTCCCTTATGAGGAAAGGCTGAGGGAGCTGGGTCTCTTTAGCTTGGAGAAGAGGAGACCAACGGGCAACCTCATCGATGTTTACAAATATGTAAAGGGTGAGTATCAGGAAGATGGATTTAAGCTTTTTTCAGTGATGACCAGTGATAGGACAAGGGGCAATGGGTGCAGACTGGAACATAGGAGGTTCAGAAAAAACTTCTTTACTGTGAGAGTGACAGAGCACTGGAACAGGCTGCCCAGGGAGGTTGTGGAGTCTCCTTCACTGGAGACATTCAAAACCCGCCTGGACACGTTCCTGTGTGATGTGCTCTAGGTGATCCTGCTCTGGGAGGGAGGCTGGACTAGATGGTCTTTCGAGGTCCCTTCCAACCCCTAAGATTCTGTGATTCTGTGAATTGGTGCCTTCCATGGTACTGAATGAGTTTATTTTGACTGTGGGTTAGGATAACACATTTCTGTGTGTTCTGCTTGGATATGCGAATTCTGACATTTAGCCCTAAAAATAAGTCAGAATTGCTGCTTTCCTCAGTCTGCTCTTTGCTGATTTTGGTTTCTACTCTTGGTCTGGAGAAGATGGAATTTCATGTGTGCCCAGGGCCTGTAAAGTGCTCTGGGTGGGCCTGTGCAATGTAATGACTTGATATAGAGCTGAGCCAATTGTATGGGCTATCTGGCAGACAACTGTGAGGGAGGCAGGAATCAAATTCCCTCCAAGGTGCAGTGAGGGCACAAGTGAAACTGTAGGACATGGGCTGCAAAGCCATATATTTTTCCTTAGGTTTAGAAGGGCAATCACAGAGTTCTCCTTAATTACATCCTAATACACAGAGCACTCACCTCTCCCAGTGTGCATTTATGGTATGGATATCAAGGTTACAGATCTGCTATTTTGAAAGCCAACAGAGGAAATAGTCTGTCCCATGTTCTTCCCCTCCTTTGCAACCCCTTTGTGATCTCGAGTTGGGGATCTCACTTACGAGAGTTGCCATTGAGTTAGGTCCCCATCTTGGAAACCAAAGAGAAGACAGCATCCCAGTCCAAGAATGTGGGTCTATGTCCTGTGGAACACATAGCAATATGGGAGGAAAATAATAGAACAAGCTCTGGAGAACTTGCAAACAACAGAAATAGCAGTTGCCCTTCCCAGCCATGTCAGTCTCACTACGGAGGCACACAGGGACTGTCGGAGGAGGTGCAACCTTTGATGCAGCCCCAGCAGTATTTCTAAGGCAGGAGATGACCTACAAACTCAACCAACAGAGACTAATAGATGTCCTGAAGCTGACACCCAGAAAAAAATATTTGGGATGAAAGGAAGAGCCATCAATGAGGAACTGTATGAAAAGTCAAAATACAATAGAATATACCTACCTAGATCCTGTGCCACTCTCCTTTCTCCTCCTTAATCTACACAGCTGAAAAGCAACTCAGCACTGGGGAGGGTGTGGGGCCAGGGCTGGCAGGACATAGGCCAGCCATGGCAACAGGAGGCTCCTGCCCTGGGGTCCAGCTGACTCCAGGTGTCAGCCAGAAAGGTCTGGCTTCACATTAAAATGCTTCACATTAAAAACCCATATTCACATTTCTGCAGTTTGCCTCAGCTTTGCTCTCTTCCCACAACCAATGGGATGGGTTGGTCCTTTTACACTAGAGAAACACATCCACATGCCCTCACAAAAGCATCTCTATCATTTGTGCATATCCAGCTGTCACAGTTTCTGAAATATATACCAGCATATGGGCAAAATGGCTTTTTGACAAAAGACAATAAGGCACAGGAGAGCTGTGAAAAAAATCAAGTTATTTTGGAAGAAATGAAATCAAGTTTTTTTGGAATAACTGGAATATCTGAACAAGGAGGGATTAGTAGATGCTGTTCATGCCATTTCTAAGGTAACTAAAGCAGCATGCTATTTCCACTGCATTGCTAATGCATATTACTTATCAAATACAATCTATAATTTATATACAGTCAGAAATGGGAAGAAATGTGCATGTTTTCAGAGTGCTGGTCTGAATGAAAAACAGTTTTTCACTAAACACAAGTCAGAGGTGTCTCATAATATCTGGAACCAGATTTATCCTACAATTAACTATGGGCAGACACCTACTTTTTGTTTTTCCCTTTCACATGGTGCTGAGCACAACAGGGCCCAGCCCTTTGACAGAAGATCTCAGATATTGGTGAAGTATAAGGACCATATGGACCATAATTTGGCTAGGATTTTGAAAAAGACTCCAAGCACCCAGTGCCGAAATCCAACGGCAATTTTCAGGTCACTAGTCTGTAACATGCATTTCTAGTGACCCAAAGTCACAGGAAGGTGTTTGTGTCTCCTGTAGTATGAAGCCCACCTTGCTCAAGGAGTCCTTCCCTGTACAAAAAGTATAATAATGTGTAAAGGAATAATAATGCATTGCCCTGTTACAGTTAAGATTGTGCTTTTGTGATTCAGATTTCTTCTCTATATGTTGAGCACTGTTGTGTCAAAAAACACTTGTGTTGGTTTTTTTTGCCTGGGAGACCACACACTACAAACCACCTTCTTGTGTGCATAACACTGATACAGAAGAGTGATTCAGGATGCCAGGATCTGTGCAGCATCCTGCCCAGAAACAGTAAAAAATTGATGCTGAATTAAAGAAGCTTAAAGTGGAGAAAGCACTTCATGAAAATTTAGTAAACACTGAGAGGTAAGAGGATAAGTTATGCATAAGGTGAACTACTTTTAAATCCTAAGGATATTTCTGATCAAAAAGGAGACAAGGATTTGTCAGGTTTCCTACACCCATGAATTCAGAAGCACAGTGTTTCCAGTCCAGCAGCTCAAAGCCAAAGGTGTGCTAAGCTGGCTTCTTGACATTTGAGAACAGAAGCTGTCTTCGACCCAGCACAAGAAACTAGATTAGCCTTTCCAGATTAGAAGGAAAGTATTAGTGAAGCACCAGAGGGTTCGGTGTGGGGTCTTTTTAATAGCAACAGACTTGGATGATGATGTTGAAAGCAGAAACTGCCAAGTCTAGAAGGCAGGATGGATGAAGTATTAATTTACTTATTGCTGAAGTACCTCAGCTGATGGTGAAATACTGTGATAAAACGAGGATTCTTGGAGCAAGGTCATAATGCACAGCAAGAGTATCTAAAAGAATAAAAGAAGGATTTTAAAGTTTGCTATATCAAAGTTTCCAAAACCTTCAGCTAAATACATCTGCAAGATGAATAGGAACCATGAAACTTGGTGACATGAAGGAAAAAAGGGGACCCTATTACTAACATCGGATGTTTCTCACCAGGCACATAATACATGAGCAAAGAGTCTGTTGTCCTGTACAGACCTGCTAGTAATCAGAAGACAAATTTTCCTCACAGTCTGGGTGTTTTCTACTGGTTCAATATTTTTCTTCTTATCCACTGCCAAATCTTAAACTAACTAAAGGCAGTTTTCCTATGAGATCACAGGATTATCTGTGTGTATTAGTCACTAGTTCTGGAATTGCATTGATCTCTTCCTTTGTTTTCTTTTCCCTTAGTTATTTCATAAACAAAATCACCAGTAGCAGTAGATAGCTAGCCCCTGTGGTGTCATTTTAGGATACATGCATTGCCCAAGAGCAGTGCCTCTATAGTTTTCATCTACTAGTTTTGTTTGTCTAGCAGAGGATATCAGAAGCTGTATGGTACGGACTTAATCCAGGAAATGCTAAACCATCAGATCAGAGCCAGAGTGCTCTGCACCACTTTGGCCTCAACCCATTAGAGGACTGGGTTTGAAAATCTGGGTTTCCAGGACCACATGCTGCGTGGGGGTGTTACCATCCTAGCTCTGTGCTGTGGGGCTCCCCTTGGTGAACCACATTCTATGCAGATCAGCTCTGCTCCCTTCAGGGTGATGGAGCTACACTGCTTCAACATGAAATAAGAATATAGGCTTGTACATGACAATTCCAGTGGTTCAAGGAGAATAAGTAAACAAAAAAAAAAAAAAAAAAAAAAAA